>NC_045172.1:16433928-16801428 GCF_900700415.2 Clupea harengus | reverse complement strand
TAAAACAGAGAGTGTATGTGTTTGTGTGCTTGTGAGGGCGAGAGTACGAGTTATGTGAGTGTGACAGGGTTGTGAGGTACTGAGTCTGTCAGCACTTCCTGCCACAGCAGGGGAGAGCAGTTATTTCCCTGTGGTGGCCAGATAAGGCCGACACACACACACACACACACACCTTGAGTCACAAGATTACACTCTCTATTTTTTCCTCCCTTTCATCTATCCCTTCCATCATTTCACCCCCCCCCCCCCCATCTCTTCCCTCATTCTCTGCTCTCCTCCATCGTTCTTCCTCTCTTCCTCTTCCTCTCGCCCCCTCAAACCCTCTCCTCTCCTTTCCTCCACTCCGCTGCTATTTCGGTGTGCCCTCTTCGACGTGTTTGGCTCTTTGCATAACTGCTCCTCTTCACCTCTCTTAAGTGCATCACTCTCATCCTCTGCGTCCCTCTCTCTCTTTATCAGTGCGGCTCCACACCCTGGGTCACTAATGGGACCCTGCTGATGCATGCTGGGAGGACCTGAGAGAGTCATCTGCCTGAGTTCTCTTCTCTATGGCTCCGACTAGGCAGAAACTAGCTGCGGGAAGGGGGGTGGGGGGTTGATTGAACGTTTGTACAACGTTTAACAGGTGCCAGAACAAAAGCGCTGGCAAAACCGTGCGAATGAGTGAAAGAATTTGCACAGTTGTTTTCGCTGCTCCCTCGTGATGTTTAATAAATTAGTTGTAATGTTTCAGCTGACAGGGTGAAAGTAATTAAGTAAATAAGTGAAAATTCAAGCAGTGCAGAGAATTGGGGAGTATTCAGGTGCTGTTGGATTCTAAGCACCTGCATTGTCTGTGTGATGCTTTCTGTTCAGTGCTTTGTGTTCACAGCAAGCCAGATTTCCAAAGAGTTTCCAAATCCTGGACTTCAGTGTGTGGCCGGATACAAATTGCTTCAGGATTCAAGGTTTTTTTTCCCCTTTTTTGTTTGATATGGTATATCCTTAAGTGGACACAGCGTTTGAAATATTTTAAACATCTGTAATCCTTTTGATATGTTATCCAAATGATATGTGGGATTAAGTTGAGTCTAGATGTTCAAGCACTTGAAAAATTGACAAAACCACTTATTGGCGTTTTGATATTTGGAAAGTAGTATTAGAAATTCAAAAACAAAACATTATTTAACTGTATTTTAACCTGGAATGTATCCAAAGCCTCCATTTGTACTTAACTTCACCTTAACATACTCAATAAAGTCCAGGCATGTTATTAAGCACACATTGTACAAAATAAATACATAAATCTTAGTTGCATTCAGTTGAGTTTATAAAATGAATTAGGCCTTGGATTAGAGTAGCATCAACTGCACTTTATGGTCGTACGCTATTCTTACAGTAGGTATTTTTCCATTAGGCAATGAGTCAGGTAGGTACCCAAGAACTATTCTATTAGTAGTTCCCTGAACACATTCTGCATTAATTTGATGATGGCATATGGTCATGTGAAAGACACTAATAGCAGGTAATGAACTATGTAGTTCTGGTGGTCCCTGTGGCCTGGGACCGACACCCGGCGAAAATGTGAGAAAAGCTTTCACAGCAGCACATTGCCAATCATCTTGCCAAAAACCACCAGTTAACATGCAAATAAGCTTTTATCAGTGCAAATTCTGTTGTTGTTGCTGTTTGCAAGGTTGCAAGGTAGTTAGCGCGCTAATATAAACAACTATTAACTGCTGCTTTTACACACAAAGCTTTACCGTTTCATGGTCGGCTAACCAAAACTCGTGAAGTCATTTTTACTATTGAAGTGGAACTCTAAATGTGTCTAAACGCACGTGAAACCTGAAGTGTTTGACATACGAGGTGCCCTTGCAATGACCGGTCATTTCCAGATCCACCATTACACCTCCAACCCAAGACAAAGAAATGAGGTATGCCTCGCTGAGGAGTCTCGCTGAGTAGCAGGGAAAGATCTGATTACTGTTGACACGACATTTCCATCCCCCTTCATACACCTCTTACCATCCACACAGGAGGGAGAAACAGACTGAGAGCGAACACACAGACAGGCAGGGAAAGAGCGAACACACAGACAGGCAGGGAAAGAGCGAACACACAGACAGGCAGGGAAAGAGCGAACACACAGACAGGCAGGGAAAGAGCGAACACACAGACAGGCAGGGAAAGAGCGAACACACAGACAGGCAGGGAAAGAGCGAACACACAGACAGGCAGGGAAAGAGCGAACACACAGACAGGCAGGGAAAGAGTGGTGAGAAATGTGACAAAAAGAGGGGAGAAGAAAACTGAGAACATTACAGTGGAGAGAAAGCTGGAAGAGAGAGGTCTATCACTGCAGGTGAGCCATGACTCGCAGCCCCTGGGCCCTCCTCCACCCCACCCTGCTCCACCGGTCATCGCCAACATCCCAACAGGGATCGCTGCAACCTCCACTCTGATTGCGGAGGACCTCCGCTGCTAAGCGGATGGAATTTCAATCGCAGTCACACAAAAGAAGAGAGTATAATTGTTACCGTGAGATGTTGTCTTATGCGTGTCTAGTGACAGTTTTTGTCTGCGGTTGGCATTAGATTGATCATTCCAGCTCGTATAAAGTGGTTTCATCCAGAGCATAAAAACTCCATCATGCAACAGGTGTTTCAAAGTAATAAATTAAACTAATATGAAACGGCTCAAGACGAAATCTAAAACCTCACCACCAAATCGCCCTTCCATAACGCAAAGCGTAACATTTACACTCCAGTTGCCATACATGTATAAGGTATGTATGCAACATTTGATTAAGAAAACAACCTGTTAAGTGTCCAGGCTCGTATTTCTTTCTTTAATCAAAGATAACGGAGGTTGCTTGGTTAAAACTTGATTATGTTATTTCTAAGCCTGAATCATTGCGAACATGTTAACTATTTCTAACTCTATGTGGGCTAGCTTGAGATAACAATGTTATTTAACCATGAAATGTATCGTTCACTATTTTTGAGATTGTTACTATTTAATCTGGAAAGTTTGAACTTTTTAACCGTATCTGCTCCATACGTGTCTTGATATACAAAAATACAGACCGTCTATAGCAAAAGCTAAATGATGGCTGAGGCAATCACAAAAGAGATAGTATCTTCGACGTCATTTGGTGCAGCGTCTGGAGGCAGACCCGGCGCAGTTTGGCCCTGCTCAGGAGAGGGTCCAGAATGAGTGCGGCGCTGCACAGCATGGTGCCGTTCAGAGCACAGCTTGGTGCCGCTCAACTTGTAATGGAAATGCAAATTAGCTCAGCACAGCCCGGTGAGGCGAGGCGAAAAGTGCAGGTGGAGAAAAAGAAGAAAAAAATACTATATCTGAACTGTGCCCACGGGCTTCTGAGGACAGAATCAGTGGCTCTGCTGGGTTGCTGGACCTGCTGAGATGTTTGAAGGAGAGCCCCAGAGCCTTGAGAAGACCAACGTGTCACGTATTTATGACCTCACCCTTGGGACACTGCTCAAGCCTCCAAGGCTGGGGGAGAACATTCAAGCCATGAGACGAGAGTCTTCGCTTCTCCTCGGGGGAGAAATAGGCTGCCACTTACGGCCTCTGGGTTTAAGGCGGGGAGCCACAGGTTGATGGATTGGGAAGCAGTATGAAGACATGGGATCGTGTGTGAGGGGGAAGGAGAGCATGAAGAGGGAAATACTATGACAGACACAGCATGGTGTCAGCGGACATGCACGTGTGCGCACACACACACACACACACACACTGTATTTAGGGTTCCTCCGTCAGGAGGAAACCTATTGTTATTGTAGGTATTATTATTATTATTATTCTTGTGCCATTGAAGTCAATGGCAGCCCCTAGAACCGTATGGTAACTTTTTCTGAAATTTGGCACACTCATTAAGGACAGTCAATTCTCCACTCACACCAAGTTTCATGTCTCCCACTAGACCACACTAGCGCCACCAACAGGTCAAAGTTGGACTTTTGTTAACACTGTAACTTTTGAACCGTTTGACTGATTTTCAAAAATGAGGTACCATTGGATTCCTTGGATCAAGACGAATTCAACACACCATATGGCGTCAATTTCCGGTTATATAGATTTTCCGCAATTTCCGGTTTTATCAAAAACCTTTGAAAGGCCTCCACTCCTACAATTTTTGTCAAATCTTCTTCAAAATCACCAGAGATGATCTTCAGACCAAGCCTCACAACATTTATCCAACAGAATTTTGATCCTCACAACCGTTTGTCCGGTACAGCCACTGAATTTCAGCAGAAAAGCCATCAAACAGGAAGTGAAGTTATAGCTCAGCAAATCTTTCAGATATCAACACCAAACTTGGTATGCACGTGGAAGACACTACAACATGTCCCCATGTGCAAAGGCAACTTCATATCTTCAAAAATGATTGATATAAAGCAAATAGCATTAATCGCTAACGCTAAAACAATGCTTTACACATTTTTCATTCAAAAAGTGATACTCTGATTCAATCACAATTTCATATGAAGACACTTGAGAATGTTTAGTACACAAATCTGAAAAAAAGTTGACTGTAAGATGAAAAGTAGATTTTTGGTTAATATTTGAAACATGCATGCTTGGCTAATTGCTACCACAAGTTCCAATGTAATCTCTCCCTCTCTCCTCCTTCGCTCCCCGCGCGGCTTGCCCCAGTTCTCACAGACACAAGCTTTCACCTGACACACCAAACACTTGGCAAGACGCACACACACCATTTCATGACATTGTGGCCTGACCAAGGCCCCGCTCCCTCCTTAGCTTGAAGCCAAGGCCCTTGTGGATCTTGACAGTATTGCATTTCAAATTGAATATCCCATTGGTAAGTCTGCAGCATGGATTTTTCTATACAGTGACAAATTGTGCAGAATATACATTTTTCCCTGGTTCGCAATCTTTGGAGGAACCCGCCATTGCTGCCTGCAGCTATATTTGCTTTTGTTCTCTTACAGCTATTCATATTCACAAACCCATACAAGCTAATGCACTGTTCATAATGCAACACTCATGAATGTTTTATACAGTCAAGTTAATGAATGAAAATGCTTCAATGAAAACGCTGACATAACTGACATTATTGTCTGGTCACACACACACACACACACACACACACACACAAACACATTCACACACACACACACACACTATGACATGGGGGTGAAAGGACTACATTCATGCATCATCCATTAACTGCTTTAACCCATGAAGACCAACCTTCACATACACACACACATACAGTCTGACACACATACACACAAAGTGATTTCCAATGAAGGATAAGAGCAGCTGTTGAGGGATCTGGCCATTTGATCCTCTGAACCAGCACGAGTTCAGAACTGACTTGGAAGGTTCGCCTTCAGAGAGGTCATCACAAAGCTGTGTGTGTGTGTGTGTGTGTGTGTGTGTGTGTGTGTGTGTGTGTGTGTGCCTGTACTATATTTATGTAATGCTACTGGGTTAACATAGTTAGGAACAGTTGTGCTTGGATAAGATCTTCGCTGGCCTCTTCCGAGGATGTAACTGATCCCGAGACAGCCCGAGCCAAGCCCACTCCTCCAACGAGTTTCCCTGCACCCTGTCCGAGCTGCAAATGTGCAAACTCTCTGGTGATGACCCTGGAAGATGAACGGGCACAGAAGACAGACACTAGAGGGCTGAGAGAGAGAGTGTGCGTGTCTGTGTCTGCCCGGCAGCGGCTCCCGGGTTAGGTTTCATGCTGGGGGTACTGAGCAGGAAGAGAAGATTAACAGGGGAAGCGCACCAAAGCAAAGCACTTTATGAATGAGCGCTGGGAACGGGCTGATTTCTTTCACCTCTGTGACCATCAGAGCTTGCAGGGATCTATAAATAAAATATGGAAGCTAGGACTGCTCTCAGGAGAAACCGTATGACTATTTATGACCACTAAATACAGATAGATGCAGGTTAATCTGGATCTACCTTACAATCTCAGACAGGCTTGATTCCAAGTAAGTGAGAGTGTCTGTAATACTGTGGGCTTTGATGTGTATTGCGGAGATTGAAAATGAGATGCCGTTACATTGCTGTAATGTTCCAGAGCTGAGGTAATCAGAACTGCAGGGAAAACGTCATGGGTGAAGACTCATCACCTGGCAACCAAAGAGGCATGGGTAGTGATGGAATTCTGGTGGAATGAACGTTCCAAGAACATGCATGCAATCCTTGCCCCCAAAGAGCCAAAGCTCCCAAACCATGCCCCCAAAGGGTCTTGCCGAGGTCCATCAAAGGACCCAATCAGTGCTGTCTAACGTTCTTCAAGGGCGAAGCCTGTCCTTCCCAATTACGTTTCAGTCCAAGACTCTTCAAGTCCAAGATGGAGGTCAGTCAGCAGATTGCTTCTGTCTGTCCACATTTTCTGCTTCTGAGAAAATGAATGATGGTCATAGTAGATGTGAGCTACTTAAATGTCTCACTGCTTCTTAGCACAATGCCGTGTATCAATTACACCATGTTGGGCAAAACAGGTTTCTGATTTTACGAGTACAATAAAAGGCGAAGATTTTTTTTTCCTGCCACTTTTGAGTCTCATGGCTTCTTTCTAGCGGTGAAGGCTGATATCATCTTGTGTGGTTGTTTCTGAGGCAACCGCCTGCCTGGGTCCAATCCTCCCAAATCCCACTTATTGGATCAGTGTGCATGTAAAGGATTGTTTTATTCAGCATTCACCATTGCCAGATTTATAGCCGATTACGAGAAAACGAGACAACGGGGGGGGGCAGAACAAACCAAACCTGCTGGACTCCCTGGTGACTCTCCTTGACACCTGTCAGAGGCCAGTGCAGGGGGCAGGAGAGAGCTCTGTGACCTGGAACCGTCTGGAGGGTGCACGGGGGAGGGGTGGGTTAAGTGAGGGAGCATAGTCTTCACCATCCCCATCAACCCAAACCCCCCACAAGGGCAGCCTGTTATTATTAGCTGCTGAGGAATGCTGGTTAAATATTTAGTCTGAGCGAACAAGCAGTAATAAATTACAGTACAATCTGCCCAAGCTGGCTGCTCTGATGGAGAGGGGGCTAGGACTAAGCTGGGATGGTGGTGATGGGATAAAACAGGGGTGCCGCCACAATGAGTTCCCCAAATAAATGATGCAGTTGCATTCAATCTCTTGCTTATTGCATACTAAGCAATGCTCCCATCTTGTCTGGAATGGACTCGAACACGGGCTGCTGCGTCGACATTTCATTCCCTTGAATGCCTGCCATCACCAGATGCTGGTAGAGAGCACTTGTCGTCCATGCATCTTTGTCAATCCTCTTGAACAATGCAAGATTGCACCCCGAGAAGCAAAAGGCTTTCACATGTTCGCACAAAGCCTGGAGGACTTTTCTTGAACAGACCTGGGACAAAAGCCCCTGCAACACCCCCTCCAAGTGCTGCATTTTAAACTTGTGACCCTTTCTCTGCTCCTCTGTCCATATAGTGCTGGAAGAGAGCCATCGGCTGAGGTATGTAGGACACCTGGGGACGGCGTTCGGCAATCTAAACGGAGATAAGTTACGGCCCAGTCTTACGGCTCGCAGCTCTGCACAGTGTAAGAGCTCAGCCTTTGAGGCTGCGTTTAGACAAATACACCCGCGAGGAGGGAACGCCGGTCCAAAAAGGTGAGGATGCACTAGGAGTGACTTACATCATTTAAAGTGCTTGTTCCTCTCGTGCCAATCTCAAACAGGCCAGGGCCAGAGCAGACAGTGCTGTATGACTGGAATATAAGCAAGGGAGCGCAGGAAAAGCAGACCCTTAAGTGTCTCGTCACGGCTGGTATTTTGGAGAGGAAAAAAAAGATTCCGGTGTCTGATCAGAGGCTTAATGACATTTTAAGGTTCCAAACACTTCCATGGAGCAAACTGTTAAACTCCACTTCATCAAAGCGCATCAGCAGAGCAAACGAGGGGTTTGAGTCAGCTGCTGAACCAGACTTGGCGGATATGAGGAATGGGAATAGTTTAGATCTCTGATCTTACCCTTATGAGATTAATCAGAATCATCCCAGGAGAATCCAGACATAGCAGAGAGTGCAACAAATGAAAAGAGAAGAAAAAAATAAGGGATTGACAGAAAGAGAGAAACTGAATGAGAGAGAGGCCATATGCTCTGCATTAACTCGTTTCATTCCTGCTACCAATTAAAGTTGCCGTCGAAGTCTAACCCGTCTCTTAATGACAATAATCCCTCCTGACATGTGGATTAACGTTGGACTGATTCTCATGCAGGTTTTACATGCCAGCCCAATGAATGTGTGGCTCTACCTCCTGTGTGCTGGTTTGATAGAGATGATTTGCCACAGACGCCTGCGTAGGCATTGCATAACTCAAGTTAGCCGGCTGAGACAGAGGGATTTCAGAAGAAGAGGGACTGAGTACAACCGACAGCCAGAGAGACCTCGAACACCTTGCGAAAGCGCTGAGAACGGACGTTAATGGCGTGGAAATTAATTCAGCATGATGGGCTGTAGTCGGGACACCTACTCAACCCTGAGAAAATTTGCTCTGAGCCGGGTTTTTTTCCCCTTTCCCCTTACCCTACCCAGAGCACCCAAGTCGTTACCATCCTGTAAAGTGCGGAGTGTGAGCAGAATAAAGGAGGGAAGGGGTTAGTGTCAGGCCAGCGGGTGACAGCTGGGGCTGAGGAATGGAGTGTGCCAAAGCCACTCCGCCTCCCCAGTGATCCCCCTCCACTGAAACGCGTCACCTGGCAATTTCCTGCTGGCACTCGGACAAAGAGCAGAGCCCGGGCACAGGGGAGGAGAGCTCACAGACCAAGAGATTACAGAGAACCTGCCAGGAGAACTCGGAGACGTTCTTCTGAGTTCTGCAGTGAGGTTCTCCGGAATTCTAAAGCAAACTGGACAACATAGTATTGGTCTATGCTGTTCCAAAGAGGGCAAAGAGAGGGGTCTGCAATAAAACACCCATGAAGAGAGCTGTCCATCTTAGCAGGAAACTTGGAGAGCACAACAAAAGATTCAGCAGCAAATACGGTTCTCAAGAGTACTCAGAGATTTGACAAGATTAGTAGCCTACCTCAACCATGATGCTTTCACATATACTGCACCAAACTTCCAGGCACACTGAATTCAATAACTGGCAAGGTCCTAAAGAGTTCTCCAGAACAACTGCACATAATGCTAAGAGCACATCAGTCAAGTCAAGTATTTTATTGTCAGATGCACAGAATGACACAGGGTCAGACTGGGCACTGAAATTCTTAGGACAAGGCACCGCCTTACTTTAGATTAGATACATTTTGATTAGATTGGATTACATTAGATTAAACTTTGTCATTGTGTAAGGGTACAAAGCCAATTAAATGCAGTTTATATTCATTGAATATTCATGTCGAAACAAGAATAAATTACGTTTTAATCTAATAAAACATTTAATCCATTTGATGTATTCAAGTTGAAGTAGCCAAGGAAGAAAACTGGTTTAGAGCAGTTTCCGTGGTGGTGAGAACTGTATTAGTTGCCCCGTGATTCAAGCTAAGTGCAATGATGGCTAAGTGTTGTTCATACTGTTCCTGCATTTGAAGCGCACATATTGACAGTCAGGGCTTAAATAATATGAAAATGAGACATTTTATCCAATAAACTGAATGTTTTCTCAAAAAGTATGCTAGCTCTCTCTATGAACCAGATTTGGCTCTATTTGGACAATTCTACATGTTTCTTTGCTATGGACTTTTAAATGGGAATTGGCTGGTGGTGGTGGTGACCGACAAAATATTTTTTTCCAAGATAAACACCCTTTTGAATCTGGCGAATCGGCTGGATTAAATATCTCAATTTTCATTTTCGGGGCATTATGCCGGTTTTCACTGTGGTGGTTACCATTTCTTGAACCTCCACTACACACCCTTCCCCTTCTGAGAAATACAGTTCTACCACACACAGACAAACAATTCCTTCAACTTCAGCTGAAGAGCCAACACACACAACCCAATTCAAACACTGAATCAGGAGAAAGGAACGTTGCCTTTGATTACTTAATTACTCAGATGAACTAATAATGGAAAAAGTAGAAAGGAAAGGTAATTAGACTTTCCATTTAGCTTGCTCTAGCCACTCAATCACTACACGAGACAACGTTGTCACATCATAAGCGGTTCCTTACGGCTGGTCAAGAGACTACACCGTTCCTCCGAGACATAAAAACACTGAAACAAATACAATTCCAGGAGAGGCAATCCAGTCTGTTATCTACATCTAGGACTTCAAACTTCAGAGGTTCAGTGCCAGGAACAGGCCCATCCACGATCATCATCTGAACTTTGAATCGTTTCAAAACAGACTAGAAACTGGGAAAAAAAAGACGTGCATTCTGATCGTATCTATATTTAGTCTTTTATCGGATACGTAGCAAAGTAACAGTGTAGTTATCTGATGTGTTTAATGTGGTCATAAAGCAGTTTGCTGAGGTTGCCATATTTGGCAACCTTGGTGGGGATACAGACTGCCCCAGCAGACCCGTTGATAGTATTGCATTAGCATATCTAATGGGCTGTGAATTAATTTTACTACACTGGATGTAAGCCAGTTCACCAACAGCAGCCAAGAGACTTCTTGATCCTGTGTTAGTGTTACTCCTGAGTTCGGAGAAGATGTAACACTTCAAGACGTGTAAAACATCCATCTTTCCTTGAAAATTCATATTCTGCCCTTCTTCGGTCTTCTTGATATAATATATTGATATACTCTGTTTGTTTTGGCATGTTTATTTTGTAGCTTATTTCTGTCACAATTAACACTCCCCTTTCCCACACTGTGTATTCTTTTCTTTCCTCACTCTGTGTGTGTGTGTGTGTGTGTGTGTGTGTGTGTACTGCTCATTGTTGTTTTAGTGACCGTTTTGGGAATTGGAAGATTAGGGTGGGAAGGTTAAAAGACATAAATACAAAATATATATTTGTCAGAAGTCACTGCTTCTGCGACACTGTGGCAAACACCATCTGTGTCAAACTCGCAGAGCGCAATACACTTAACATGGTTTGATGGTTTGTTGTAGGATACGCAGTGTTTCCCCTACCATTATATTAGGGGGGCGCCCCACCCCCCCAACGGCACCCCCCGCCCCCCCTGGAAGGTCAAGTTCATTTTGTTCAATTTTATTTTCTATAAAGCGCCAGATCACAACCGAAGTCATTTAAGATTAGCTTTCCTATAGAACAGGTCTATAGCTTGTTATTTTATTAAACAAAATAAATAGCCTTATGTTATTTATCTTATTTACACGACGGCATGTAATTTCTGTCTCTACATGGTCGCGCGTTTACAATTCTCTGCTCTCTGTATCACGCATGGCGGAGTTCCGCCACGATGCGCACACACACAGACACGTGCGCGCACACACAGGTGAGCACGCTCCCACCAGCGGACAGAATTGGTTTTTAAGAATCAGTGCACAGCTACGGACACTTTTAAGCTTTAAAAAACACATTTCCAGGCGTTCATGGCGGAGATCTTTTCCTAGGTAGGGTCGACAATGAGGCCTAATGAGAATGGCTACAACAGACGTGGAAACAGAACGTACGCCCATGTCCGCACCGAAAATTCAGAAATAGATCTGGCTTCCATTTTTTATCATTTTCCGCGAGTTGTGCGTGGCCCTTTTTACATAGTCTGGTAATAAATCTATGAAATGTAATGAACATTATTTATTTTGCTGTGAATAATGAAGGAAGCAATACGATTATTTCCCAAACCCTCAAGAGCTGTTGCCATGGAGATTTAACGTTACTTTCTGTTTGAAGATAAGGTAGCAGCTAGTGTTGAAGAATGGATGACTTTAAATTGGACGACTTTAAATTAATATATGAAATTGAACATTAACACCTATACGGATAAAATAAATAAACAAGGATATCAAAACAGATTGATAAGCATAGAATGAGAACGGCAGAAACACAGGCAGGACGTTAGATGACGAGACAGATCATAGTGACACAGGCTGTTTTTTTTTCGTCATATGAAGGCTGAGACATTCATAACATTTTATTCAGTCTTACTGATGGTCCTTTTGTAATGCCAACATGTGCACTTCGTTGTGGATAAGTAAAGCCTATTCTGCTAAATTTTTGTAGTCCTGGTAATCTTTTGTTTGGCATATTGGTGAGGTTATTAAGAGGACCATTTCTCAATCGTTTTGTTCTTGATGAATTAATGTTTGTTTATTAATCAGTTATTTTTCAACAAATAACTCAATTATAATTACAAAGAGGACAATTTGCAACTTTTTATCCCAACTTTCACTTGTTTTCGGCAATTTCATTGCAAAAAACACCTAAAAATAAAAACTTTCATCGCAACTTTTTGGAAAAGCTCCTGCGAAATCAGGAATTTTAGGCCGCAAATATCTCAAAACATTTTCTTCCAGAAGGCCAAAAAGGTAAACTGCAGTGACAAAAGCTGCACACTTTGGGGATAATTGTCATAAAAAGACATGTTCCAAAGTTTAGTTCAATGTACAGTTAAAATAATTGTTCAGTTGTTATATTGACTGCTGTCATTAAAAGAAACACATGAACACCATGATTCCTTTAAGCGTTTGTGTCGGTGGCCGCGCCGCGCACTGTGCGGCGGCGCCCCCCCCCCCCAAAGCTGTAAACCTAGGGGAAACACTGATACGTATATGTTAATCAGAAAAGTACTAGTCGGGTTGTGTTTGATGCCAGAGTTCTCTGCCACACCAGCGTTCCATGCAAAATAGTGCACCAGAAAAGCGGAGATCAACACTGTTTTACGCACATGAAAAGACAAACTTGTGTTCTCACACATAAAATATACCCCACACCATGATATGAAGGCTATAGGCAACAGTTTACAAAAGACATGGTGGAAAGGCAACCAGAGTCAGGAGTAGATGAGAAAACAAAACTGCGGGATGACGCTCTTACATGTTAATTCTTAAAATACTGGAACTTTAGCCTATACAATGCATGCACACCAAGCACACAAAAAACGTCTAAGTTTAACCATCTTACAGGCTAGATTTCATGTCACAAGCCTAGTCTATGGGGCAAAAGGCTAACGCTGGCCAGCATTTAAGTTTGTGAGTGTGTGGTTTACCAAATCTCTTGTTAACAGATTCACATTTATAACTATAACAATAATAATAATAATGAATTAATAATATTATTATTAATTAATAATAAATAATAATTCTGGTTAAGGCACCCAAATGGCCAGCGGCAGCCCTGAGAAGAGCAGAGGAAGAAGAGCAGACCTATTGGGGCGAGTCTAATTCATTTTGGGGCCACCAAAATCTGAAGAATTCCATCCCTAAGGGCACCCTGACCCTGGCCTGATATTATACAGAGAAGAACCCTGAGAGTTTATTTACATCGAAGTTATAAACACCCCTTTCCCATCCTCGACACAGCCCTGACCTGGTTAGTGTCAGTGACCTCTTGAACCTTGACCTATCTTGGCTGGTCAATCTTTGCTGGACCTTGTGTTTCTACATGCTGCGTTTGACCCTATCCTCACTCAATACAACACTCCCAACGTAGAGCATTCATTTCAACCACTGGGCCGTCTCGCTCATTGGTCTAAGGTTTGAATACTTTTGAGTTTAGCACTAAGTGTGCAGGTATTCTCCTTCCTTTGTGCTAGTCATTGTCGCCTGCACCTGACCCCATACATGAATGGGATAGGCACATTCTTCTTAATTGTCTTTGCCGTGACCCTTACTTCTCCGGACCCCATACCTCATACCTCTGGAGAACACAAAAAAATCAATCCCATCTTTACCATAAAGACAGAGCAAGGGGACACATTCTGATTGTCGTCGGGAATGAAATGGTGACAATGGTGGATTATGTTGGTTGCATGCATTGGCCACCAACCTCAGAATATACACCAACGGGACAGTATACGGAGTACAGAGCAGTAGGGATCAAGAGGAATGACTGCCATAGGCCAAAAATATGATGCATTTAGTTGCTTGGTCTCTAATTGGTTCATTTCTCTAGACTTTTCCCACCTGATAGTGTAATGGGGGAGGGACCTGGAGAAAACAATGTTTTGACTTTTTAGTAGTGCTGTCAAACGATTAAAATATTTAATCGCGATTAATCGCATTTTTGTCATAGTTAACTCAAAATTAATCGCGATTAATCGCAAATTTGTAGCTATTCTAAATTGTATTTATTTTTTCCATCATTTTATTTTTATTTTACTGCCCTTATCAACATGGAAAAGTGGATTGGCTTGCTTTAAGCAAATGTTTTATTTTATTGAAAACCAACATTGCCAAACAGGGCGGTACAAAATAAAATGATAAAGTGCACATTTCAGGTAAACAAGGACTCAGCCTATAGTGCAGTTAAACCATGGCTTAATATTTTCTTTTTTTCAAGTTTGCTGGGAACATAGCAGTCAGGCCTCTTATTTCAGAAACAATGAACCGTAACAGTTAGGTTACCAATAAAAAGGTAAGCCTACTACTTCTTTGATTTCAGCCAGCTGCCTGTTGACATTTTCAGACAACAGTGAAGCTCGCTTCTTTTGCACAACACAACTTTTAAAAGTAAACTTTCCATTCAGAAGCTTTTTATCATCCATTTCGC
The DNA here is from genome assembly GCF_900700415.2 of Clupea harengus. NCBI lineage: Eukaryota > Metazoa > Chordata > Actinopteri > Clupeiformes > Clupeidae > Clupea > Clupea harengus. Next base: position 16,786,839 of record NC_045172.1, on the reverse strand, counting down.
CGTATCGCGCTCACCATTCACTCAAACCGTAACGTTAGCCTACTACACAGTTTGCGAGGCCAAAAAGGACGTTAATCTAAAAAAAAAAAAAAAATAATAATAAAAAAAGAAATCGCGTTAATCTCGCGATAAAAAAATGAACGCCGTTAAAATGGGTTTGCGTTAACGCCGTTAATAACGCGTTAAACTGACAGCACTACTTTTTAGCAATGGGTTCACCATCACTGACTAGCTGTTTAGACAATATGTGCCAACAGAGGCAGGGGGAAACCTCCTCACTGATGGGTGACTTACGCTTAAGTTGCGGTCCCAGATCTGGATTGTGCCATCTTGGCAGCCTGCGGCGATGAGCTTGCCATCCCTACTGTAGGTGCAGCAGGTTGGGATGACTCGCTTGCCCTGGTAGGAGCGGGGCTTGAACACAGACTTGTGTTTCTTCTCAGAGTTCACGTCCCATGTGCGCACAGTACTGGAGGCCAGGGAGAAAAAAGAAAGGAGTTGATTAAGTGAGAGAGAGAGAGAGAGATACAGCAGATGACAGAATAACAGTATAAAGATCAATTGTTACAAGGAGAGAAAGACAAACAGCAACAGACTCACATTACGGAAAAGCCTTGAAAATCACTCACTCACACACAGAGATTAAACCAGACCACCCTACACGCCATCTACACAACTCTGCATCACCTCTCACCCTTAAACAAACAACAAACTTCTGAGTCTTTACGACAACACTGACACAGAGCAAGAACCAAGCAGTCCTGACAGAGTGGAAAAAATGACACTTGAATAATGGCCTGGGACTTCTGCGAAAAGAAAAGCAGACACACACACTGGAAATGAAGTGGAGGATCAGGATGCTATGCAGGGATGCTGATCCCTCTGAATGCCTTCTGCCTAAACACCAGACATGACGGTGCCGCATCTAGGGCCTGAAGAAGGCCTAAAGGCACCGAATGTTAAATAGCGCTTAAGTACGTCCTGACCCAGGAGGACTTATAAACAGAGAGAACAGTAGATCAGAATGACAGGCGCATTGTGGGGTTCCGTGAAATTCACATTTTCTTCTCAACATCTGCTTAACACATTACAGCTGCTGGGTGGACATGGAGGGCACACACACAAACACACACACACACACACACACACACAAAACTATATGCACATGCACCAACACCTACCATAACTCTAACATCACACAGATGTATGTATATCCACACACACACACACACACACCTATCGACTGCTCACACTTTTTATCACAGCCTTTTCTAATGGACTTCAGGGAGATAAAAAGGAAACACACACAGACCGATGTATATACACACACATTCAGCCTCAAAATAGTCCATAGTAAATAGTACATATACAGACATAATATGAAAAACTAGGCTGGAATTCGCTTGGCGTAAACCAGGACCTCCAAGTCCAATGTGAGGCAGGAACAAACCCACAGTAGATACAGGACACAAAGAGGGGACGGATGGAACAGAACACTAAATCACAGGCAGACGGCATGATGGGAAATGGGACAGTCGAAAGGTCCCCGCCACCTCTGCGCAACTCTGGGTCACAGAGGAACAAAGACGACCACTCAAACGCCGGCCTAAGTGCTCACACACACGTCCACACACAGACATTCTCCAATTCACTGGATGCACATATCCTCACACACTCTGCAAACACACCAATATAGGCTATGTAGACACTTCAACACAGGCAGAACTGCACCCAGCCCTTACAACACAGTTTTCTTTACATTCTCCCTCGCTCCACCCAAACATCACGCGCCCCATACTGCTCCCTCATTCTGCTTTAAGAGCTGGGGTGAGAAAGACAGCAGTAAGGTCAAATACATGCTGGACGCAGTGAATAGAAGAAGGGAAGAAAATAGCAGTAAAGAAAGAGACGAGAGGAGAAAGAGAAAGGAGAAGAGAGAGTGAGAAAGAACCTAAAAGCTGTTCTCCCACCACAGGTTCTCCCACCCTCACCATCCCGGCGGCTGCTTTAACCAGCCTGACCTTTGGGGTCACAGAGGTCGTGCCAAGAGCGTAAACACACACGTGTCTCTGACAACACACCCCACCACACACCCCCACTGTGTTTAGACAGCGAGGCCGAACTCGCACAGATGCCAGCCAACAGACCTCAGCCCGCGCCCCTCACCGCTGGCCCGTGCCTCAAGGAGCCTTCACCACACAGCAGGTCCCAGACACAGGAAGTGCTCAATCATGGCTGGGATGGTCGTGATGTAGAGGCTGGAAGCACCAACCAGCCCTGCCAATGCAGAAATGTTGAGTGATGATCGTGTTGTTTGGGCATGCTGTGAAGGCCGTAGCGGGCTGTGCGGCGGGTGAGGGATGTGTCCACCTGCTCTGTGTCAGTCTCTCTGTCTAGCCGACGTGCAGGTTTCTCCTGGCAAGGAGGAGCGCTGGGAAACTGGACTCAGCGCTGTTATACGACACATGCTAGAACAACCTTTTTTTCTGGGGCTCAGGCCCCTATACTGTGTTGTCACTGAACACACACACACACAGGACCCAAGGTGATAAGAGACACAGGCCATACAGCCCCAGCAGAGCACAGCCAGTTTACGAGCTGACGTGACCATTCACACATAAACCCACCAGCTCAGCCTGCTGATCCCACACACACCCTGCACTCTCTCCCACACGCTCATGAACACACACATGCACACACACAATGCACTGGCTCTGCCTGACACATTCACACTAGGCCTGCCGTCTCACACAAAATGACTTACAAACACACACACACATCTTTAACCAGCTGTTTCACTCTCGCTCACCCTCTCTCTCTGTCGGTCACACACACACACACACACACACACACACACACACACAGCAGCTCCATGTGCTAAATTCATACATATGCACACACAGTACTACGCTCATAAATACACACGCACACGCATGCACACAGGCACCACCCGTCAGATGCTATCAGCTTCTGATCCCGGGCAGACGAGTGTAGCTGGGACAGCCTCACAGATGGAGGGATGATAAGGAGGAGAAATGAAAGAGAGCCTGATCAAAGCACGGCTGTGGTGGGGGCCACATTAGGGACCGTGTTGGCTGTCACCGCTGGTGATTATGGATGGATGAGTGTGTGTGAGAGAGTGTCAGAGTGTGTGTGTGTGTGTGTGTGTGTGTGTGTGGGGAAGAGGAGAAAGTGGCGGGGTCAAAAATAATGCTGCCTCCCAGGGAGGGGCAAGAGGGGGATGGGGGGGGAGCGGATGGGGTGCAGTTGCTTACTAATGTCAGTGCCAGCACAGTGAGTAAGGGCCAACCTATCCCTTCATGAGCTGATTAAAGTGTAAGTTTACCCCCAGCTCTGAGCCCAACCCCCCTGCATCAAATGCTAGTGTGGGCAAGGGGCTGAGAGAGGGAGCGGGGAGGGGAGGGGATGACAGTTTACCAGACTAAGAATATATCATGACGCGGATATGTACCAACCGGTCGAATCTACGTCAGCATTGGCCTTAAAACAGTACATGGAGTTACATTGGCCATGTTATTAAACAGTACATGGAGTGTTGAGCTTTTCTTTTTCAACCCATAAAATGCCGATTTTCAATGTTAACACCAGCATCGACGTGTTTGATCACAGTAGTCATACTGTTAAGTTTACTGCTCAAAAAACACATTTAAGTGTTTAAGTGTTAAAACTCACGAGACTAAAGTGGTAAAACCGTGATTATGACTGCTATACTGGATGACCAGTTAGACTACACACACCCACACTTTTCCTGCCTGTTCATGATCCCAGGGACTTCAAGCAAGACAACGTGGTGATGAAAGTGCGAGCATTTTTCGAACGTGCAAAAGGTCGACACAAACGCTGCACTCCCTGACAGGGGAAGACATGGAACACTTCACCTATAAAGCAGACTACCAGTTTCTGCCTCCCTGGACTGCACGTGAACCTAACGAGGCTCCCCGACTGATTGCCCCAACTTGTTCCACAGCGCCAAAAGATTTGGATCTCACACCCTGTTTCCATGGAGATGGCGCTTCACCCCCCCCAATAAGTGCACTCACCACCCCTGAAAAAAGCCCAAATTAGGTGATCCCAAGCAACGTAGTAATCCCCCGGAGAGTTGGGTTACATCTAGGAAAAATGGGAAATGCATTTGGAGGAAAAGCGAGGAATGCAAGAAATGAAATAATAATTTTAAAAAAAGGCAGAGTTGAGCCAGAGGGGTGAGGTATCGTCTTACAGTCCACGAGACACAACACAGAGTACTCACAATAGCAAAAACACAAAAACACTTTTTGGCTCACTTGTCTGGTTCAACAGTGCAATTCCACATGCCTGATCATGGCTATATTTGAACCAGGAGAAAAAAAATGAAAAACTACAACTATGTCCCACAATGGGCCAGCGTCACTGTCAACTTTAAGTGACCTGTCAATCACCCGATGACGTCACGCTCTTGAACTAATGGGGGCTTTAGTATGAATCCAATTTGAGATGCGCCCTCTAGACCTCATGCGCTCTGGCGAGTGTGAGAGTGCAAAAGCTGTTTAGTTAGCAGAGCCCAATTGCCACAAGCTTGGAGTTATCTGCTGAAGGGTGTCTGGATGTTTGCCACCGAGGCTGGAAGTCATCCGCTGTCTGATCCCTCGGCTCTGAGTAAAGGGAAGAAGTGTGGCTCTCAAGGCCGACGCCTACCGGTGACACATATCACAACATCATTCCAATTCATTTTAATGGAGTTCTCCGAGTCCATCAAGCCCATGCTTCCAACAACTTGTACAGTTTGTTTTTAAGAAGTGGCTGACTAGAATCTAGATCTGAATCTTAGTCACTGGTTTTATGGAAACAAAATCAGACGTCCCAGTGTCTAGTGTCAGTCAGAGTTGTAGAAATTATTCCAGCACTATTTTAGAGTCGCTTTCCTTTTTCAGATGTTCCCCAGATGTTGCATGGGGTTAAGGTCAGGTGATTACAGTGGAAAGAAACAAGGAGCAAGCTCACTCTCTTTAGTTTAAATGCATGTCTCACGGAGAAACCTTCATATGCACTGTGGCTATGCTAGGCCTAGGTAATAAAGGTAGGCTATGCTAGGTCTAGGTAATAAAGGTAGGCTATGCTAGGGACATGAGAAATACAACACTACTAAATGTACGGTTTCATACATTTGTGATTATAGTGGAAACTTCTTGAGAAATCTATGTACTCACTTCATATATACATGCATACTGTTTCTAATAAATATGACTGACAGCTACAGCAGATCCGTGTTTGCCATTTTATCTTGGTGGTTGACATTTTTCAGCCACAGATATTTGGACCAGTCACATACACATTAATCACACCCACACCCACACCCACACCCACACCCACACCCACACCCACACCCACACCCACACCCACACCCACACACACACACACACACACACACACACACACACACACACACACACACACACAGCCTCCTCTCAGCAGTCCTGCCCCTGTGTTGACAGATATATTGATCACTGTCGCCTCAGAAACCACAGGGCTCCATAAGGCTCCCCATGGAAACGGGTTTCATAGCCCATCTGTTCAGGGCGACAGGGCCGGCTACAACAGGTGGCAAACCTGCGGTAGTGACCTGAACCAGAGCTCCAAAGTGGACCAGCAGCTGAACCAGGACACGGCACCGCACCTACAGCACCGACCTCGTATCAAACTTGAGATATGTACTGGCACCGCCACCAGAGGGTCAAAAAGGGCCGTCATAAGCGCGGGAAGAGCCGGTCTACCACAACACTAAGCTGTAGACTGTAGTCTGCATGGTGGACCAAAGCTCACATGTGGGCCTGTGGTTACCCGCGGAGCCAGGACTCGTAAACAGAGCCAGAGGACGCACATGGGAATCTGTGGCATTCCCGCTTTACAAGAGCATTCTTGGAGATGCTTGCAGGCCGGGCCGAAATCCCTCCAGTGCCATCAGACTGCTATGGAAATTGAAGTTTAAGGGCTTCAAAGGACAAAGTGTGCTTTGAACCAGTGCCTGGGTAGAAAGTATGTGTGTGTGTGTGTGTGTGTGTGTGTGTGTGTGTGTGTGTGTGTGTGTGTGTGTGTGTGTGTGTGTGCACACACACACACCTGTTTGAAGCTAAGGAGCCAGGATTTTTCCGCATTGAATAATTACACTTTTTACACAAGTTCACTGCTGGTCTGATTGATGTTTTCCCCTGTTTAAGTCTGAATGGAGAACTACACATAAAAGCAGCTTCCTCCAAGACAGCATAAGCGGGAGGCCAACAGCATCCCCACGCTTCCTCCTCACTCTTTTAAAGACCAGCCGTGGCTCTTAGCCCCCCGGTGATCAGCACAAGAGCCAGCTAGGCAGCGTAGCTCACAGCGACTAAAGGAACAGACAGCTGCATGGCCCGACATGACAGCTAGAGAGAAAAGACCAATTACTCACAACTGGGATCTCAGGTTAAGAAGAATAGAGAGAGAGAGAGAGAGAAAGAGAGCGAGAGAGAGCGCAAAAGAAAGAGAAAGAGAGAGAGAGAGAGAGATTTTTTGCTGAAAGGAGGGAAGGCCTGCTCCGAGGCCAAACTGCTGCAGAGAGCGGAGTGCCATGCTGGGCCAATCACTATGCTCTGACCTAGAGGCCAGCGCCCACACACACACACTCTCTTACAGTCAGTGTGTCACTCTTACGCATACCTTCTGCCTGACACACACTATACACATGAATGCCTTCACACACACACAGACACGCCATAAACACAGTTATGCTCCCATTAAGCACACACACACACACACACACACACACATTTACCAACACCCATTTTTGGGGAAGCAACAAACAGCCTGACATTAGTTGGCATGCGTGTTGGTGTTTAAAAGGTGTGTTTGTGTTTAAAGATGTGTGTGTGCATGCGCTATGAGTAGCAGCTTGCAGGTGTGGCAGAATGTGCGTGAGTGTATAGGAGAGTGTGTGTCTGTGTGTGTGCATATGAGAGAGTGTGTGTGTGTGTGCATATGAGAGTGTGTGTGTGTGTGTGTGTGTGTGTGTGCATATGAGAGAGAGTGTGTGTGTGTGTGTGTGTGTGCATATGAGAGAGTGTTTGTGTGCATATGAGTGTGTGTGTGTGTGTGTGCATATGAGAGAGAGTGTGTGTGTGTGTGTGTGTGCATATGAGAGAGTGTGTGTGTGTGTGTGTGCATATGAGAGAGAGTGTGTGTGTGTGTGTGTGTGCATATGAGAGAGTGTTTGTGTGCATATGAGTGTGTGTGTGTGTGTGTGTGTGTGCATATGAGAGAGAGTGTGTGTGTGTGTGTGTGTGCATATGAGAGAGAGTGTGTGTGTGTGTGTGTGTGCATATGAGAGAGTGTCTGTGTGTGTGCATATGAGAGAGTGTGTCTGTGTGTGTGTGTGTGTGTGTGTGTGTGTGTGTGTGCATATGAGAGAGAGTGTGTGTGTGTGTGTGTGTGCATATGAGAGAGTGTTTGTGTGCATATGAGTGTGTGTGTGTGTGTGTGCATATGAGAGAGAGTGTGTGTGTGTGTGTGTGTGCATATGAGAGAGTGTGTGTGTGTGTGTGTGCATATGAGAGAGAGTGTGTGTGTGTGTGTGTGTGCATATGAGAGAGTGTTTGTGTGCATATGAGTATGAGTGTGTGTGTGTGTGTGTGCATATGAGAGAGAGTGTGTGTGTGTGTGTGTGTGCATATGAGAGAGAGTGTGTGTGTGTGTGTGTGTGCATATGAGAGAGTGTGTGTGTGTGTGCATATGAGAGAGTGTGTCTGTGTGTGTCTGTGTGTGTGTGTGTGTGTGTCAGGAGGCCACTGTGTGGGGTTCAGTCTGCAGGCCCATGTCCTCATGACTCCCTGGGGTCCTGCTCCACCCGTGCTCCACCCGTGCCCCCCCCCCCCTTCAGCCATCACAGGAGCCGCTCAGCCGGGCTCAGCTCAGCTCATACATTTTCATTTGGCTGTCATCTTAATCCACAGCGACTGCTGCATTACCACGCCTCTTATCTCTGCACCCCTGCTCCCCACCTCTACGCCTGGCGCGAGCACACACACACACACACACACACACGCACGCACGCACGCACGCACAGTGACGCACAAACCTCATGTCTTAAGTCACACAGGCAAACAAAATAAACTCACACTGTCAAAACACAATACTATAGTCACACATACAAACACACAAAGACAATTCTGATTCGTACACATAGACCTACACAAGCTCACAGTCATGGACGCACGCACACACACACACACACACACACACACACACACACACACACACACACACACTGCCAGGTACACTCAACCATGTCAAACACACCTACTGACATGTCTGTGGAGGTTTTGGGGGAGTAGCTGTAGCTGGGGGGGGGGGGGGGGGGGGGTGTTGGGGGGTACACACAAGCCACACTGGTGGATCACAGAAAGTCCACTTCTGTCGCTTTCATAAGCCCCCAAATAACCCCCAAAAACAATGGTACACACACACACACTCTCACTGCAGCTGACTCTAGCCAACACCCACCACCACTAACGTGCCACGGGAACATTTCCAGATCGCAAATGAAAGGCAAATAAAGCAGTCACACACATCTGTGGCCACGCGGCACATCTGCAGGGAACAGCGGCGCTCAATAAACACGCAGCCGTGACGAACCGCCGGCCCAGAGCGTGTGGATTAGGGGTTTTCAGCTGGGCCAGACGGGGTCCAGTTTCAGCACCACAGCCCTGTCACAAGCTGTTACACTCACCACGAAGTCTAGCGCGCGACGCGACACACACACACACACACACACACACACACACACACACACACACACACACACACACACACACACACACACACACACACACACACACACACACACACACACACACACACACACACGTCTTTAGTATCTAGGAAATGTCTTCATAAACTTTCAAGAAAGACTGCTGCAACACAAGCCCCTGCTGACACTCCTACCAAGCAATTCCCATCAATCACTCCCAAGTTTCACATGTCCGAGGGAAGAGCTAGCTCCCTTCGGAGCAAAGACACACATACCACAACACATCAACAAAACAAACTCAACCCTGCTCAACATGGACAGGGTTTGTGGCAAGGGACCATGCACTTGCTGAGCACCAGTCAATCAACTGTGGGTGAATGGTACTCCCTACTGGTGGCACAGAGGAAGACTAGAGTCATCTCTAGCAGCAAGAATGCTGGATGAAGTATATGCCTGCGCACTGACCAAAATGTCCCTTTTAACGGAGTCAACTCTCATCCTTCAAGCGGCCTGCTCTGTTACACGTTCACTGGTCTGACTTAAGGTGAAGTGACTCATGGCTGGTTCAGTCACATGCCAGAGCTGCTATCCAATCTGTACTGCGGAGGTCCAGCATTTAAAGTTGAGGGTGACACACCAGTGGAAATGCAGACACAACTTTTTTTTATTATCTCATACTTATGACTGCCAACCATGAGTTTTCTTATTAGTAATGCCACCAGAACTCCAGACAATACAGGAGGGCTTAACACGTCCATTCCTTTAAAACAATCCTTTAATGATGATGCTACATGGCCCTCATTAACCATAACTGGAAGAAACCTGTTAACCTTAAAGGTCTATTTCCCACCGGTGGGAAAATAGTTTTTTGTTCTTGTTCTCAATATGTCTTTAAATTTCTGCGAGTTTTTGTCCTAGAATCATAAAAAGAACACCCCCAGAAACCTTTAATCTTCTACATACAGCAGGTAAAATAAGTATTGAACACGTCACCATTTTTCGCAGTAAATATATTTCCAAATGCAGGAGGAGTGAAAACATTTATCAGAAGAGTTGTCCAAGAGCCAAGGACCACTTGTGGAGAGCTTCAGAAAGACCTGGAATTAGCAGGTACAATTGTTTAAAAGAAAACAAAAAGTAATGCACTCAACCGCCATGGTGCCCGCTCCCCACACAAGACGCCATTGCTTAAGAAAAAGCATGTTGTTTAAAGTTTGCTGCACAACATTGAGGCTAGCCTGTGAAATACTGGGAGAATATAGTCTGGTCAGAAGAGCGCAAAATTGAACTTTGGATGCCATAATACACACCATGTTTGGAGGACAAATGGCACTGCACCTCACCCTAAAAACACCAGTTTGGAGGTGGGAACATTGTGGTGTGGGGCTGCTTTTCAGCATATGGTACTGGCAAACTTCACATAATTGAAGGAAGGATGAATGGAAAAATGTACAGAGACATTCTTGATAAAAATCTGCCGCCAACTTCCAGGATGATGAAGATGAAACGAGGGGGACATTTCAGCAAGACAATGATCCCAAACACACAGCCAAGGAAACTCTTAATTGGTTTCAGAGAAAGAACATAAGGCTGCTAGATTTGAATCCAATTGAAAATCTATGGGAGGAACTGAAGATCAGAATTCATAGAAGAGGCCCACGGAACCCTTAAGATTTGAAGACTGTTTGTGTGGAAGAATGGGCCAAAAATCACACCTGAGCAATGCATACGACTAGTTTCTCCATACAGGAGGCGTCTTGAAGCTGTCATTACCAACAAAGGTTTTTGTACAAAGTATTAAATAAATATCAGTAAGCGTGTTCAATACTTTTTCCCTGTGTCATTTCACATTATTACACATAACTTAAATTCTGAACTTATTTGTTTTGGTTACTTTGTATGTATGGATTACTTGGGTTAAATTGTATTACTTTTGATATTCATTTTAGCCTGTGTAAAGTTAATTTGTCTTAATGTACCGGTAGGCACCTGCGGCTTATAGACATGTGCGGCTTATTTATGTTACAAATAGTATTTTTTTTTAAATTCAGTGGGTGAGGCTTATATTCAGGTGCGCTCAATAGTCCGGAAATTACGGTATTTCCAACATCAGGTGAAAATTCCATGTCAATAGCACCTTTGGAAATATATTTACTGCGAAAAATGGTGACATGTTCAATACTTATTTTACCCGCTGTATATGCCTCTTGTGCATCAATGTTTTTTAGTTAGAGGAAATATACAAAAACATCAAGGCAAGACAGACTACCTAAAAAGGTCTAACATGGTCATAATGAAGTCTGTTGAGAATGGTCTGTGGTGGAGTAATGGAGTCTGAAACGTTCAGAGATGACTCACCCATCGTTGGAGCAGGTGAGGAACTCCTCTTTGATCTTGGGGTGCCAGCAGCCACTATTCAGCATGGCTGTGTGACCCTGAAGGGAAAGAGTGGAAGCTCCAGTTAGCCAAACAGACATCTTAAAAAAAAAGAGCAGACAGCGTGACTACGACAAACAAATTAAGACAAATAAAAAGCGTTGGCACGGAATATGACGTTTAGCCCGAACTTCACCCAGCCTGCCTTCAGTCTGGAGCATGGCCTCGATGCTCCACACATCAAAAGCCCACAAACCCTGCTTAAGCGAAACAAAAATTGTATATTTATAAAATGGTCTACCTTAGGGTAGAAACTTGACCTGCTGGTCATGTATAAGCTGCATTTAGGAGGGAAACGGCACACGAGGCAAACTGTTAACTTGAGCCTCATCACTGTAGCCAGTGCACTTCAGAACAAGCTCTGTCAAAGCATGTCTGGAGGCCTTAATGAAATGGAGGTCTGGAAGCCTTAATGAAATATTGGGGTCATATTTTATATAAAAAAATAAATAAAAAAAAGACAGATTTAAAAATGAACCATGAGTACCAAAAGCCTGAACCTTTTGAGAGGCCAGTGGCTTGAGTCTACTGTTTTATGTCATGGGAAAGAGCACGGGGAGAAGTCCTCTCCCGAACGGAGATCAGCCAAGAACTAAAGTGCTCCAAGCTGTGGGATCACGGCGCGGTGACCCCGACCAAAACTCCTCCAGCAACAGACATTTAAAAAGAAAAACTCAAAACCATAACAAATAACAAGCTCAGAGAGGATGGGCCTTCAAGAGGAGACGGCGACCAGGAGGAGACGCATATCAAAAATAGAAAAAGAGAAAACATTTAGGCGTATGCTGGCATATTTAGGGTGGAATATGATGTATCGATGCTATACACACACACACACACACACACACACACACACACACACACACACAGATCTACTGGGTGGCTGGGTGGGTGTGTACACTTGTGTGTTTTTCTGGCTCTGTGTATCTAATGATGAAGCCACATGAACAGTAAACACACAAGCTACTGTTTCCTTGTTGTTGCCACGGTTACGGGGGAACGGAGAGGCAGAGAGAGCATGGGTGGCTGGAACGGCTTATTTGTCCCAAGTGGCTAAAAACAACCCAGGAAAATAAATCCAGTGATGATGGAGGCTTAATAGGCCACTGTGAGCCACACCGTGGCAATGCACATCTGACTTACGGCCCGACAACACAGGACAGCAAATTGGCAATGACTAAGGAGAACCAGACGGCGGAGCACATGAACAAGAACACACACACACACACACACACACACACAAATGCAAATACAAACACACCACATGAGAGAATGACAATTACAAGTGAAAAGGAGATTCTAGGAAACCCCTGAGTTTGGTACGTGTGTGTGTGTGTGTGTGTGTGTGTGTGTGTGTGTGTGTGTGTGTGTATACAGACGGAGGATAGCATGAGGACACAGCACATTAAAGTGACTTATGTGCTCCACTGCACCTTGCAGTAAATTAGAGGAGCAACCGGGCAGCAGAGCACATCCAGAGTGAGGGGAAGAGGAGTCATGCAGATGGTGGGGTGGGTTGGTTGGTTGGTTGAGGGAACCCCTAGCCCCAAAATAAACACAGAGTAAAAAACGCACGCACACACGCATTTCCCATTAAGGAAAGGGTTTACAAAACACTTCATTACCCCTCAGTCATCAGCTCCAGATGCTAAACACTCAGCCACCCACACACACACACACTCACCCACACAGTCACCCACACACACACACACAGTCACCCACACACACTTACCCACACACACAGTCAGGTCCCTTGCTCTATTTACTGTTGTCCATGTTGCTTGGTGCCGGGTGCCTGGGTTGTGTGTGCACTGACCACCCCATCTCACCCCCGTGGGTTCACTGTATCCTGTAACCAGTTGCCCCAGTGTCTTTGCTGGACACCACATCCATGTGACCACTGCGTAATATAATGGACATTTTTGCTCTGATAACAATGGCAGGGCTAGGCACCCCATTTGCTTCAATTAATGCACTGTGCATTCTGCTCTCCTGAATGCCAAACATGTATATGCCCTACTGTCTGGGCTCTGCATTTCTGTCCACAAACCAGCTTAATACCTACACACATATTGGTGGCGTAGACGTCCATTACTGTCTCTTGGTGACCACATCAACTACTGTTCGAGGGATGGAGGACACAGCCATCCCAATGACGAGGGAAGAGTCCCCCATTGGAACGATCTGAAAGTGAATGAGTTGGCACTGCTCGCCTCTTCGGTTCCCCCGTTCCCAACTCTGTGGTGCGCCACAGTCCCCGGCTCACCTTGGTGTTGGCCATGTCCACGATGTACTGGTCCCCCTTCACACACTCCATCACGTTGAAGCCGTCCCGGTCCAGGACCTTGGCCTGGGCGTTTCCGGCCACCACCAGGATCACGTCACCCGTGTTGCTGTACTGCAGGGACCTGATCTGATGACTGTCAGAGACAGAAAGAGACAGAGAGAGACAGAGAGTGGTCAGAACAAGAGCCAGCCAGAAACCCAGTAGCACTTCTCTCAGGGCAAACCCACCATGCCAGAGAATGGAACATAAATACGCTGCAAAATAGGACACGCGTCACTTAAAACAGCTCAGTCACTGAGCAGTGGTGGCATAGGAGTCATACACGCATGCTCTACACGAGTGATTGACGTGCTCTCTATCAATGATGACAATGAGATATGTCAACAGTGCAGAAAGAGGCCAGGTCCTTTCCATCAGAGCTAGAGCGGTCCAAAAACAACCCCCTGAACCGGGGGCTCAGGTCACTGGATCGACTGAAGCACCGGGCCCCCCCCCCCCATCCCTCTGGGAGTGTTCAAGCCCAGCTCCGGGCCCCCCCCCCCCCCCCCCCCCCCTCTGGGAGTGTTCAAGCCCAGCTCCGGGCCCCCATGTCAGAGGGAGAAAGCAAGGGACGGCACCTCTTATCATCCCGTAGTCAAAAACATCTGTCTGAGTTGAGCAAGACCCAACCCAAGACAATCCTGTTTATTGTTGCAGAAAGGGCTTTTTAAAAAGGTGAAAACAAGAAGATAGAAAGAAAATCCACAGTTGTCATGGTATTACAAATTTCAGCAACAACAACAACAACAACAAAAAGGAAACGGCGGTGAGCCTTCAACCCGACACACATACTCGCACAGACAGCAGAACACAGAAGACACCCCGAGGACTCGTCCCGGTAATGTCAGCCAGTAAGAACAAACCCGCAGAGAAACAAATCAGAGCGAGAAAGTTTGAGGAGGACAGAGAGAGACCCTTGAGAGAAAGAAAGTAGCCCAGCTCATTGATAGAGAGAGATTAATGCCCTCTGTAGAGCGACTAAGAAGAAAAAGGAGAGAGCGTGACAGACGGAGAGGGAGGCACAGTCCAAGCCAATGTCATTCTCACATTTTACAGCACAAGCTGTTACTTTATAGCATGTTTTTGGCATTGGAGCACAGGATAGAGAGAGACAGGATGGAAAGAGAAAGAGAGAGAGAGAAAGAGAGAGAGAGAGAGAGAAAGTAATTTGAGTTTCTCTTTGCGGATGCAGGAGTGATGAGGGGACTTTCTGGCAGACACTCGTCTAGAGCGAGGCGCCCGGAGCAGCTCCCTATGAGCCTCACCGCCCAGCGAGGCCATGAGGAGGTGTGGACAAGGACCAGGAGACATGCACTCTTAAACAGAAACACACACGCACACACACACACGCACAGAGGGCCACCATATGCCTCAACCACAAGCCTCCATCCAAACCCTGTTGTCACCCTGAGAGAGGAGGACGCTGCTGCAGCTGGATGGGGGGTTAAGGGGGTAGTCTGCTATGCCAATGAGGCGGAGCACCTCCGATAATCGCTTGTCGTGGGGAAGAGGCTCAAGCCCCATTGGCTTCCAGTCCCACGGGACATCTCACACTGTGACTACTTCCGCACGCGGGCGAAGTATGTTGCACACAGGTACACACACGTACACAAACACAGAGAGGACAAAACCACACACACACACACACACACAAACACACACACACACACGTGTGCACACTCCTGTACAGACAAACACAGACAACCGGAACATGCATCTGGGTCCATTTAGCCAACTGGGCTGATTGGACATGAGTGGAAGAATGGGGGGCCCATTCCTGAGAGATGAAACCACCACAGTATAAACATCAAACCCAGCAGCACTGAGCAATCATACAGGCAGAGAGATGGACGGGGGAGAAGAGAGGAGAGGAGACAGAAGAACAAAGGAAAGACAGGGTAAGACAAGGAGACAGTGTAAGACAGAAGGGGGACAGAAAAGAAGGAAAGAAATACAAAAGGGAGAAGCAGCAGTGGTTTGCTGGATTAATGAGTGAGTGACAGAGAGAGGAAAGGGAGCCCCAGACGAGAGAGAGAGAGAGAACGAGAGAGAGAACATCACAGGGCCGAGAAGACGAGTGTGAATGAGAGAAAGATGAGTAGGAGGAGGAGGCTGAAGACGCTGCCCGCTGCGCTCACCATTCACAGGGCTGCAGGGATCGGAAGGCCTGCAGTGACGTGTCCATCCCGGCAAAGTCCCAGAACTTCACATCGTAGTCGTAACCCCCGGTAACCAGCCGTGCTCCCGAGGGGTCCAGGGCCATTGCCGACACCTTCAAAAGGAGAAGACCAACCCAGGGTCACACACACGCAGACCACACACACATTTTATGACACCTGCAGAAGCACATTAGCAGGCCGCTGTCACAAAAGAATGGATGAATCAGACCCCATGCAAGCAGTTCCATGTAGGCACGCACAAAAGACATTTACAGAATATAGCAGTTTAGTTCAGACAAGACACACACAAAGACAGCAAGTGCTAGACCACACACACACACACACACACACACACACACACACACACAGAGCAGGAGCAAAGCTACATTAAACACAGCCACTGCACTCATTCACTCTGTAAACCCTCTCGCTCTCTCTCCTGGACCTGCAGTTACTTCATGAGTAGCCCCCGGTTCACTGAGAAAAATGCTCATTAACGAGCTAATTACTGGACGTTGGTTAGCCGCGGCTTAATATAGCGCTGCTCATATACGGTAAAGCTCAGCATGCTCCGCAGTCTTGTGTAAGCCCTCAGCGGTGTGGAGCACCGACATAAATAACGGCGCAGACGGAACGCTCTCGAACGTTCCCCCAATTACATAACAGGACACGCATTCCAGGGGAACACTAATTGATGTGTGCGCTAAGGGGAGCACTCACCGTCTTCGAGCCGTGCTGAAGGGTGATCTCATGCGTGTCTGGAATCTTCTTCACTGGGTTCTGGAAGTGAGAGACGGAAAAAAAGAGAGGGGGAGAGAGGGAGCGCAAGAGAGAGAACATTAATAACAGTGTACGGAGGCCAGGCCTGAAACATGCTCTCTGTTAATATAACAGCATCTCTGGAGAGGGAGCAGGGCTCTCCCAGACGCAGTGGTTGGCTGGTACATGTGTCAGATCTCTCTGTCTCTCGCACATAAACACACACACACACACACACACACACACACACACACACACACACACACACACACACACACACACACACACACCTTCTTCTCACACGCGCACAAATGCCTGCTACAGCTCTGAGAGTAATCTTTCCTAGCGGTTCCCACAGGTCAGCCATGGGAAGAAAAACTTCACACTGGGAATTGGGGGGGATGAGGGGCCGCTGAGGTTCCCCCCCCGCAACACTCATGCTCCAGGAGGGAGGACCCTTTAAGGGAGCGTCAGGACTCGGGGACCTCTGGAAATGTGCTGCACCTGTAAGGGCCCCCCCCACCCCGTCTGAGAAACCCTGTGGGTCATCCTGAGTGGCGGCCCCCGCCGGCGTCAAACACAAACGAGGAAATGAGGAGGTGTCAGGAGACCTACGCCCTTTGGGTGCTTCACTTGCCATTCATCACGTCGCCACTTGACCAAGTGTGCAGGGGGACAGGAGAGGTGGGAGAGGAAAGGAGGGAGAGGTCTCGCCCCATTCCCACCCCATGGGCGCGGAGAGAGAAATTAAATGTCACGGCCCACCACAGGGCTGCTTTGCTCTTACACACACACACACACACACACACACACACACACACAAGCTTTAGCAACAGCAGTAGTGTGGCCTAAGTGTGTGCTGATTTAGGATGATCTGTCTTTCATCACTCTTGACATCTAATCTGGGCCTTTCTTTTGCACCACACCTGGGGAAAGTGAGTGAGTGTGTGTGTGTGTGTGTGTGTGTGTGTGTGTGTGTGTGTGTGTGTGTGTGTGTGTGTGTGTGTGTGTGTGTGTGTGCGTCTGTGAGTGTGCTGGGCTCAGGCGCAGGGATATCACGAGGGCGGACCTGTCGGGGAAGGCCATCCATCAGCAGGCTGAAATGCGCACCTGTGGGAGGGCAGAGCGCCTGCACTCCGTCACACAGAGCCAGAGCGAGGCTGGGAGGACGTTTACGGCACCTCTGTTTCCAGCATAGGAGTAGCTAAACACACCCACACACTCTCTCACTTACTCATGGCATCTGAAAACTAAACACACAAGACACACAAACACTTACAAGGCCAGAACACCAACACACACACTAAATTCTCAGCTCGCGCCAAACACCTGAAGGAAGGAAAGCTAGGTGTTTTTGGAACAGGTGTTTTTTTGTTTTTGTGAAAGCTACTCTGAAGCCCTTCCTTATGCTGCACCGTCATGGGGCATTTCCATTCAACAACCAGTGTTAAACCCACACACACACACACACACACACACACACACACACACACACACACACACACACACACACACACACAGAGACAGAGACACACATAGCTGTGCTTACAGACAGTCAGGGGAAAACATTACCTTCAGTAATGCTTTTAAGCACTCTGCTGCGAGACCCCCAAAACATCACCTTGTGGTTTAATTTGCTTGTTTGTTTAGATCATCTCAAGAGCCAATTTTGACCTCCAATAGAGCGCTGGCCCTTTCCTCCATCTGGCTCTATTGACTGAGGAGCACTCCGCTCACAGAGATATGCAACACATACAAGCACTGAGGTGATGACGCATGCAAGCAATGCTAATGGACTGCGAGGATCCCTTTTTTTCCCCCCAGGTTCATTATTAGGTCAATGCATGCATTTTGTCCGGTTGTTGTTATAGTATAACACGCACTTGCCAAAAAGCATTCAAATGATCATATACTGTCTCGTTACCAATTAATTATCTTATCATCAATACAATTACATTTGATTATCTGTGACCTAATTTCACACCGTCTGATTTAATGTTGTATTGGACATGGATGTCTGCATTGGCCTTGTGTGGCCATTGGAAAAGTACTGTACATTTTGCCAGTTTACAGAAGTTTTAGTCCAGCTCTACAGTGGTCAGGCCTGAATGGCAGTGTGTTAAGAACCTCATGAATCATCCCATGACAAATGAGGCAGAGGCAGAGTCAGTCACATGAAGAACAGATGGTGGTGGGTCTCAACATTGAGGAAGCCCATGATGAATGTCGTGACATCGTTGCCCCCTAGTGCTAGAAATATGAACTCTCTTTCAAACTGTTCTAGCGATTAATGGAGCAAAAAGCCATGGTTTTCAGTAGGCTTGTTATTCAGGCATGTCAGTTCCCAAGCAAGCTAATCAATTCATCAAATAACAAAAGCGTCACTCAAAGGATTTCATTTTCATGACTAGGGCCGTCCCCACTATATAACTGCATTTCGTAGTCTCAGTACTTGTACTCTGTGCAATGACAATAAAGTTGAATCTAATCTAATCTATATGTCCTAGCTGTACCAGAATTCTGTCGTTACAGAAAAGATGAAGAACTTTTAGTCAGACTTTCCCCAAAGTCCACAATCTGATAAACAACTAACCTGCCATTGTTTTACAGTATGCTAAGGAAAAGGCTAATCTCCATAGTCAGCTATGCTCTCTCAGCTATAATCCCTCCATCACTCACAGTTCATGGAAGCACTCCTCCTGGAGGGATTCCAAATGAAGGCAGCCATGTCATACAGATAAGGTTTCCTACTGAGGCAAAAACGAGGTCAGGGCAAACACAGTGCTTACGTCATCATCTTCCTCTTGATTGCCCTCGTCACTGTCGTCGTCATCATCATCATTACCAGCAGCAGCAGCAGCAGCAGCAGCACTGCTGGTGCGGTAGCCTGGAGGAGGGGGAGGGCCCATAAGCCCTGCATCCTCGTCCTTTGCCCCCTGAACAGAGAACCCTGGGGGCAGTGGGGGACCGATGTCCCCCCCATCTGAGTCGGAGTCAGAACCACTGCTGTCACTGCTACTGCTACTGCTCTCCTTTTTCCTGCATGTGGCACACATACACAAATACAGATACATTACAAAACTTAAAACACTTCTGACACCTCTTGCTTTGTTTTTATAAAGGTAGCCCCAAATCTCAGTTACTCTGCACTGTAACTTGCAGTGTCATTTGGGCCACATCCATCGGGAGCCTTGCATGATGATAATATTGTTATCTTCCAAAATTGTGAAGTGAGCCTTTGGCTTTGAATGGTGTTCATTCCAGGATACAACTAAATAACTGCAGAAGTACAGTACAATAAACTCTGTTATGTTCGATGAGAAACCAATGAAAGAGTGAGGTATACCTTGGTAAGAAGGCCTTCCTGGGTGCATCAGATGACTTGGTTGCCACGGAGCCTCCAGCCTGCTCCTTCTGATGGTCCTCAATTAGTCGCTCCTCTGTAGGAAATGGAATTCACAAGTTTACAGTTGATAACTGAGCCAAGCCACTGTCAAATGTGTGCTCGATGACTGCATGGGATTGGGAGAGCTTAGAGGGTATAAAAAAAAGAATGTACAATTAAGATAGCATAAGAATTATATCTCAATTTACCTAAAACTTGCTGGCTTCTTTCAATGGCTGTTCTTCGGGTTTGTTCAAAAATAGCTTGGAAATCAAAGGTCCGGGCTTTCTTTCCTAAAGAGAAATCAATACATGTAACATTAGGTGATGTTGCCACACACACCTGACCCGTGAGGTAAGCTTTGTATCGACAGGCTCGCTTATTTACTCACCAAAGCCAGAAAACCCCATGACAGAAGAAATGTCTGCGTCATCTTGGCTGTTTCCTGCAATAACGGGAGAAATAAGGCAATGCAAGGCAAGTTTATTTATATCGCGCATTTCATGCACAAAATAAATACAATGGGATAAATAGGTGGGATAGAATGACCATCCAGAAAAGTGACGTATCGATAAAGTTCAAACATTAAATAAAACAAACAAAGTAAAACAAGCGAACAAACACGGAAGGCCTGACTTTCTCCATTTCTAAAGTGAAAACTAACGTTACTTGATAAGAGTCGTCTACTCACAAGAAACAGGTTAAGTTAGCTACGTGTTAGTTTGTTGACTGACGACATGAATTTAGCAACAGGTAACAAATCAGCAAAGCTATATCATACATTCTAACAACAGCATTTCGTGACAGTACATGGACACTTGTTAAAGAGGTTGACATTAAATATTTGTCTAGCCAAACACCTTGCTAGGTTCTTATAGGATATCTTGAAAAACACCTATCAGATTCAAGCTAGCCAGAATTAAATTCTGTGAGTTAGCCCAGCGTTAGCTACAAACGCCACATTTAGCCCTCCGTTTCATTCCACCAGTTCTAATATCCACTATTTATAGGGTTTGTCTAGAGAAACTGTGAAACCTTAAATGCACAATAAACAGAAGAAACACTAAGATAATATTACCCTCTTTCTGTTCCATGATTCAATTTAACCCCCACAACATTTGTGTCCCGGAAACAAAAGTCTCACATAGTTAGGAAAGAGGAAATATATTTCATATTGCCACCTAGCGGTTGGATGCAATTTGACCACGAGAGCAGTATGTTAGACACATCGACATTTGCAGTTGCTATCTTTATTGTTGGCCTGTAGACAATATACATAAATGTAGTAATCTGCAAAGCTACATAAAGTAAGCTACATAAATCAGTTGCAATATATAAGGCGACTAGTTTAGTCTCTGATGATGTCCTCTAATGCCAGTGAGCTGAGGTTGTGTGGAAAAGGGGCCAGGTTTTTAGGACAGAGAAAGATCAACAATGCACAAGATGTCTTCATTGAGGACATGAGGCATTTTATGAAAATGTAATACATGTAAAAAAAAAAAAAAAAATGTGTGCGATTACTCTTACTTCTGGAGTGTCAGTTTAAGTTACTCTGATTTTAGTGATTGACACTAAATACATTTAGCAAGATGGCAAAACATTATTAATTCAATTATTATGCATTGACAGAATAATCACATTGTATTAGCATGGTCAAACCTCCAGACCCCTGAAATCATTGTGTAGGCTGTAATCATATACATTGTCACCATAAAATAACCGCTCAGAAAAGCCAGATATTCAGTCTTTCTCCTAAAAGAATAGCCAGATATTCAGTCTTGCTTCATGCTGTTTATGATGTGGGTCATGCTTACACCAATAACATCTGACCTTCTGAGGTCATAGTGTAAGAGAAACTCTGTCACTCTGAGTCCTTTTTCTAAAGCCTCCAGGCTTTACAGTATGACCTGTTGGTGACTCAGGACATTATAATTCTGCCTCACAGTGGTTTAATGAGGACGGTGCCTGAGCAGAAGACCCCCTGTGTCGGGGAGTTCACGGTAGCTCCTGATTACAACCAGCAGCAGCATCTCAAGGAAGGCCTCCCATCACTAATGACTTCAGAAAGTCACCCCCTGTTCATCCCAGGGCTAAACTTCAAACTGCTGATTGGGTATGCTGGTGGCAAACACTACAGTGATTCATGGTGGGGATTTTTAAAGGGATTTTCCTCTAAAAGCTCTTGAAATCACCCGGCATATACATTCAACATTTTAATTTATATAAACTAATTTACCACAATTTCTTTGTTCGTATGATAAAGCAGGATGTTTGTTGATTAAATTAACCAAATATGAATTCATTAATGATGCCTTAAATATAGAATATCTCACATTTAAAAAAGAGATTTCATTAATAAGCAAACTATGACACTAATTGCAAAAAGGAACACATGTCCTTCTACACGTGTAAATCTTCTTCAATATGTATGTACATCCTGATGGAAGCTGTGTTAAAATGCTGAGTAAAATGGCAGAGGCAGTTCTGAAAGATCAGGATGCTGTTCACTGTTCGGTGTGTCTGGACCCACGAAGGGATCCAGTCACTATTCCATGTGGACACAATTACTGTATGAGCTGCACTGGTGGCTTCTGGAATCAGGAAGATGAGAAGGGTGAGTACAGCGGCCCCCGGTGCAGAGAGAGATTCAGCCCAAGGCCTGCTCTGAAGAAAAACGCAATGTTGGCTTGAAGATTGAAATGAAGATTATCAAAGTTGCATCCAGCCTCACTACAATGTCCCTGCCTTAAAGAAGCACAAACCCGTCAAAGCCGCCTCACAGCTAAATGAGAGGATCTGGGCTAAAAATGCTGTGTTTTGTTGTACTGACCAGTGCATGTTGTGCACAATGGATGAACACAAAGGCCATGAGGCCATTTCAGCTGCGGCAGAAAGGGCATCCACTCTGTACGGGGTGGCAACTGATATGAAATCGAGTATTTGTGTGCATCTGCCTGCAATGTACTGTCTGACCCATTCTTAAGGACAGAATAACAAACCAGAATAATACACTTTATTGTATTAATTATTTATACAAAATTGAGATTTAGACTTCCTCTAGTGAATAATTTTACTCCATTAAGGAAGTAAAGATGCCCTCAAAGCAACTAAAAACATTTTTTTTAAGAAATGCTTGTTACGGGTAACTGTAGAAGTCAAGACGCCATTTTGAGGTCTAAGACTAACAGATAAAACTGCATGTCTGCTGGGCAGGAAAGCCAACCAAACCCCTCGTATAAATCAAAAGACCTTCAGGAAGATTGATCCGACACAGGTGTGGTGGTGCACCATTCCACTGTGCAGTGCTGCTTGCACAAGCAGAGTCTACCTTGATGGGTCCTCAGAGGGAAACCTTACCAATGATCTAATCACAAAAGTCCTCACAAATATACATAATCTGGGGTCATTTTGGAAATAAGTGCATGAAAGGTGTGCATAAAAAGTAACAAAGCCTCACTCTTTAATATCTATTTTTTTTTTTACAGTGGATCTGTTTACTTCTTGTCACCTCAAAAAGCACAGGGGTTACCAAACATTTGCATACAACTGTATATAGGAACTGAATAATTACCAGAGCCTTGGCCTTTTTAACCACTGGGCCCTATTTTATAGTTGTTACTGCCCACACGGTTCAGGTTAGCATACTGAAAAGTAACAAATGTGCCTGCTAGTGCATGACAAGATTTTTGTAAAACGCATTTTGTGAGTGTAAAATTCATAAACATAATGTAGAAACATTTACCCCAGAAGGAACTGGGAAAATAAGGAATCATTTTCAGTAGAAATCCAGGAGACCGAGAAAGAGCTTCAAGAGCTGAGAGAAACTTTGGCTTCTTACAAGGTGACAGCGGAATACATTATCAAACAACATCAGGCCCGGTAAGACCAGGGAGAGAAACTTCATCTGAAACCCTCTGATGTCTCCCTACAGAACACAGTAAGAGGATCACTGAGCCGCTACAGTCTTTTGAGAGAAGGCACTGAGCTGATCTCAGCTCAGCAGAAGGCAGTGGTCAGTTGCGCCGAGGGAATCCTGCAAGAACCTGAGCAGAAGATCACTGAGCTGAGGAGAGAAGATGCTGAGCTAGTGGAGATCTGGCAGGAGGAGGATCATGTGCATTTCCGCCATTGTATTGTATTGTATTGCGTTGTATTGTGTTGTGTTGTGTTGTGATGTATATTTTGTGTAAGTACACTGAGAGCCACTTAACCTGGAGTCAAATTCCTTGTTTGTGCAAACTTACTTGGCCAATAAACGTGATTCTAAATCTGATTCTGATTTAACTTTAGCTCAAGCTGTTGGTCTACTGAGTCTTTCACCATCAGTGGAGACACTACCTAAAGTGTCTTTACAGTCATTTTTTTTTTTTAGTTTGTGTTTTGTTTCCCTGTCTTCTCCTTGCAGAGGTTCCACTCCTTCAAAAACTTTCCTACACTTAAATATTCTCCCCTCCTGATTGTCTTTTGAAGTCTTTTGAAGAAGAAGGCAATCTCTCTCTCTACTTTGAGGCAAAGATTTGAGGGAAAAACTATGAGAGGGACGTGGTGGAAATGTCTGAGAAAAGTCAGAAAGAACATGAATGACTGTATTCACAAATATGTTCCGAGTTTAACCGGTAGTACAACTGGTAGAACACGGTGCTAACAATTCCAAGATAATGGAGTTGATACCCAGGAAACATGCACAATGTACCATACTGTACAGCGTCTGCTAAATGACTGAATGTAAATTAATCATTACTGATTCACTGAACTGCAAGCACTCCGAGATCAGGTTGAGGTGGATCTTAAACAGTACTGTAAAATGAAAAAAATAATGATTTATCAAAATGGAATTACTTTGTTAGTCCAGTAATACAGACTGTGAGACCTGATGTTACAAACAGCAATAATTCTGTCCCAATAGTCATAGAAGATGAGATTGCAAGGAAACAACCAACAAGAGAGGATTTCCTAAGCTGTGAGTGAGTGAGTGTGTGTGTGTGTGTGTGTGTGTGTGTGTGTGTGTGTGTGTGTGTGTGTGTGTGTGTGTGTGTGTGTGTGTGTGTGTGTGTGTGTGAGGGAGAGAGAGAGAGAGAGAGACAGAGAGACATAGAGACATCGAGAGAGGCTTGTATGTGTGAGAGAGAGAGAGAGAGAGAGAGAGAGAGAGAATAGTTTATTGGTTGGAAGTGTGTTTTCCCCACCACCAGATTCCTGTCAGCTGTCAACACAATTTCCAGTCATCTCCCTGTCTCAAGGGAATACAAAATCAGCACTACCAAAACAGCTTTACCATGATTATTTTCCTCATTCTGAGAGATTTAATGAGACCTGCCAGGAATTGTGTTTACAAGCCTCGCCTGGACGCTACTGCTGGGAGACTGAGTGGAGTTATGAGGTGAAGGGGGTTGACATAGGCGTAGCATACAAAGGCAACAAGAGGAAAGGCATTGGTTGTCTTTTGGGACTTAATGATCAGTCATGGAGTTTGTCCTGTAATCCTGAAGGATGCTCCTTTCGGCACAGTAACAACAAGACCAACATTCCCAGTGTGCCTGGCAACTGAATTGAAATGTAAACAAGGCAGGAACCTCTGCAATGTGTCCTTCTACAATGTTTCTGACACGATGCACAGAGTACACAACACAATCACTGAGCGCCTGTATCCAGGATTGTGGTTGGAACACGGAGTGTTTTTTTTTAATTAGCTCAGTAGAAGTGTAGCTTTTATACTATATAAGGGATAATCATATTATTATATTATCATTATTATATTATCATTTTGGAAGGACAAAGACAAAGCTAGATACTGTATATGTTGTCATATACTGTAGGTACAAAGGCAGATAGACATATGAAAGACAGAAAGATAAATTAAGAACCTTCTTGTAATGACATAGGGTGAAACAATAATATGTAAAACCTTTTAAAGGAATTGTTACATTGCAAAATGAATTGCTTGACAAAGAGGTATCTGTTCAATCAATAATCAATAATCAATGTCTAAAATGAGAAACAAATGTGTCATGTCATTATTTTAATGTAGTCCACCTCAGGGGTGGCCTTTGCTCTATAGCAGGTTTCGTCCTAAAGCCCACTCTTGACTGAACTCTGCAGTAAAGTTGACATCTGACCTTTCAGCTGCTTCATCAGTATCAAACATCCACCACTGCCTCACTGCCACTAACGTTGCCTTTTCCTTGTCTCATACTTAGCAAGGGTTGAGTCTGTCCTTGTTCCATGCAGTTCTAGGCTTTCTTCAGCAGAAGGAAGGAATATTTGAGATTACATAGAACAACCAATATGTCCATTCTATATACTAAAGGGTGTTCTCTATGTTAAGCCACGTATTTATGATACGGTCATGTTAATTGTTTGATATTATGGTGGAATTGTTCATTTGTTGTGGTACAGGCATTGGTTTAGGGGCAATTCTGAAATCAAACTGGCAAACTGATTGTCCTGATATAAAGTGTTAGTATATTTCGAACACATTGTCCCTTTAAGTGCCGAGCCACTTGACCTTGTAAAGGTTATCTATGACTGAAGGACATGTTATAGGGAGTGGTATATAGGCTCTCCTTCAAACCAATTGACCTTGCATTGTGAGATTAAAAAAAAAACGACTCCTGGAGTTTGAAATATTGGCAGTGATAACATGAGGCATTGGGAAGAATCCATGAGATGCCCTCAGAATACAAACATATTTTATGGTCCTCCCTCCTGATATATACTCTCTAATTCTCTGCTTTTCCTTTTTTACTTGGTTTCACAACCATGGGCTCATGACGCTACTCAGCTCAGAAACAGCAGAGGAGAAATGGGGCAACTTTGTGTTCATAGATCTGAAACCAGCAAATTCCATTAGTTTTTCCACAACAGCCCCCGGAATAGGAATATGGGATATTTATCCAGCCCATAAATTCTAGAGCTAAAACGGGATCTATTGAGGATGACTTGGAGAAAGTTCCACTCCACTTTGTCAAAATGGCTTCTATGTCTCAAAGAACAAGACAGTTACTACAAAGAGACGGGACTTAGTCATAGAAAGCTTTCAGAAGTAAGGTCACACAGGAAAGTAATTGAATTAATTAGACAATAAGAGTTTCTTGGTCATGTTGAATGGATTTCTCATCTCCACCGTCTCTCTAAGACCGGCCTGAATAATGCCTGTTTAATGTCTTCCGCATGAGTGTGTTTATAACTCACTGCATTAATTCATGATCTCACATTCATTTATTGTCTCATTCTCAGAAAAAAAACCTCCAGCAAAAAGAAAAAAGGCAGCAGAACACAGAAAACCGTCCTTCCTCTTGGAGTTTTATTCCACGTGCAAAGTGAAATGGGCTGAAGGACCCAAACAAAATAAAGACAATATTACTGGCTGACTGACCTCGCCTGTTGGATCAAGGTTTTTTTTTAACTCAACTCCCCTCTCATCCCTGCCCCCAGCAAAGTGCAGTCAAGGGCAGATGTAGCCTCCATCACTGCATTAAATCAAAATCCCTTCAGCCATTTTAACAAGATAGAAAGAGAAACAGCATGGAATTTCCTGCTTTTGCTAGGGGAGAAAAACTCTTTGGAGGTCTGAGAGTCGTAGTGAACAGTGCGAACACATAAGACTTTGAGAATTCTTTGCAAGCTGAGTTTCTATCCAACCTTTTGATGCAAATTATGACCATTTTGAATCGGAAATCCTGAGTGGAAATGCTTGAAATTTGTATAAAATGGAATAAGTGGAATAGGAAATCGATTTGCTAGAGGGGATAGAGTAACTCCAATTCGCGTAGGGTATAATGCGACTTATGTTGATGGAAACGGGTTAATTCGCATAAAATTGCATTTGTTGACATTTTATTACGTGTGTATGTTTAGATTGCCCATAACACCGCAGACAGATAGCACCCACAGCCTCGCATTTACCTTTGCCAAATCTTCATGAATGTGCTTAAAATATGCAGATTGGTTGGATGGACACCCACTTACAGACAGAGAGGACTGCAGTCGTTAGTTTCTGTGGGTTTAGTCAGGTGTACAATAAAACCACCAGGTGGAGCAACCAGGCGAACCAACCAGTAGCTCCACTTGTATCCTCTGTCTCCTCTAGTCTTGATACCTCTATTTCCACAACAGCAATCTCTTCTAACCTGCTGACTGCAAACAATGAAGACAGGGGCCATGTCAGTCAGA
This sequence comes from Clupea harengus, assembly GCF_900700415.2. Taxonomy (NCBI): domain Eukaryota; kingdom Metazoa; phylum Chordata; class Actinopteri; order Clupeiformes; family Clupeidae; genus Clupea; species Clupea harengus. The sequence continues at coordinate 16,758,826 of NC_045172.1, read as the reverse complement.
GAGAAATCTTCTTTTTTTTTCTCATTCATTTTTTATTTCCCAGAGAAATCTTCTGTCTTCAAAAAGCATTAATCAAAGCACAAACATGAGCAGAACCTTAAAATAAATAAAAATAGAATAAAAAGATTACAATACTGAACCACCAAAATAGACACATCAAATTGAATTGAATATTGAATATCAAATGAATGTCCACTGTCCATTAATTTATCTATAATTCCTTTTAGTCTGGTCTTGTTTGACCTTGAGGTCCAGAAATGTACACAAATATTAAATAGTAAATATTAACTACTAACCCTTACCCATGGTATTTGCTCTCAGCTCTTGCAGTATATTCACAAATGCCCGGAGCAGATAATTAACATCCTCCCTTCTTACTATTGTTATGTCTTGAAATCAATATAAGGGGCTGTCAGGCTTTCAGTGCACGTATGCCAGTATTTATAATTTTGGAGGTAATGAGGACTCTCAGATAATGTTATAGTGGTCTTTTAAATTTAGACTTGCACTCCTGTATTCAACATTCAGATAACGTATTCAATTCAAGAACAACGTTATATACTAATTCCGCACACATGTCTCAAGCACATAAGCACATGTAAAATATCCATACAGTACTATCTCTCTCACACATATGCACACAGACACACACAACACACACACCATATATAAGGGGTGCAATGACTCACAGATACACTGCATGAACAAACCTACTTTTAACAATCCATCTTCAAACATTTGAGCTGTCGGACTTTCATTCTCAAGTCTGTTTAGGTTTGGTTTGATGTGAGTGAGAAAGCATCTCATAAGACACCGCACACAACTGTCCACACAGTACAAATGCACAAAAGGACCTCAGTACGCTTCAACAGTGCCTCAGAGGAGACTTGGACAGACACGAATGACATTACGCTAATGGGGAAAGAGCAGGAGCGTGTTGTGAGAGGTAGAACAGAGGGAAAGTGTTGTGGCCTGATTTACATGGTGTATGTGTGTCCTCAAGAAAGGCACCGGGGAAGAGCAGGGAGGATTGATGGGAGATAAAGTCAGAGAGATAAAGAAGGGGGAGAATCAGAGGAAGAAGAGGATAGATGAAGATATATAGCCGGGTTTACAACGTCAGGTAAGTGCAGTGAGTGAGATACAGAGAGAGAGCAAGAGAGTGAGAGAGAGAGCAAGAGAGTGAGAGAAAGAGAGAACAAGAGAGTGAGAGAGAGAGAGAGCAAGAGAGAGAGAGTTAAAAGGAAAAAGGAAGAATAGATTGGCTGTTATACATGGCACAAGTGTGGCAAGAGGAAGAGAGCCGGAGAATGGGAAGGAGGTGGTCCTCTTTTACATGCAGGAGGGGCTGCTTTCATCGGCAAAGTGACAGTGTGGCGCCAGGCTGCCTCCAGCTCCAGCGGCAGCTGCTTTGAGAGTATAGCTGTTTCCTGGAGCTGGTGGGAGAGAGAGAGAGAGAGAGACACACAGACAATGACTCTCTCCCCCCCCCCCCCCCCCCCCCCCCTCCCCCACCCCTACCAGAGGGGGCCTGGCCGTGACACGCATGGCAATTGGCCCAGGACCAACTGTCCGAGTCGTCTCCGATATTACACACAAAGATCAGTTCCTCCCCCCCGAAAAAACATATTAATGTATGCTGATGATGGAGGATATGACCGTTTTTTAATGAGCAGAGCGGGTAAAGATGAATGGGCATGTTGAATTCTCCCCAGCATCTTAGCTGATGAGGTCCTAATGACATCGCCATATGAGCAAGCTGGAGTAATCTAAAGGAGAGCACCACACACGTATCAAACCTATCAGGTGGTCCTGTTTCAGCATCGCTGTGCTCTTCACATGGTGTGGTACGGGGATGGTGTGCTTGCCAGTGTAGCACCTCGGCACATTTCCAGGACCAAGAAAAAATCTGCTTTTGTTTGTTTCAAATACTTCTACGTCATGCCAAAAACTGAACGGCATAAAACATTTTGTAAAATGCTCCTAAAAGCAAGGATTTATCTGTGCATTCATTTACAAAATCAACTATAATTTACACACCTAAGTTTGAAGAATGGTGAAGGCATTTCATGTGAGCTTCTCTAAACCTGAAGCCAGAAATAGCCACCTCTAACAATGTACCTCTTGCCTTCAATGTGCTATGCAAATACAAATTTACATGGATTAGTGTCTCTTAATGCTAAATGGTGATTTTAAAATGCAAAAATCCCAAAGCTATAGCTGCTGATTACAGATCTCAGGAGAGACCAAACAAGAAATATTGTTTTATACTGAAAATGTTAATCTAAATGTAAATCTCATTGTCAATTGAGAGAAAATTGTGTGAACCATTAGTATTCCTATTGACTACTGAAAAACCGAAATTGTTGTCATATAAATGTATGCTGTACACCATCCCATTCTCCTCCTAGCTATCCCCATTGTTGACATCCATTTACAAAGCACGTGGATTCGCCAATGGCAAACGCACCCCATTCTATATCACGAATGGGGCTTGATGAGGTACTGAGTCTCTGCCCCTGAGGTATCTCCTAACAGCACACATTTTTTCACTTGCTCCATTCCAACACCTTGCATCTTCAGGTACCACATTACCTCCACAAAAATGAGATGTCTATTTATTAACCCCCACCAGAGGAGCACTTTGATGATACACCAGATGCATTATGGGTGGATACACCGCAGCCCGAGCTATTGGATCTTTCCTCACCACCCCTATCGTCAACATCACACACACACACACACACACGCACACACACACGCACACACGCACACACACGCACACACACACACACACACACACACACACAGACAGACAGACACACAGACACACACGCACACACACGCACACAGACACACAGACACACAGACACACACACACACACACACACGCACACACACACACACACACACACACACACACACACACACAGACACACACGCACACACGCACACACACAGACACACAGACACACAGACACACACACACACACACACACACCACCACCCCCTGTATGTGTATGTCAGGATGTGTAGTCATCCCATAACATTAAGCGTCCCCAACAAATCATCTAATCACTTTACTACCCACCCCATAACAATCTGCATTCAGTGTTGCTCTCGCTCGCCAGCAACTGTTGACTCGAGAGATGGGTGCTATCTGCCATTATTCATCAGCAGTGCTTTGTTTACTTCCAGAGGACTCGTCATTGAGGCGGCGTGCACGGCGACCAGCGGCTCTCGTCTCCTCTCCTGCAAGGGCCCGCTGCAAGAGCTGGGTAATTAGGAGTCGAGGCCACCCCCCAGGGGGAGGTGTAATTTTATTGCGCACATTTCACAGAACAAAACAATGTAATAGAGGCAATGGGGGTGCGGGCACTAACGCTAGGACCCTGGGGGAGATGTGTACAAACACTGATAAATAATTGAGATATTTACCTAGAGTGATCTCAGAGCTCCGCTCTGCTGGGTTGGCTCGGGCTCGGAGGACTCGGCCACGTTCGGAGAGAGGAGCTCCTCTCATCGTTCTTCATTTTTTGCCATTCAATTCCTGAGTGGAGAGAGGGGTCGCGGCGAGTTCAAGCAGCCCATAATGGGGATGGGCTTTTGGGGTTAGGTTGTGAAATGTCCCATCCTAGTGATTCTCTCATCATGGCGAAGTCCTGCTGGGATGCACTACTGGTGTTGAAATGTGTGCTGCCCAAGGCTGAAATGTAGAAGAAGAAGAAGTAAGTTTTTAACTTGTTATTTTAAACGATTCACCACCGGTCACACTTTCCACCTCTGAGAAACACAAAAAAAGCCGATAATGTGAGGGCATGGAGTGTGAAGCACTTACCTGGACATCTCTGGATGGTATTTAATAATTGGCATGGTATTCCCTCATGGTCTGTATGTGAGTTCCTTTAACACAGAAATCCAATTTGTTTAGTTGCTATTGGATTACAGAAGTTGAAACTCAAACAAAGCCCCTCTCTCTCTCTCTCTCTTTCTCTCTCTCTCTCTCTCTCTCTCTCTCTACCACTCCCTCTCACACTAGACCCTTAGGTCAAAATATGAGATCTAATCTTTCAGAGGTTCATCTGAAACCCCAGACGTCATTTACAGTGCATTATGCATTCTGGGACAACTCGAAGACAAACTGGGACCAATTTGGTAGTAACATCCTGTTGTCCTGCGAGCAGCGTAGAGCGGGGACACGTAGTTAATAAACCATGAGGCGTCTCTCGAGGGTCACCTTGCAGGGGGAAGCACTGATGGTCAGGAAAGGAAAGGGGTGCGCACGGCATAATGGTATGGGAGATGAGTGGGGCCAGGCTTTAGGGGTGTGACGTGGCCCCAGCGAAGACAGTGACTGATTGTCAGCGGAATGTGGCTCTACGTAATGCATTACTGAGACGTAATTGACTTTAGTGGCAGACGAGCGTCCCAAGGGCTTTGGATTCATCCCCCAAGGTCACGGTCCCACAGACGAGATGAAAGCACCGGGGTCCGCGAATGCGAATTGCGCCCGCAAGCACGACCTTGCGATACAGTAGAAGTCATGGGGTGAACAATGAGCACAGTTTCCTTTTTTCTCTTGTAGCACAAAGGAGAAGAACAGCTGACGAGTGTGCGGTGCATACAAATAGACTTGACTCATGAAGAAATTAATAGCCAGACAGATCTGTTGATCATTTCGGTGGCCGGGACGAGACACTTATGAATGTCTTCTGCTTCCACCTAAAAAGCCCCAACATCGATCTAAAAGAAATATGTAAATAAACAAGCTGGAAGCAATGTTTGTGCCTCACATCACAATTATGAGACTCTCATTCCACCAGAAACTCATGGTGCTGGTATAATCCTACCAAGTAAAACCAGTACTTTGTAATGTACCTATTTTCAACAAAATACATTTCATATCTTATTTCAAACTTTTAAATGTATTACTCATTTAAATAAATGTTTATTTGTATGGCCTTTAGTCATTGCAACATGTCAACCAGACTCTCTATTTAGGTGTAAGATGAGAAGAGATATTACTATTTATTTAATCAAGATACAGTGAGCTACTGATTGTAAACATTGACATTTTAGGTATTATGGGCCTTCTCCAATTTCAGGTTGTGCTCACTTATTATCAGACTGCATTGTGTTTACATTAAAGGATACTCACAGGGCTCTAGCTTTTGAAATTTTATGTTCAGTGCCAACAAAATGATACCTTGTCTTCTGCATGACTGTGAGATGCCTTTTCATACCTTTGCTTTGCTAGTCTGTCTACATCATAAACAAGGCCAGAGTAATTTAGGTCTCCTCAAACTTTGCAAGCCCTTTGTACTCACTGTGCCCTTGTGTGGATGGTGTTGAAAGACCTGGAGGACAGACTTAGAGTGCTGTGCCAAGTCAGGCTGTGAAAAGAACCAGCAGTGGGTTCTGTTTGTATTCTACTTAGATGAGCAAGATCAATACGTATAGATTTAAGAGTTATTTATCATTTTTTGGTGAGTTTCAGGCCTCACTTTCAGGTGAGTTTCATCCAACAATACATAATTTATTTCTATATAATGGTGTGGAATAAATGGATAACTTTTTGATAACTGTTCTCACTTACAGTGCCGTGTTTGTGTGTGTGCCTGCCACTGATAAATGTCTGAGCGAGCATAGGGTGGTACAGGGTACTGCCTCCTGAGAGAGAGGCAAGTTTTGTGATTTTGTGCCAAAGCCGACGGACTGTTTGGTAGAGCCAGATGGCGTGGAGGTTATCAGTTATCACTGGTGCTCATATGTGTGTGTCTGAAAGACCCATTTTAAGAATCCTTGCACACAATGTAAGACTTTTCTCCTATTGTGCGATAGATAGTCTCATATGGAGTTAGCGGTGAGTCAGCATTTTTAGCCATGTTTTGAATGTATGCACAGATTTATCTCTGGATATCTGGATACGTGCTAACACAGAGGCACTGGGGTAATTTATTTATGGGAAAAAAAACTAGCGGAGTCTTGACAAAAAAGAAGTTTCAGTAATTTGGTAACTGGTCTCCCCTGAGCCTCCATCTGTATTGATATTTTTCAAAAAAATTGGGCCGTTCAAGTAGATTGCTGGTGATATTGATTTTAGCCTTGATTACATTTTTCGGTAGGTGTTGTAGGGAATTGTTTTTCACTACAAGAGTAGAGATTAGTATTTGAAAGCTGTTGTTGAAAGGCAAAGACTTTTGTTTTCCATTTTGATATACAGTTTTGATATATTAAGTATCTTTTGTGGCTTTTCAGTTACTTTTTTGTGGAGGAGAGAAAATCTGTTTACCTTATAACAAAATCTGTGTTTTTCTCCCCATAGCTCAACTGCAATTTCTCATATGTATTATAAACCACATAATAAATCACTGATAGTGAAGCTTGAAAAAGAAAGCCTTAGGTAGCCAAGGTCAGCCATATTTGAATAATCATCTCAGCTGTAAATAAGAAATAGATGACTACTTCTTCTTACAGTACATTTTTGTCATGTGCAATCAGGACTAGTATAATCGTGAACAATTACACTGTAATCATTGATCGACCACATTAGCTCTTAATGTACATACCAGCATATCAGCATTTAAACTATCAGCATTTTACTGTGGATAACTGTGTGATGCAATCTGAATACTCAATTATTCATACCAGTATTCCGAGGCTATGATGCACTGTAATTATCCAATATAAAAGGCGTGTACTGCATATTGCATTCGATATTTGTAAAGAGATAAAAGCTTGATAAATCACATTTGGCATGATGACAGCCCATAATGAGTGGGTGACATGCACGCTGAATGGGCTCTGTGGAGAGCAATGTGTCTAAATGTCACAAGGTCTTCTGAACTGACTTATGCTCACTGTTGTAGCAACATATTTTACTCAAGTTTCTGACAAACTGCAGCAGTTTTACAACCACAGTGTTTACTTTCCATGGGCAGTCTGCTGCTTCTCTGTCATCAACAATTCAAGCTAATAATTCTCTCAACTTAGTATAAATCACATGGAATAAAACATAAGCCTTACACACGTATAGGCGATCTTTCCAATGGATATTATGTATTTCACAGCTTTTTCTGATTAGGCTCTACTGCCTCATACATATGTAAAATGGAAGATTTCTCACAAGGACATCTGTGAGAGGCTGCTCCCTTATATAATACCTGTGGGTGAGCTAAGCCATCACTGCTTCCCCAACCAGCAGGGCAACACGGGCAGGAGAGGCTCCCCCCGGATTTGGGATTGATGTCAGTTCGAGGCTGGTCCGGAATTTCAATGAACCCCCCGTCTCTGACAGGTGGGATTTTCCATTACACTTCCATTACAGCAGTAAACACAGGACAGGCAGGCTGCAGCCCAGCCACCCGACAGCGTGTGGCAAAATGCCTTTCATTCACACCGACACTTACCTGCCTGCGTGGCACGCGCATCCAAACGCATGGACCGATAACACACACGCACACACATACAAACACATATAGGTGCGCGCCCACACACACACACACAGGCTCCTCTGTTGATGGATGTAAACGCAAGCGACGGGTGCATCCGATACACTATCCCCGCGTGCTCAAAGCTCCCAGTTGTCAGACAGGTCCTCTTTGTGCTCACGTCATTGCCATGTGTCATGCTGCCATGTCTTGTAACAAGCATGATATTGGATTCATTAATAGAAGATTACAGCGCTAAAGGGGTTTGTAAATTAACTCAAGTCTGGCCACCATTTCCAAATCATCTGACTGAGTATTGAAAATCTGGGAGAAAGCAGGGCGGCCATATATCCACATTAAACTGTATCAGCCCCTAAATGTCTATATTCTGAGTTCTACTATAGGTTTCTTGCGGTCAAAAACGTCCGCCCAGATAGAAGGAGCAATACCAGGTAAGATTTGATCATACTAAAGCAAACAGTGACAGAAGCCGTAATAGTTAGGATTCCTATTTGCACCAGCTATACATGCACAGGACTTAAGCCACGGGATAAACATGAAAAGTTGCCTCATAATCTGCCGCGCCTCAGTCAAGTCACACATTGCCAGCTGCCCACTGGCTTGCTGTTTGCCATGAAAATTATGGCATGGAAATCATAAGGAATGCAGAGTGGGTTAAGATATATATCGATAATTTTAGCTTCAAAGACAATATAGTGAAGAGAGGTTTACATCTGATTAAACTGTCTGGAAATAGGTAGATAAAACCACAGAGCATAATCCTGATAGAATTTTACAGACGAAGGTGAAAACAAAGAACTCAGAATGGGAATGAAAATATGTTTTAATATATCATTGACTGCATAGACTCTGTGGTAATGATTATCCACGAGAATACAAAAACTGTACAACCCTGAAAGCTGGGAGGCTAAATATGAAGTCAACTAGGTGACAGAGAAGAAAAAGGGAACTTACTCTTGTGTTTATCACAACTGCAGAAAAACAATTTAGCCAATGAGTAACCTCCTTCATCTGTTCCCTTTCAGAAAATGACACTCTCGCTCTTTGATGAGACACGAGCAGAGAAAGACCATCTGCCAAGGAAATTTAGCAGCGAGGCAAACACAGCAGAGCACCCGGACTAGTAGAGACTCCTGCAACGGCATGCCCACTAAATGACAAAGGTGACAGGGCCACACAGCTTCAAGAGGGACATTAGATTGGGAGCTGAAGGGGCCTCGTGCTGGTTGAAGGAGGATTTCCTCCAGAGAGATGTGGTGGTAACAGGAGGCATTAATGAGAAAATCAGTGACGGTACGATGTGAGTCTGACATTTAGCCTGTCGTTTCTAAAGTGGATTAAGGAGAGGCTGCACTCGAGGAAAAACATTAATCAACAGGCTCTCAGCAACACCTAAATAGGGAGTTTACTGAAGTGCATACGTCTCATGGTATCCAAATGTAGTAAAAAGAGAGTGAGAATATGGGGGAACAAAACTAAATGACATGTGTCATTAGATTAAAGAAAGAAGTTGGTTCTCTAAATTGGTCATCACAGTCATTAATTGTGGACAATTGGGTACATTTAGTGATTCTTTACTAGTTTTTTAGATTAGATTAAATTAGATTAGCTTCAATTTTATTGACATTATGCAGAGTACGGGTACAAAGTCAATGAAGTGCAGTTAGTATCTAACCAGACGGGCAAAAGTATAGTACTATTTACAGATAATAGTACTATACTACAGTGCAGGAAAAGTAAGTCGCATAAGTGATGCTATATCTTACAGTATGTACAGTGATGGGCAGAGGAGAGTTGTAATACAAATATTATGTAAATATTTGAAATACAGAAGAGTAGACAGAGTAGACTGCAGTAATGAGTGCAATGATGCTATTAGAGTGGTGGTGTAGAGTGTCACAGCCTCAGGGGAAAACCTCATCCTGAGCCCACAGGTACAGAAGCTCCTGTAAGGCCTGTCGGTAGGGAGGGGGGCGACAAGGCCATGGTTAGGATGAGATGCATCCTTGATGATGTTTCTTGCCCTGCCCAGGCAGCGCTTGTGATAAATGTTCTCGATGGTGGGTAACTTTCACCACCCGCCGGAGTGCTTTACGATCTGATGCGGAGCAGGTGCCATACCACACTGAGACGCAGTTCGTGTATATGCTCTCAGTGGTAGAGAGGTAGAGGTCTACCGTATCCTGGGACACAGGTGAGTTTTCTTAAGGCTCCGTAGGAAGGCACTGTTGCACCTTATTGACCAGGATGGAGGAGTTCAGGGCCCAGGTGAGATCATCTGAGATCAGGATAGAAGAGTTCAGGGCCCAGGTGAGATCACCTGAGATCAGGATGGAGTAGTTCAGGGCCCAGGTGAGATCATCTGAGATGCACTTCAAGCTTGACATATGCTCTACGACAGCTCCTAGTTGTGACACTACTGCTAATTTTACATCCTGCCACTAGTGCGGCATTGTTTTGACATTTAAAATAATAATAGTGTACTATGCTACAAAGAAAGCTGAAGCTTCTCTGCGAATAGATTACATGAAAATTGCTTTAGTCTATACCTCATGGCCTTTGAGACTAGTTCCGGGTGATATCCTGCAACCTTTGAATCGTGCATTGTCCAGGTTTCTATACTGTTACGTCCCCAAGGAAATCGTTTCGCTTCAGTCCAGTGGTCAAGCAACCCCTGCCATTGTGGACCAGGAACTTTGTGGTCAGCAATGATAACCCCTCAGTCCGTGTGACACAGTGAGTATAGGTTTTGATACCAGCTACAATTGTAAATGCAAGCTATGTTTTCACAGGAAGTAAATAATATGCCTAGACACTAAGCTTGGTAAGCCTCATGGAATATCATGATTTATGAATTTGTGTTCCATCATGCAGACTAGAACAAAACAGTGCCTCAACATGACACTCCAAACACAGGCTCACTAAGCCACAGAGGGCAAATCTTGCACACAGAAGCAGTGACAGGAAGCCAGACACAGAGAGCCACAAATCCAAAAAATATCCCCCCGCCAGACTTATGAGCTAATAATACCATCAGAAAAGGCTCGAAATGGGGATCCTGGGACCGTCTCCATGCAACCGTCGCCAACACAGGATGAAGCACTCAGAGCCGACTGATAAACAAAGCACAGAATGATGGGGCTTCTGAACTAGGCAACAGAGGAGAACCGACCAGAAAGTCTGTCCCTGTTTCTGCTGTGCCAGTGTCTGCTCCATGTGAGGCTGATGCCCTGTGGATAGAAACCACCAACTTCCCACACACACATGTCCATTCACTGAATAAAATGTCCATCACCTCCCGATTTGAGTCTATTGAAAATGGCAGAAAATAGCCATGTTCCAGCCAAAGAAAGGACACAACACGGAAAGCCGGTCGCGCTGCAAGGTGTCACAGTGAGGGAGGGCTGCGTGCGAGGGCCAGACAGTGCTGAGGTGACTAGGCAAGTCATTTTGACATGCTGGGGGGTGCTTCTGAGGAGCAGCTGCTCTCGAGTCCCCTCAGCATCCGTGAGGCGAATCGGGCGAGGCGATGATGAGACTTGCGGATGACGAGATAGAGAACAGCTGGGGCCGTTCGAGAATTGATGGCGAAAGCGAGGCGAGTAAGCGGCGGGGGTGCCAACGCCAACGGGTCATTCGGATCAAGCGTTTGGCAGGCGCCTGAGGTGGTCAAACTGCTCCAGCTGCACTGTCCAGATCCGGGGCTTTCAAAGCTTCTGTCTCCCGTAAAAGATAATGAACCTCATCATCATTTAAACTGGTCAGCCAGTGGAAAAGCAGCAGGTCCTGATGTGCTTCCCAAAGATTTCTATTAATCAAAGCTACCACCTATCCTTTGTTCCCTATATGGTGACATTTTATCCGTGCAGAAAATACCAGAAACAATGAACCAAGCTGTTATAACTCTTTTACTGAAGGACAAAGACCCCCCTAGTGCATATCACCCAACAAGCCTCCTCTGCTACGACTACAAAATTCTCCCGAAAGTATTTGTATTGACTCTGTAATTCCTTACATCATCTCCTTTGACCAAACCGGGTAGGCCGTCATTTTATAATATGCGTCGTCTCTTCAGCATACTCTACTCATCTCATTCCCCCGAGAAAAGTGAAGTCCTGCTTTCTTTAGATCCCGAAAAGGCCTTTGACCGCATTGAGTTGAAATACCTTTTTGATGTTCTGAGAAAAAATATGGTTTTGGCCTGTCGTTTGCTCACATGAGATTGCTTAATGTATGCAGCCTCACAGGCTGCAGTGTGCTCCAAATCTATAAATTCAAACTTTCTTTCCCTCCAGACAGAGCTGCTGTCTGTCACTGTTCCTATTCAACTTGGCTATCGAACCCTTGCACCGAGAGTTGGCAATAGAGTGCCTGACTATCTATAAGACTATCTATATATCTGGATATAAATTGAGTTTCTCTAAAAGCTTTCCTATTAAAAGATTAGCTTCAAGTTTTAACTACAGTTCTCACCTAAATAATGAGTCCTTTACCTATCTTGGCATTGTTGTTACATGCCTCTACAAGAAATACCAACTTTAAAGAACTTTTGGAACGTATGAAACAGAACCTGAAGCAGTGGTCAAGTCCTACCCATTTCACTGGCAGGGCGGGTCAACCCTGTTGAAATGGCAGTACAACTTTTGCATGCTTTTCAAATGCTCCATTTTGTTCTCCCTTTCTCATTCTAGCCCTACATGGACAGATAGAGAAACCAAGGACCGCATTTTCCTTTCACCAATATCCAGCCTTTGTGCATCTTCTTCTAGGAAATCTAGTTACTCCCCTAAAAACCCTGTAACGAAAAACTCCCTAAATATATGGCACCAATTTAGTCTTAATCGGATGAGTGGCTTAATGCCCTAGACTCATAATGATCTTTTCCCTGCCAAACAATTTGACAAAGCTTTTCAGCTGTGGCACAAGCGTGGCATGGTGTGTTTTTCAATTATTTTTGCAGATTGCACCTGTATTTGATTTGGAGAGTAATTATGAGATACCCAAAACCCATTGTTTCCAGATATGTCCATTCACACAGACATCACCAGACAGCACTACCCATTTCCACACTTTCCAGATAAGAATATGACATTATACTGGAAAGGGATCCAGACGTTGAGAACAATACATCATCATTCTCTATCATACCATGCCCTGAACAGACAGGACGAGGTGTGCCTGGTAATGGGACCTGAAAGCCCAACTCTCAGAGGAGACCTGGAGAGTCGGCCTAGAGCTCATTCACAGCTCTTCTCTCTGTCTTAAACACTGTCTCGTACAATTCAAAATTGCACAAGGCCAATCAAGAGGTCGATTAGCCTCAATATACCCTACTTTTGATCCAAACTGCCTGAGGTGTCAACAGGCAGTTGGTCACGTTTTGGTCCTGCCTAAGACAGACCACCTTCTGGAGAGTCATATTCAAGGTCCTCGTGTACATGTGTGGCAAGCCAATCCAGCCTGACCCCATAACTGCCTTTATTCGGTGTAGTGCCTGAGGGAATACAAATTACCAGATCCCAAGCCAGTGCTAGAGCATTTGCTTCACTCTTGGCTAAGAGGCTTACTCTCTGCCAGTGGAAGTCTGTGAAACTCTCATCTTTCTATTGCTATGCAAAGGAAATTCTTGCATTTCTGCCTCTGGAAAAAAAACAGGTATGCTAGAAGTAAATCTTACAAAAAGTGTAGAATTACATGGTCTCCTATTTCAGACTTCACTGTCATGAATTAATTCCAGTCACACTCTTGCATGCGTAGGTATATGCACAGAGCCAGTGGTTGTTTGGGCACGGTGTATGTTTTTACATAGGGATATGTTGGACTTTGCCTTAACACCAGTACACATTTAGAGGGTGGCTTGTTGTAGCCTAACATTTTGGTATTTTGACATACACAGGCACCTTAAGCTCATATGGTGTTTTTGTAAGTGTGTTTGTTTGTTTGTTTTTGTTTCCATTGTATTCTTGTATGTTTCCTTAGAATGTTCCTTCTGTAACTGTTTCATTTGCAATACGGGGGACATAGTGTTGTATGGTTGTGTTTTTGCTTGTTCAAAAAATGTAAAAAATAAAGTATTTGAAAACCTGGTCAGCCTGATCATATTTCCAGAAGCCCCATATTTCCAGAAGCCCAGATAGAATCATGCTTTGGTGAGGTTTCTATGAATCAGTTCAATTCATACCATAGGTGGAGAACTGTGAATCTCCATGTATTCTGCATTATAATTTGTTGCCCCATCGGAGGATTAAAGGACCCAGTTGATGATGCATATCCAGATGGATGACATAGCGAGTTGTTGTGAAAGTTAGAAATGTTTCCAAACACTTGTTTAGCCTGATTGTCTAGAGCTGGGCTATGCATCTGCAGCAGTTAAACTGTGTTAATTCATGGTATCTGGTGTGTGGACGGTTGTCCTTGAGGGAGTCTGTAAATCTGAATAAATTATACATTCATCCATCTGGGTGAATTTTAAATGAATGTAGATATTATCCTCCTTTCGAACAAGCACCTCCACCATCTTTTCAATGTTTCATTTTCAATCAACAGCAGTGGCTTGTATACCTCTACAAAACGATTGATGATAGAGCAGCCATGTGGAGCCCACTTTAAATGAATAATACGTGTCCTGACTGTAAAAAATATATATATATATAGTGCATTTCGTGGTTCGTTTAGTCTGCTGTTGCCTTGTATGTTAGCCAAAAATGTGTTAAATTCGCCGAATTAACAAATATTGAGTGTGACGACTGAACATGTCGTGCAGTCTGCTTCTCTCTCTCCCTCTTTCGCTCTCTCTCACTTTCTCTCTCCAAGAGTGTGGGGCTGCTGGTTACAAGTGGTGGTGAGGGTTTCGTGAGAGGAGCAACAACGAGACAGGAGCGTTCTGAGAAGCAACAGAACATGGTGCACGTACGAGACAGGTTGGAGTAGCCTAGTAGCCTACCGGGAAAAACCGTTTTGGATTTGTGCAATACTTTGAGAAAACAAAGTCATTTTTGAAGACAGTCCTTGGTTATTGTTTTTTTCGCCTGATACAATAATTGGTCGAAATATTTTGACAAAAGAGAAAAGGATTACTTGTAGTGGCACATTGTTTGATTTGTAAAGACAAAAGGGGCATGACAAAACAGAACATTTCACAAGATAAGATTTACAAGATACATCAGAACAAAAAATTGTTGTCTATGCATCGATCAAAACAAGATTGGCACTCGTGTAACAGAAAACGGATAATCGAAATATAAAGCTTGATTCACAAAGATTCTTCCAGACCAGTGTATCTTCAGCGCGGGTTTCAGGGCATAAGTGTAAGATCAATTATTTTTAATTTTAACACCACAGATGCGTTTCCCTAGATTTCTGTTTTAAGGGAAGGTGCTTTGTCTGTCACCGGGAATATATGCAATTGATGTTTCAGCGTCCATAAAGCTAAAATACTTGTCTTTGGGCGTTGCAATATTTGTATTCCGGAAGCATCTCTTGTCACTTCTTATGTTTAATTGCATTCCCTTCTGTAACCAAAGACAATCCACTTTACTCTTAGCTGGCATATTGGTGTATCAAGCACACTGCTCCATTTACTAGAGCAGATACACAAAACTGCCACAGGCTGGAGAATACTTCTCGATGTTTACCGACTTGAGCTTCCAAGAGGAGTACAGCGGAAAAGTGCCGGTTCACCATCAACGCGCTACATGAAGATCGCCAGCCAGGTGTTGGGGTTCCCGCGCAGAAATGCCAGTGCGTGCTGTGACCTCCAGGTCCAGGTTCATGTACCGCGGTCTCTGCACTATCCCTGATATCCTGTCCTATCATCCTCCCATCAAGCTGCCGGACGATGAGGTAGAGGGTAAGTCAAACACAGGAGATGATTTGAAATAATGAACCTTACAGCGTGTATCTGGCAGCGGTCATTGATTATTGGACAAACGAACCTATTATGCGTTTTGCTCAGTCTAAACTTCAGAACCTTGGAGAGCTCCCCCGCACTGTTTTGAGGTACCGTTAAACCGCTTGCTGGTCGAGACGCACAGTGAAGATAATGTAAACGTAGATACATAGACGATTGAAAGCCACTTTAAATATTAATAGTAAGAAATAACTATATACAGAGATATCTTGTTGACGAATCATTAATGAAGTTCCATAGACAGTGAATAGCGAACGTCACTAAATTGCTCGAACGCCAGAATGTGCTTTTCAGCAATCATGTGTCTTGTTTTATTGAACAGAAAAATGTGCATTCATCATAACTTAGTGGAGATCAGTTTTGTGCTTAACAGACTGGGCACTCGGTGTGAATTAACTACAAATTGATCTGAATACATCTGTGCCAATAACAACATATAAATCATGATAAATTAAATAAAAACAATTATTAATATGGTTGTTGAAATAAATTGATAAGGACTTAACAGAAGATGGAGTCAAATCACCTCATTAACCATAGAACATCTTTTCATTTTGATAAAGCACTTGTGGTTGTCCAGTGGTTTGTGTGGGCTTAGGTGATGATAGAAAAAAAGTAAAATGGACTGCATTGATATAGCACTTTGTCCACCCAGAAGAACATTCACACCACTTTGCAGGCAATGCCTCTCACTCACCTGCCAAGGGCAGAGGCAGCCATGCAAGGTATCAAACTTACATATCGGGAGCAGATAGGAGTTCAGTATCTTGCTCAAGGACACTTGAACCTCAAGCCAGGGACTGTATTGAGGACCCCTTGAATTGCTGGTTGATCAGTTTGTGTCTAATTGAATTTCCCTTTCTATTCAACATCCCTGTAGAATACAAAACATACACAAGGGAATGAGCTCACTGGTGTGGGTATGCAAGTTTCTTTTTTTTTTGCAAGATTTTGGGTTAGTCATCTTTGCATAGTTTCACTGATCCATGTTTCAGTCCACAGAAAGGTATTCAGAGGATGTGTAGGAACAGCGTGTGCGGGACAACCCAGTTTAAGGTTTTCTTCAGAGCAGATGGTGAATGGTGTTTGCTCAGGGCTATTACACACACTACGTTATGCAAAACGTCTTAATAATGTTTTGCTATGCAAAGGTAATGGGTTTGGTCAAACTTTTAATCCTTGGGGGGCACTGTGGCGCAAGCAGTAACCCTGACCACATTTGGGCTTGACGCCCATGGAGGACACAGGTTTGAATCCGGCCCGATGTCATTTCTCCTGTCCACTCCCCACCTCTTCTCCCTCTCATTTCCTGTCACACTCTTCACTGCACTGTCGATTAAAAGCCCCCAAAAAACTTTTAATCCTTGAAGTTCCTTTGAGAGAAATGTTCTATGTGTTTGCCCTCTGACTGTGTGAGACGGCTCTCCACATCAAAACTGCCACAGCGATTCTGCTAGGGCACCTCAACTGACAATACTAGCCTGATGAATGCCAGGATTGATCTTTGTGTTTCTATTAGTTGTTCTTTTAAATACATGTCTTTGTTTCTTTGCTTAAACCATACAAAGTGATCAATCATTTACCCCTGCCCCCAGCACACACACACACACACACACAGAGAAAGAGAGAGAGAGAGAGAGAGAGAGAGATAGAGAGAGACGCACACACACACACAGAGAGACGCACACACAAACACATTTTGTCTGCTGTGCTTCCTAATAGTCCCAACAGACCACTCATCCCCTCGAAAGCCAAGGTCAATGACAGTCACATTCTAATGATTTTAAGAGATCTCCCTCATCCCATATAGTGTATAAAAGTGCTGTCTTGATCATACCAGGATTTTGCTGAGATGACATTGCCCTTATCAACAGACGATGCACAATCCCAGAAATTGATTTGTTCGAAATTCTATCACTGGGAAACACAGCAGTTCTTCAAAGCACTTAATCTGAATGAAACTGAGCATTTGCAGAAGATAAGGTTTGACACAGTCTTTTATCTCTGTCATCACAGCATGACTCATGACTTAGTCTTGTTTTGTCCAAGAATGCTGCAGTTACACAACAATCACACCTAATACACATGAATAGCCCACTCTCAATGGCTCTCCAATCATGACGGGCCAATATGTATCTGCAAACATGTAAAGGTTCTGAGTCCAAAACAGGTTCTTGAGGTGTGACGGAATACTCTTCAGGTCTCTTGGGTAAACTGGGCTTTTGAGGCTCTTATGAACTGAAACGTCTTTAGAAAGACATGCATCAGTGTGAAACTCCACTGGATTACACTGGAGTACACACCACAGTGTCAGTCAATGAAAGTAAATTTCCCGCAAGTTCATGGTAATCATCTCGGTTAATTATTCAGTTCTGTGGCCACTCGTGTAATTAACAGATGCAGAAATGCGAACAGTTTACGTGCCAAGCTTTTGGTAATTATAAATTTAAGTGGGTCTGTGATTAGCGATGCCTGACCATTGTGGCAGAGACCATGCCTGGGGGATATCTCTATCAATCAAACATGCAAAACATGTCAAGAAAACAGGGCGCACAATTGTAGTTTTTCTCAACAATCCTTAAGCTTACAACTGACCTTCACTCTCAAGAAAAGAACACAGAATAACAATGCTAAAATAGATTGCTTTGGACAAAGGAGAAGGTGAACTATAGTTCCGCTTGATTTATGAGCCCAGGGAAGCCAATGTTGAGCTTAGACATAGGACACATTTTTACAAACCCTAGAGACACATAGCAAAGTCCTGCAGCCGCCTCAGCGGTTGATCCCTGTGATTAACCTTTTGATTATAACATTAGATTCACAAAGGTTTGTTTGTCTCATTCGTTAGTAACATTAACAGTTACACTTAATGTTGCAAAATCTTATTCATCATTCACAAATCTTATAAAACTTGTAATTCCACTAGTATGCACTTTACCCCTCTGACTTTTACATTTGAATAGGCTACTGTCAGTAATATTGAGACATTAAGAATACTATAGTAGTGTATTTACATAAACAGGCCACATATTCCTGATGTTGATATTTACAACAGCTACATGAATTTTGTGTGGGTCCTAAATAAAAATTAAAATAAAAGTAATTGCAGCTATGAATGTATGGCATAGAAAGGTCTGTATTGCAAATGTGGGTTGGTCCTGGGTTCATGAAAGCTGGTGTAAGCTTTCAGTCCACCACTATCACCAGCCACTGTTGGTCTGAAAAAGGGACTTTTGATCAGTGATCGCATTTTGTCAGGGTGAGTTTTTAGTGTTACAAGCCCTGCACTGTCCATGCATGATTTAGAGTGGCTCTGTCTTAATCCATATTAATGTTCCACTGGGATTTAATCACCACACTCCTCCGATCTCTAATCACGCCAATACAGAATATATACTGTTCCACGAATCATGTGGATTTTGTTACAAATAAGGGGCCGTAAGTCTTAGACTGAGTGGGCCATTAATGTGACACTGTGCCTCATATCAGTGCTGGTTTGATGTATTGATCCGCTGGCGAGTGGGGGGGGGGGGGACTTCTCTGATGGAACGTCAAACCATTCAATCTTATCCCAGTGATGTGCTGGAGGACAAAAGAGTCTGGGTGTTTTGACACATAAGATGTTTTAATGATCTGAGAGTACAAATGTTTTTGTTTTTTCAGGACCCTTTGCTTGAAAGTTGGTGATGGCATGGAATTTGACATGAAATGAATCAAAGGGTGAATCAGAATGTTTGTGTGTGTGTGTGTGTTTCTGTGAGAGAGAGTGTGTGTCAGCATCTGTGTGTGTTATAAGACAGCGCTGTGCATTATACTTTTCCATTGTGTCATTTTTATTTCATTATACAGATTTATGCACACATTTTAATAACAAAATCTGCACGTCTTCTTGGATAGCCAAAATGTGTTGTATATTTATGAACCTGCGCTGGCCCTGTGGTGTTACTGATATCTGAGACGCATAAACATCATTTTAATTGAATTACTTCAAATCCTTATTAAAGCAAGCAGTCAATTATGACCAGCCCTAATTAAGTTGACTTGAAAAGGCCAATTTACTGCTCATTTAATGCTTTCTCATCTTCCTTCATAATCTCATTATGTGCAACCTCTCCTGAAGAAGACCCATCACTACAGTGTCTTTGCCTCTGCGTGATCAGATTACAATAGCTTCTCCTCAAAAAGAGGGGAGCACCTCCCTGTAAAAGTTTTGGCTGTCTGCTGCAGTACGTGACATTATCCCTCTGAAAAGCCATACAAATTCCCT
The DNA here is from genome assembly GCF_900700415.2 of Clupea harengus. NCBI lineage: Eukaryota > Metazoa > Chordata > Actinopteri > Clupeiformes > Clupeidae > Clupea > Clupea harengus. The sequence goes on along the minus strand of NC_045172.1, from coordinate 16,739,199 downwards.
ATCAGACAAATATAATGATGTGAATGTGTACATTTTCTACATGTATCTCAAGATTCATAGTTATACATTAAAGCACAATTCTTGCTGTCATATCACAGCAACATTTTCCATTAAATGAATTCCGTTAAAGGAGGTAACCCTCCACATACTATAGCTCATGCGATTGGCGTTTCGGGATCTGTGACTGGATTTATAATTTGGTAGTCAGTAGCCTTAAAATGATGTTCCACACTAATATGCTAATATTCTGAATCTGCCTTCACCTCCCCAATGCAGAGATCCGTGAGGCCTTCAAGGTGTTTGACCGCGATGGGAACGGCTACATCTCCAAGCAGGAGCTGGGCGTGGCCATGCGTTCCCTGGGCTACATGCCCAACGAGGTCGAGCTGGAGGTCATCATCCAGAGACTGGACATGGACGGTGATCACTCCACTTGATCTCGCTTTCGTTTTGCTCTGTTCCTCCGCCTCTGGTTTCATATGTCATTCGCTCAGATCATTCATTAATTCGTTTGTTCTATTTTATTGATGACTAGACTGTCTGATGCAGTGGTTATCCTTGATCATCCTTGATTTGTTCATTTCATGGATTATCCAAATTGATTAAGACTGAGAGCAAATTGTTTCAAAACATGAATCATTTAAAAACATAGTTACTCTGCATTGTATATTATCAGGTGCCTTACTTGCACTTTTTAACATCACCTAAACTATAACAAGGCTGACCTTTCACATTTTCACTTCCGATATATGATTTGTCTATGGCAAAATGCATTTGTTATGCATGTATTCTTTGTATGTATTCTTTGTCTTTGTGTTGTGGTTGCAGGCGATGGTCAGGTGGACTTTGAGGAGTTTGTCGCATTGCTGGGGCCTAAGCTGTCAGCAACAACCATGCCAGACAAGTTTCATGGAGCAGACTTTGATTCTGTCTTCTGGAAGGTATACTTTAAAATGTCTTTAAAACAAGATTGAAATATATTTATCTATCCATCTATCTGTCCTTGTACTCAGAGTGGTGGAGCATAAATGTAATTGTAATGTAATTAAATTACTGTTACTTATCAATCAAAGGGGTTACATCCGAATATATTCTTTTCGGTTTTAAGCTTGTAAGTAGAATTTAACATTCATTCTGTTGCTTTGCATTTTTTTGCCGTCTAGACAGGCTTTATTCATTTGGCAGTATGTGCTCAAATTTCGAATGTTGTTTTTGATTAGTTCTCTTGTTAGAATTCGCCTCTCGTCTGCCAATCAAAAAGTAATCAAATGTAATAAGTTACATTACTTAGATTAAGTTATTAAAATGGATACATTACTTATTACATTTTTAAGAAGACCACTAACTGTTGAAAGAAACTAGCGACAGTGGTACAGGAGGTAGAGAAGTCGTTTAGTAATCAGAAGGTTGCTAGTTCGATTCCCTGTCGAAGCGTCCTTGAGCAAGACACTGAACCCCTAATTGCTCCTGATGTGCAGTGTGCCATCAGTGTAAATGTAAAAATGTATATACATCCTTGTAAGTCGCTTTGGATAAAAGCATCGGCTAAATGACTAAATGTAAATGTAACTAGAGCACTCCAGCTCCACTTGAATAGTCTTTACAAGACAACATTAGAATGTTAACGGAATGTCCTGTCATTCAGTCATAAATTAGCCATTTTAAGAGACAGCATTAAATTTAAGTGTCTTTTTACATTGACCCTCTTTGCTCTCATTTGGTTTTGATACTTCTTCTCATCCCCTTTATTTCACAATTAAAGTTCAATGTTATCCTACAACATTTTATTTGATAAAATTGCAATTAACCTAAATAAACAAAGATTCTAAAATGTATCAGAACTCCTACATTTCCTAAAGCTACTGGTAATACAAGAACCTCAGAAACATGGGAATGTCAAAGATAAGGAACTAGTGGTCAGGCAGTTCAGTATTGATGCTATGGCATAAGCTAAGCACATAACCATCTCCAGCCCACATTAATAAGACCAGGTCAAGGATATGACCAGAAGAGTGAACATCAGTTAATCTTCCTGGAGTGTCTAATAGATTCAGGTCTAAATAAAAATCTTAACCCCTGGTGTCAACATCAGCATCCATGTGAATATAAAAACCCTGTAAGCGTGTTATCCCCTTATCTCACCTGACTACCGCTACTGGGTCAGGGACAAAATCATGCCTGACGTGTTCGCTGGCAGAACAGGCAGAGGGGCTGCTAAAGTGTAACAAGAACAAATGGCAATGCAGCTCTTTCTCATCAGGATGGGCAAAGTGGAGAACAAGCCCACGTTAATGAGCTCAATTGAGGGAAGAGTTGAGCAGACTTTAAAGCAGCACGACGTCTGGAATTATGTATGGCCCGTATGCCACCTCCGTGACCCCCCCTGAGAGATAGCACTTAACTATTAACTGTCTGCCACTTCATTGACACTCCATCCTGTCTTGTGCTGCTCCCAGTGCGACATGCAGAAGCTGACAGTGGATGAACTCAAGAGGCTCCTTTACGACACCTTCTGCGATCACCTGACCATGAAAGACATTGAGAACATCATTATGACAGAGGAAAAACACCTCAACAGCCCCGAGTGTCAAGTGGATATTAACAGTAAGGAATTGGCCTTTTTTGAAAACTTCTTCAAAGGTTTACTGGACACGGACGGTGTTCTGACATGCTGAGTGATGTGGTTTTTAAGATGGCGTTGGTAGTGGTGGTGAACAACGTCAGACATGAGTGCTGCTGCTGAGGACCAGTATTAGAGATTTCTTTCTCAGTGTTGATATCCACTGGCAGCCTCATTAAAATTGCATTTGACATGTTTTGATTTTCTTTACTCTTCAAAAACCTGTCATATAGAAGTGTTCATTAAAGGGCTCCCTCTAACTTGAGGTGATTTGGAGAACCCTTTTAAAATCTTTGAAGGACTTTTTTCCCCCCGAAGTGCCCATAAAGATGACGTTTACTGTAATTGTTTACGTCCCCTCAGTAACTTAGTAACTGACCTATAATCTTCCCAATGTTCTTTTTCACAGCAAGCCCCAAGCATCAGATGAAACACACGTGCGTGCGGAAAAGCCTCATATGTGCCTTCGCCATCGCGTTCATCATCAGCGTCATGCTCATCGCAGCCAATCAGATGCTCCGCAGAGGTATGAGTTAAAACGTCATCCTCACAACATGAAGGAGATCGATGTGACTCGATCAGAAAATTGGATGCATCCTCTTATCCTGCGATTCCCCGGTCCAGTGACTCAGACACCAACCAAGTAAAAGTCAAGAATGTTTCATAGTGATGAAATCATCCCAGAACTGCCCTCATATCCACAGAATATGACTCACTCTTCAGAGAAAGCAAAGTCCCTCAACTTTACTTTCACTGATAGTAATGAATAATACATAAACTGCATGTCTTAAACAGAAAATAAATGTATATTTATGTGGGTTTCCAAAAACATATTATGAAACATAATGTAAGAAGACAGGGTAAGCTGTATTGAAAAAGTTGAGTATTTTATGATGCAAAGGTAATAAGGAAAAAGCAAAGACAAAAAAATTGTCAGTTGTTGTCAGAGTTTAGTGCACGTATTGTGTTCTACATCTCATTTAGTATACATCCTCAGTATTTATAGCATCTTTGGGAGCTAATGGTCCCAACCATCTTTGTAACACCCTGAACATTTGCGGGCAGATGGAGAATGTGAACATATTCCTTGAGCTCTTGAGTCACAGAGACGTTAATCTTAATTGGCATGGCTCTCACATCTTTCACTCGCTCTCTGAAGGGCATACGGTACCGATTCTCTCAAAAGCCCTCGGTCTGTCTCTGGGAGTGATCCCGGCCTGTTCTACTGAGTGTGGACCGCTGAGGGGGTAACAGGGTTCTTAGGACCAAACCAATCGAAAAAAAAGAAAAAGAAAAAAACAATCTACAGGGAAAAATGAAGAACAATTTCTTTAGAAAGAGCATTCAGGGGAATGCAGTTTATGCAGTATGTATGTCTTCCAAAATCAGTCAGAAAATCAGTGTTACCAGACGTTCTAGCTTTCCAGAAATCAGCACTTGTCAAGCAAAAAGCATTGAATGTGAAATCCCCATTTTTAGATGTATATACTATCACACATGTAGGCACATTACAATGTAAACATTTTGCAATTAATCAATATGCATTGGAACTGCACATTTTTTGTCCTGATTTCAGGCTTCAACATAGATAGACCATTCACTGTGCCAAACAAGATGTTCAGAAAAGGCCATTGTTTTTCTTAGCTGAAATGAGGAAACTACCCTCAGATCAAAACACAGTCTGGTCTGCAGTGTTTGCATTAGATTTGATCATTCTCTGTTTAACCTTATAGGGCTGGGGGAGGCTTCCTGCTGTTGCTGTTTTGCATGCATTTCAGAAGTGGCAGAATATGACTTGCAAAACACGAGGAGATTACATTTATATTCTTTAAAATGTAATAGGTAAGATTAAGTGACATAAATTAAAATGATCCCGTGATCCTATTATCCAAAACAGCTCTCATCTAATCCCCTCTCAGAAGTCTCAACTAACCCCTCACAATTTTACTTTCATCAAATGCAAATAATTTTCTTTTTCAAACATTTAGCCAATGACTGTGGCACATATGCACTTCATGATCAGTTGCTATTGTAATAAGTTGATTTTCTAGAAGGTAATTCATTAGCATGCTTCTAAATTGTATGCCCTAGTTTTAGGAAGATAACACACATTCCTTCTTTGGAGATTGAATTATTGCATTACTTAGTGGAAAATAAACACACGTTCCCAGCTGTTGCCAAAGTTTTCATTTTAAATAGTTAATTCAATACTTGCCGCCTCATAGTCCCCATAATGTGCTTACTGAACAATGTAGACATGATATTTCATGTATAAACCCCAGTGATGTGACGATGAAAGTGAAATATGCTATACTAAATAGAATTATATATTAAAGTGTTAGCTACCTCAGCTTTGAAGACATCGGAAAGGTGTCATGAAAGAGTCATACGAGGAATCATCTACCGATGCACGTGAAGTCTAATGATGTTAGTCAAATTACCAAAATATGTATTGTGCTGACAAGTCTTTGGCTGTGTTCACACTGCAGGAATTCTCGAAAAAAAAAAAAAAACATTTGAGCTGAAATGGTAGAAAGTGACCCTGGACTGCTATAAGACAAATATCTTTCCAGAAGTCTTACAAGTAAAGGTAAGAAAGCAAATAGAATTGTGAAGTATTGTTTTCCACATCTGTGATATGTTGCAGTGCTGAAATGATTACAGACACTTACCAGACAGAAACAAATAGTTAAGAGTATTTAAAATGTAAGGGGTTAAGGTTAACATGGTTTACGAATGAAGTAATTTGGCTAAATTAAATCCTTGTTAAATTAATTTATAACATCTACAGACCCTGCCGTTTGAATGACGTCTTAGCTGTCATAACTGTAAACGTCTGTCTGTGCCAAAATTCAGTAGTGCTGTGCTGCGCTCTGTAGCTTGCATGGGAAGCGTAATTTGAATGTTAAATGGTAAATGTTAGTTATGCAGTCTTTGGACCAATCTGTGCTCTGTCCATTTGAAATGCAGTTGAATTTAAAAGCCAATGGGCCCATCATTGTGATCAATTCGATAATCGAACTGACCACAGTGAGGGGTTATTTCAGTAGGTTATCAACATATGCATTTTTTTGTTTGTTTGTTTGTTTTTAAATAGATTTAGGTTCTAACACTGGATTCAACATACTGGGCATATATAGAAATAGTAGAACAATATGTTTCTGTGCTCATATCAAAACTACATTTTAATGAACCCTGTCATATTGTTCCAGTATATTTGTAAAAGTGAATATATGACGAGGTTATGCAAATTATAATGCCATTTTATCAATCATTCCATCACACTGTCATTATATTAATACAACATACCCTTATTGGAAGCTGCATTACATAAAAGCAGCTAGTATACATACATGGCGTGAGCTAGTTCCTAGTGTCTATAGCAACTTCTCATGTGTATATAATATCAACAAATAGCGTATGATGTATTGAAGCGTGTGTTAATACTCATCTTGTCATTTTAATTATGCAATACTTTAATACAATGCAGATCTAAACAGTTTGATATTGTATTAAAACACTATCTCTGACCAATTAAAGAAAAGGGGCATTTCCTAAAAATATAACATATTGCTCAAACACACATTGAGCAAATTTTGTTATCAAGAGAAAAGATGAGTTGAACATTAATCTTCAGTGTGGGGTTACAAACACTGAAAGATCTTGATATATTACAATTGGCTTTAATGGTAGAGATCACTATTAGCTACTAGTGGGCATTTTCTAAATGGTAGTGTCAGAATGTTACTTAAATTTGAGTTGATTCGACTATTTGTATTGTCGGATTTTCATGGCATCCTTTTGTTTATAGATTATTTTCTGTAAGTACAGCCTTATGTCTTCTTCTTAAGTAAAGAGTACACAAAGACGTAACAGCAATAACAGGGGATGATGTGATGAGAAAGACATTATGCATTTTAATGTTTACCAATACAGAAAATTCTCTGCCTTTTTCACAGCTTTTTCACCATATCCTTATTGTTACCAGAAGAAATGTTATGGTCAATGACTACATGAATATATTTATGTGTAAAAGCAATTACTGATCACTGTGTATCTTCCTGTAAACCCTTTCAATGATGTTTTTGGTGTTGAAAATGATGATAAAGATAGCTGATGCATTCGTCCTGGTGTGTGTCCTGAGGAGTTGTGTTTGCTTGTCTTGAACTTGTGAGCCGTCTTGTCTCGCCGCATAATTACTGTACATCTCATGCGTTTGTAGCACATCGGAAAAGCAGACGGTAAACATTGAAGCGTCTGCTGCAGTGGCCCCACAGAAATGGCTTGTTTACATCCGTTTATCACACACAGAGGCAGACAGAGCTGGCACTCGCGGCTGCACTCCTCGCTGGGCTGGGCTCCTTCCTCTCTCTCTCTCTTTCTCTCTCTCTCTCTCTTTCTCTCTCCCTCTCTCTCTCTCTCTCGCGCTCGCTCTCTCTCTCTCTGAGCTGGAGGGGATGGCAGTGCTCCAAGCTGTCTGACAGATATCAGTACAGACTGGAGAAATGTGGTGAAATGTGAAAAGTAGGGCAAGCTCTTTCTAAGATCGCAGCATACTAATGAATTTTAAACAAAATTTGGCCAGTAGACTTGTCTTATGGCCTGGGAATCAGCCCTACAGCCCAATATGTATAAGGTTAAGACCTTGGCGATAATATAAAGCCATATGTGTGGAATTAATGAGCCAAAAAAACACACTTTACTCTAAAACGCTCCATGCTTTCCATCTAATCTTCTTGTCTACAATTAAAAGCACATCTGTCATTTCTCGAAAGTCAATGGAAACTTTCTAATCTACATTCTGCCACCCTCCTACTGTTTTTTCACACCGTACTGAATTTGTGACTGCAAACAACGCCCTCTATTTAGACCACAACACAACATACTGTCACATTACAGGTGGTTAATGACTAGGCTTGGGTCTGGTTGATTGACTAGAGATGATGAAATTCTGAGAAATGTCTCAGAAGGTATGTTTTTTGTCTGAGAAAGAGAGAGACAGAGAGAGAGAGAGAGAGAGAGAGAGAGAGAGAGAGAGACAGAGAGACAGAGAGACAGACAGAGAGAGAAAGAGAGAGAGCTGATGAGTCACAAAGCCTTGAGGAGTGCAAACTCATGGTTTGCCGTGAAGGACGGAATATTTATCAGCTGCGTAATTCAGCTCCCATTAGTGATGCCTTCGAAAATTATTCACAGCTAAAAAATAATTGTCAACACTGAGAATCGAAGAATCCCTAGTCCGTCATAAGTTGTGTGGGTAATGTGCTGTTTTCCTTCAGGCACTTAAACTGAAATTGGATGGTAGGCCTTAATGTTGCTATTTAATTGCTAGACCAGTCTGTGTTCATTTGAATCGTAGCTATTTCTTTTGAAACGGCAAGTGGGCCTTCGAGAGAGGAGAAGACTTAATCGAGTGGCTTTATTTCCACAAGTCTTTTTCGTGAAAGCAGATTATATTTATCTGCCGGATCAATAAACTGAACACATAAGAGCATCTCTGGGCCCCCTGTCAGTGGCTGTGGCGTTGATCCCCGGCACTCTCATTCACTCTCTCCAGGCTGTCAGCCACCCTAGGGCTTAGGAAATAGGCTTCACTCTCCATGAAATGCATAGAAATGCCCACTCACCTGTCATTCAGTGCAGGATTTCGACCAAGTCTACAATTATCTCAACACTCCCATTTTACACTATACGATTTGTTTGATTTACTTATTGAGACAGCTCAGCTCAAATAAATAAATACATAAATGAATTAATGGGTTTGCTGTTCAAATGTGTGCAAGCATTGGCAAAACAGCTTTTTCTCAGATCAGAAACAGGGCTGAACCTGCTGTTGTTCTTTTCTTTGAGCAGTTCTCTGTCATTGTGGGAATTATGGTTTTGCTGGGAGAGCCTAAATCACTTTGAACTTCGGAACATAAGGAAGCCTGAATATTCAACATGCCCTCCTGGATGGAGAAGAAAGGGGAGGAGAGTGGTTTTGTGAGGACACGATCTTATTCAAATGACTGAAGTCTGCCGCCATGACTTTATGCTAATTGGCTGTTGGTGCCCATAGAAAAAGCACAGTGCTTTCCATGCTGCCTGAATAAATCACTTTAAAATCAGGTGGAGGCGCTTCCAGAATAAACAGAAAACTGGGATGGATTTCTTGGGCCCGTAGCTTACCCCACCACTAAAAACAGTTTTGCATCACTAAACACGAACATGGCAGCCAAAACACAAGGCGAATTTACACTCCTCGTTCCCTGTGGGGCGAATGAAACGAACTCAAGAGGTGAAGGAAAAAGTCGTCTTCTTTCGGTGAACATTTAAAATAGCTTAACAGAACTGTGAGAGTGAGCTATAAAGAGTCCATCTCCGCTGCTGGCTGGCTGATATTATCATATGTCAGATAGGCGCAGGAGGAAGTGGGAGAGGTTGAGGGAACTCTGACGTGATGGTACAAGACAGATACGGAGGCAGCCGGCCATCGCTCGGCGGCAGAGCTGTCAATCATCTGTGGAGCATTCTGCTTTCCCATGGGGGGGACCTGTCAATCAACACAGGAACCTGGCAGACTGTGTCGAGTTCACACCTACTGCTTCCTCCGTCATTCAGAGGGAAAGACTGGCGTGCGTGTAGTGTGTGTGTGTATGTGTATGGGTGCGCATCAGAGGCCCGCGGAGGTTTCTTTCAGAGGGCATGTCGAAGCACAAAAGCTGTCTCTCCCCAGAGCACAGGTCAGAATCGGAATAGTCCAGCTGCCAGGAGGTAAAACTGTCCATGTCCAGGTTATTTTTAAAGGATTCCTTTCTGAAGGCTACAGCATCTACACAACAGTATTTTTGGCTCCATCTAGTCCAATCTGTCAAAAGTAAAAATGGGTTGATAAACATACATATATTATATATATATACACTGTATATATACACACACTCACCGGCCACTTCATTAGGTACACCGGTTCAACTGCTCGTTAAAGTAAATATCTAATCAGCCCATTACTTGGCAGAAACTCAATGCATTAAGGCATTTACATGGTCAAGTATTGGTCAAATTCAAACCAAACATCAGAATGGGGAAGAAAGTGATTTAAGTGACTTTGAACATGGCTTGGTTGTTGGTGACAGACGGGCTGGTCTGAGTATTTCAGAAACTGCTGATCTACTGGCATTTTTTTACGCACCCCCATCTCTAGGGTTACAGAGAATGGTCCGAAAAAGTGAAACTGAAAACTGAGGCTTCAATTCGCACGGGCTCACCAAAATTAGACAATAATTGGAAAATTGGAAAAATGTTGCCTCTCGATTTTTGCTGTGACATTCAGATGGTAGGGTCAGAATTTGGCGTAAACAACATTAAAGCATGGATCCATCCTGCCTTGTATCAATGGTTCATGCTGGGGGTGCTGGTGTAATGGTGTGGGGGATATTTTCTTGGCACACTTTAGGTCCCTTAGTACCAATTGAGTATCGTTTAAACGCCACAGCCTACCTGAGTATTGTTGCTGACCATATCCATCCCTTGAGTGAGAGATTCGCATCATGGATGTGCAGCTGAAAAATCTGCAGCTCTCATGACAATATGAAAAAATATGGAAAACATCTCTGAGGAATGTTTCCAGCGCCTTGTTGAATCTATGCCACAAATATTTAAGGCAGTTCTAAAGGCAAAAGGAGGTCCAACCTGGTACTAGCCAGGTGTACCTAATGCGGTGGTCGGTGAGTGTATATATATATATATATAATACATATATTAATACATATTAAATGGGTTATTTTGAGAAATCACTTGATTGGCACTAAGCTAAGTAGCACTAAGATTCTCTACAGTGGAAACACAAAACTGCAAAGGCACACAAACTCCTTTGTTTCCTCAGTAATTTAATCACAGCAATACAGAGGAGACATACAAAACTTATAAAACTGAATAATTCATCAAAAGTAGAAAATCTTTTTTGCCAAAATGTCTGTAACAGTGTCAATATAACGTTACGTAATCAAAATGTTAATGTGACACATATCCTCAAGATGTGCAATTCATCCAGTTCAGATGCTGAAGTAACTCCACAAGGCTTCTCCCCTGAAAACTCCTCTCCATACAGATTATTGCAGCAAGTCATTAAGCACAGGGATCAAACCCACTCTAGGCTCACTTGTATGAGTATCTGGCAAAGCTGATATGCTTCAAGGGTTCCCAAAGGGACGCCATACCAAAACACCCCATTCTGAAACACAATGCCTTTCATAACTACAGGAAGTCTGACAGTCTTGCCACAACGTGGATGTTTCCCCAACAGGGACCTCGAGAGGCATTCTTGGGGAGCAATTATCCTCAGTTAAAAAGAGATGAAAGGGACACCTCAGCCATTCATGAGCGCACTTTAGAGAAATGTCAGGTGCTCCAAGCAACCACAGCTAACAAACCACTCTCTGCATATGCCTGCACCTTAGGGTCGGAATATGCTGATTAAAGTGGAGTGGAGTTCAGCCCCACTGGCATTGTACTGTGGTGGTCCATCCACTAGGGGGCGGTGGCAGCAAAGAGGGGGGGAGGTCCGGGATAGAGCGGAAGTGCGGAGGAAGGTCCAGACCCAGGGGCTTCTCATCTTCCTCTTCATTCAGGGCACTGTGACAAGATTCCCAAGTAGACAGGTGAACATGACTAATAAACAAACAAGTCCCTAAAACACAAAACACAGTCCTGCTGGCGACATCGCTACATATCCCCTCATAGCCCTGTTTTGCAGGTAAGCAGTAGCCAGCTTTGCCAAGCTGACTTGAATGGATTCAACATGTACGTAGTTCCTGACCAAGAGAGTGTAGTGAGTATTAGTGGGCTTTTTGTCTACCAGCACTTTCTGACTGCCTGAAGCAAATGTCATTGTTTTGTGGCTGACAGGTTGTTATTCCACTGACATATTCAGAGCTATTTATTTAAATTGCCTTTGGACATGTCATGGCATACAAAATGTTGCCCTCACAGTTTTACAGCGAAGCCTACATGTATCTCATGAAAGCCAGCCCCTGCCTTGCTGTCGGCCTGATGACAGAGTTCAGGCAACTGCATAATTATGTGCAACAAAGCATGAAAAAGGAGGAGGACAACGGATATTAATATTGCTCCTCATACCGATTATGACTGACTGGAAAGCTTTTCAGAGAACTACCCTAATCCCATCACATAACACAGGAAGCAATGTGATTTTACACAAAACAGACTGGTGAAGATATCCCTATCAATAAAATGGAGCTCATTGGTGTAGATTTAAAGGCGTTGTTTCACAGTCATCAACCACATACAATAATAGCTTTGAAAATGAAACAATCTATGTTAAGGAAACCGACATTAAACATACTGCTGCTACTGCTGCTGCTGCTGTGTTTTTTGCAGGCCTTACAAGTATTTTTTTGCTGTCCTTTTCAATAACTGACTCGGCTCTGTTTATGAACATATTGATCTCAGTTTGATGAAAACCTACAAACACCCATAGTAAAAGCTCTAATGTCCAGAGAGAGGTGCTCTTTGTGTGGGTCATAACGGTCAGTGTCTGACACCTACCATCCGCTGTCTTGGGCCGCCCTCCTCTTCTCCCTCCTGGCCAGCCAGTCATCCACCACAGGGTCAGAGGGGACACCCTTGCGCCCGGACTCCTTGGGGCCCCTGCTATTTGAACCTGAACCCAAATGAAAAGATGTGGGTCATGTCCCTGTGTGTTACTCTCAGGAGTAGTTATAAGGAAAAGTACACAGATGACTAATACACTGGGGGCCAAATGTATCAGTCCTTGTGTACAACTTGCCATGAAGCCATGTGTACGCACAATCCTACGATTTGTGCACAGAGGTTTTTGGTCACAGTTATCAAACACAAGGTACACACAGCGTATCCCCATTCCCTTCATATATCTGAACATGAGTCACATCAGTGTAAAATCATGTGCACGTGAACGCGCTTAACATGTACCCCCACAAGTATCCTTATATGGTTTGAGACACACAATGTGTGACTATGTATTCTTACAGAGAACATGCACTTCTCCATTTTGCAATTCCCACCGTTCACTGCTTTGACAAATAATGAATTTTTCATCCAGGCCTTTGGTCATGGTGGAGTCTCAACTAACTTGGGTACGGCTTTAAAAGAAGTTTTTTCGATGCTCAAACTGATCATTCTCTCTGCCTTTCAATACGAGTCAATTACTTTGATTACACTGTGAAAACCTTGGCAGCGCTGCAAAACAAATTGAAATATCGTCCCCCATACTGTTAAATATACCTTGAAGTCAACCGGGTGATCACTTCCCGTATAATTAGCAAGATTAGGTTGACAGTTCAGTTTCAGCAATAATAGGCCTACACAATGAACAATACGTGCACGAGAATACAGTGATTGATAAACACGGACAGTTAAACCTACTTGCATCTTGGAATAGGCAAATTACAACTATTATGCGTAGGCCACCTCGAGACCATGTGCAGATGTCCACATGTTTTCCTGGCAAGTATCTTTTCATGAATACCGTTTTATGCATTGAAAAGTGCTCAGCACGACTTTAGTGCATACACACCTTTGATTCATGTGGCCCTAGGACTTTCAAAGAGAACTCAACCTCAACAGAGCTGAATTTGAAGAAATGTTTGAATATGCATCTTGCATGATATTCTTGATTTTTAAATCTGAAATCTGATCAATCTGAAAAATGTAAACTCAATCTGAACTCAGTTATAGGTTCTAGGCTCATGTTGGTAATGGCAGTCTCAGAGGATTAGCTGGTTGCCACCTGAGGACAGTATTGAGTACAGTCAATGGTGTACCTGCTGCCAATCGCTGCAAATGCTCCATCTCTCTCTCAGTCATGTGAGAAAAACGACAGTTTGCACCAAACACGCACTGGCCTGAAACAAAGCAGAAGACAACAGATGTCAGCACATCTGAAGCACCAACATTCAAGCAACATCCAAATCATGTACATGATAAAATATGCATGTTGAGTGAGCAATTGAGAGACTTTGCTTCGTCGCATCATTATAGTAGATAATACAAATTGCAGTGGACAACAGTAGAAGCGTTTTTTTGCAGAAAGTGAAAATGTATGTATATACCATTCAGTATTGAAGCAAAGCTAAGGCTTTATTCACTAACTTAATCAATTCTATTGGTGTTTTACAAAATATGGGATCACCATCACAAGCAAGTAACATCATAAGCATCTGTAAGACATCTCAAAAGTAATTGATGCACTGTTCCTGGTCAACAGTGAAGAGATCCGTTTGTGCCACATGGATTACTGCAAAGAAACTTTATATGACATCTCAAGTGCACTGTAAGTCTTGGCACACACCAGAAAGATGGATCACATTATACCATCCATGAAATCCCTCGACTTAATCCCTTTTTCAATTAGTATGATTTTTTTTTTTCTTCTCGACTTTGGTCTTGTCTTTTCCTTTGTGATATGATGATAAAACATGTTCCATCTAGGTTACTACTGGACTGTGAAACACCCTAGCAACAATTACAAGGATGTGGTGTCAGGCAGGTGGTATTTTCATTCCAAAGGAGAACACCACCGTGACCACAGGCCAATTCTGACTTATCAGTCTTCTTAATGTGGAAGGACAGGTCCTCTTTAGTTTGGTAGCAAGGAGGTTAGCCTCCTATCTGAAGGCAAATAGTTTGATAGATATTTCCGTCCAGAAAGCAGGAATCCCAGGTTTTTCTGGATGTTGTCAAAGTCAGGCAGCAAGAACAGGAGGCACATCCCGCTGTGTGATATTTTAGGATCTCGTCAGTGCTTTTGGATTGGTGCCACAAAGTCTGTTGTGGAAGGCAATTAGTTACTTTCAGGTCCCTGAGAAGATTTCCGCTTTAGTCAGGGCCTTCTTTGAGGATATTCAGTTGTGTTTTAACACAAGTAACTACACCACATCCTGGCAACAATGGCTTTTAATGGGTTGTTGGTGTGGAAAGGCTGCAAGACAGCACCCGGTTACCTCCCATCCAAGCTTATATGGATGGCATGACAACACTGACAACAACTGCTCCATGTACACGTCAGCTGTTAGCCAAGTTGAATGATGGTCTGAAATGGGCAAAACTGACACTGAAAAAGTGAGCCAATGATTGTGGCGGAGGCACTTGCAGACTACCTGGGGTTGTGAATTAACCTAAACTAACACTGAGATATATGAAATCTTGTCGGGGTGTATCTTAAGGTGTATCTGTTGTTGTCTCTGGTAGTAGCATATGTCCTACTCCATCATGAGTATGGAAGGGGGTATGAGTGGGCCTTCATGGATCCCAGGTACAACTTGTGGCACATGTTGCGGCTGTCACCAGCCAGTTGGGTATTGTTGTTGTATCCTGCTGCACAGGATCTATGGTTGGGCAGTTGCCATATTAGTTAGGTTAGGTTGTTGGGTATGAGTACTTGCATGTGACAGTGAGAGGATTGGGCACTGTGGGAACTCCCCAAGCAATAGCAAATGGTATTAACATCTTTTGCTGTGTGTAACTAAAAATATGTTTTTGTTACATCTTTTTCATTTGTTGTTGTTGTTACTATGTTTCCTGTCATGTAACACAATCTCAATAAAGATAGTTTTGTATGGCATGATCCAGTGAAGACAGAGACATAAAAGTCATTTTAAGCCCCTCACCTGTCTGAAGGAATTTCCTACACGGCTTCTTTAACTGTTCATCTGCGAGAATGGCTACAGCGTCTGTGAAAAGGGAGGTATTATTTATAATGCATCACATCACCCAATCATGCCATTTATTTCTGTCAATGTTCAAGTTTATGCATATAGGGCTATATTTGGTCTTCAGTGATGCAGTGAGTGTCGGTTCGTGCGTGTGTTATCTATACGGAAAGAATACAGATTATGAAAAGCAATCATTGTTACAGCAC
Organism: Clupea harengus; assembly: GCF_900700415.2. Classification (NCBI taxonomy): domain Eukaryota; kingdom Metazoa; phylum Chordata; class Actinopteri; order Clupeiformes; family Clupeidae; genus Clupea; species Clupea harengus. The sequence continues at coordinate 16,723,684 of NC_045172.1, read as the reverse complement.
TGACCTCTGAAATTGTCGAACCATGCCTTCTTTGCTCTGTGATGTTGAACGCCGTATAAATGTTTTTTCCTGTTATGCATGTTGTCCTGAAAACTTCGGTCACAATAATCACAGTAGTACCGCTTCCCCATGGTTACTTGTCTTTAGCAGTGAACTATGCTAACTAGGCTAACTTACAGACGTAGGCAAATGAGTCACTGCCAAGGAGCAAGATAATTAGGGAAATTGTTGACCAATATACATTCGCTACGTCAAACGTTCAGACATCTCAGGACAAATGTCAAATTATCAAAAACAATATCCGCCACAACGAACACTTCCTAACTAATGCCTATTTTTCATTGTTGATGACCACGACATCGACGTTACGTTACATAAACCATCTTCCGACGTAGAGCTACTATTAACCCCAACTTCCAGGTCACTACAGCTATGCCTTCAAATGAAAAGTCACGGTTTTACCCACAGACATAGTTTTACCACTGTCTACATTTGCATTTGTTTAAGAAATGCATGCAACCTCAGCCGCAGTTATTTTGTTGAATTAGTTCCAAAAACAGCCGCCTTCATTTTACAATGGAAAATAAAGTAACAATGAAGAGGGATGCAGCGATAGCAGCGATGCTTGAAAGCGAAGCAGGTATTTTAAAATTGTTGGTAATATTAAGATTAAACCTAGCCTAGCCACTAGCTATCTTCTGACACTATACATTTGCTAAGAAAACCTTAGGTAGCATTCTCCAAGATTGTACGATCTTGAGATTTTACAAATTCTTATTGCGGCATTATTTCCACACAAAAAAAACCCACAAAATGCTGGAATTAGTGTGTTATTTTACTTTTCATTCTACACATTTTTGGGGAATTCCCACAGAAAATGCACTTTTTGCCGCAACAATCACAACAAACCCTTGCAAGAAGCGTAGATAGTGTCGCAACTTTTGTTTTGAAGGACCTCAACTTAATTTTTCTACTTATTGATGCTGATTTCACCAACGTCATTCCTACTACCATCATGGCGCTAGCTAAGAGTGTCTACAACTTGCTCTTCAGGAGAACGTCAACCTTCGCCATAACCATTATGGTTGGCGCTGTCGTCTTTGAGCGAATGTTTGATCAAGGTGGAGACGCGATATTCGAGCAGCTGAATCGCGGGGTGAGTATGATTGAGTTACATTAAAATAAGATCTCCCGGTTTGCGGCCTGACCTTCCGTAAGAGAGGACATCTGATGCTAGCCTAGCCACTAGCTATCTTCTGACACTCTACATTTGCTAAGAAAACCTTAGGTAGCATTCCAGCGATGTATCAGTAGCTATCAAACTTTCTGTGACGTAAGGTAGTCGCTAGTATGTTCGGTTAGCTTTGATGTCTTACGAATGTAGTTAAATCAGATGTAATATCGTTTATCTATTTCGTTAACAGAAACTGTGGAAACACATCAAACACAACTACGAGGAGGGAGAGGAAGAATGACCTATTGAAACACCGTTCTGTCTGAGGCCGGCTGCGTTCCCTTTCCCAGAGTTGACCCTGACGCCATCATCACCATGGACTATGTCCTCATCTACCACAACCATCGTCACCTACGAGTTTGTGGGGACAACGTAAATGTTAAGGACTTCAATGGATTCAAAAGTCGTGGATTGCTGGCGTCACCTCCTCTTCTCGCATCCTTTCCTGCAGCCTCTTATGTCTACGTAGCTAGCGTTATGTCTATTGCTTTGTGAGAAAATTGCTAATTTAATGTATGTTAATAAATCAATCTACACCTCGACAAAAGTGTTGTTGTTTTGATGGCATGGTGGTAACGTTAGGTGGTAGTTCGTTTACTACGGATAACTAAAGAATTGTTTCACTCATGGTAAAACATGTTCTCATTGATGCCTTTTTGTAGAGGAGGCTGCTGTGTTTGTCTAGATGGCGGTCTTTATTAGGCGGCCATGGACACAGCTGAACTTTGAGTAGTGTTCTTTTAAATAATGAAGGGTACCTGTTTAGATGATGCGTTGCTATGGTCCAGTTTTATGAAGCTAGCTTGTTAAAGGTATTTGTCACTTGGTGGACCAAATGCCAATGACCAAAGTTTGTGAGGTGTGCTATTATCATTTTAATTCAGACTTCTACATCCTTTCTCTAAGACAACCAACTTAAAATGAAGTTGCAAAGGCAAGCACTATTAGTCTTCTGATTTTACTGATGATAAAGTTACTGTTCTGGATGAATTGCTCTATACCTATCAGTTTACTGTGGGAATTTTATCTTGGCAATAAATTATAATAGCCCAAACTTGGACTTCTAGTCAACATGTAAAAATGTGGACCTACAGCAGTTTCCCCTTAATCAGTTTCCAGTCAACTAAAGATGGGTAAAAGTTCTTGTAGATTTTAAAGTTGTGATCATGCCTCCAAGCATAACTTGGCCACTAGGTGTCACTGCAGTAACCTACTTGGACCACCTGAATCATTTAACAGTAGGTGCTCTCATGTTCCATGGCTGCTCAAACTAGCAGAGAGGCCAGCCAAGCATCACAGTTAAAAATGCATATGTAGATTTAATGGTAAAAAATAAACATGTTTCTAGACATCCCATAATGATCAAAATAACTCAAGGGCCCAGTGAACAGATAATTTAAATTGCTCCTGCACATTACATTCATCTCCATTCTTAATTTCAGATAGTTTTCATTCATCAGCTGTTGAATATAACTGGGTGGGAAAAGGTCAGCCTTTGGTGGCTGATAGCAAAATTATGAATATATTAAAAATAAAGTCTTGACACATTAATGTTTCATTTGAATATGTTTGTAGGGGAGAAGATAATTTTTTCTTTTATTCAAAGCAACAAGTTGTATCTGACAGTGCAGATCCGCTGCACAGAGTGATTCTGTGAGTTATGTGTTATTAGTCACTCTGGCAGACCGGTCTGTCCCCTTTCAAATACTTCTAGTACATACTTTGTACTTTATAGGAGAACATGCACTTTGTTAGTTTTTAGGAGATACCATATATACATGAGTACATTTTCAGTGGAGATGAAGATGCAATCATATACGATTTTAATCAGTAAATACACATAGCATAACTTACCGGAACTGGCTCTCATATATAAGAGGTGTTGGACTGTACTGTGACGAGTGGTGTATTTGACAGTTGATGGTAATGAACAACCCAACTGTTTCTTGCACTCTTGACTCCCGAACAGCATTTTGTTTTTAATCTCAAGCCAGTTGAAAACCAGTTGGTCTGAATCTATTTTCAGTCAAGTGTTTTTTTACTCATCTTTCACTCGCATTTTCAACTCTCCTGTCCCTTATGGCAGGTCAGTGGCTGTTGATCCAGTATTTGCTCTCCCTTCAGGTGCTTTAGGAGACGCATAGACTTGCAAAGGACAAAACCTATCAGTGCACAAACATAGGCCCGACCTCAGGGGTTTTGTGTTGCATGCTAAGGTCAAACTGATTATGTAGTAACATTACGTGGTGCCTCCCTCCTGCAGCTCTAGACGCTGAAACGAATATGTGTTTCATATTAAAATGTACATTTTTGAGTAACTGTGCAGCCATTCTTTTAAATGTATTTTAAAAACACAGTTTCACAAGCACCTAAGCCAGCACCTCGAGCCTTCAGCTTTCTCTCTTTTTTTTCAACAGAAAGTGTGAAACCCAGTCCTTCATTAAGTACAAGTCTCTTAATAATAATATGGACCTGTCCCCAGAGAGAGAGAGAATAACAAAACAAAACAAACAAATCTTTATTATTTATATCAATTCTTGCCTGCCTGCAGAGATCTTGATACAGCACGTTCTGTGCTCATTGCAGTGCAAGGAATCTATTCATTCCATGACACAGCAGTATTACTTGTTAGCACAGTGTTTTTAGTGTTGCAATGAGGGTGATATCAGGAATTCACTTCCGGTGTCTTTTCACAGTATAAGCCAGCAACTCAGGCAGTGTAAGATTCCTTGTTCTTCAAACTAATTTGCCAGTTTATTTGACCAACTTCAGCCCATTTTTGGGAATATTACTGTATCAAAGGTGCCGGGCCAGGGACTAACAAAGAGTTTCCTTTGGCATTCCTCGACCGTACAGTGGATGAAAAGCACATGTTGTACATGGACATGTATCGCAGAGACAACTCTCGATTTCAGAATTACACTATCTAGCTGTCAGGTTCATGCAAGAGAACATGATCTCAACACACAACCCCATGAACAGGCATGTCTGAAAATAACAGGAGCAGGACAAAGTGTGCAAAATTAAATATGCATTGTGTACTGTACACAATAGAAATCTCATATTCACAGACAGTTCTTTGTACCTAACCTTGGGTAGAGTAGATAGCAGAGCGCCTTTCCCTATGTGTGACAGTGTCAATTGTGCACACCATCACAAGATGTTGATTCACCTCGGGAGGTGGTGTGTGCAACTTGTGTCTTGTGAAACATGCTACTCAAATCACAATATGTTGATTTATCTAATGCTACTCATTTCAGCTTTTTTCTTTCTTTCCTGATGATACAGCCTGTTGATCCTTTATATTGATGAACAAAATACAAAATCCATCATTAAAAAAAAAAGATAAGATCTTCATTGATGTGGTCAATGACACCTGGTTATGTAGCCTTTATTCTTCCTAGAATTGCAAACTAGAAACATTTATCACAGAGTTAATAAAGTATTGATTTGTTATTTTATTGATAAGGCTGAGCATAAAGGCTATTGTTAGCATTGAGTTCAGAGTCAGGTTTCTCAGTTTGGTTGCAATATACAGCATACTGGGACATCCTATGCTTATGATACACAGTGCGCCTGCAACCTAACTGTTAGAAGATGGTGTTAGCAGTGCCATGACCATTGCTTTCATTCTCAGCAAACAGAAGCAGTAGAATGATCAAATGTAGGCTATGCCTGTGGAGATGAAAGTAGTCTCATTTACATACGCTGACCCTGAAGAACAGTTTCTTCAAGTCATGTCCAATGTGTTAAACCATTTGAGGTACATCTGAGGAATTGATGACACTTTAATAACATTTGTAAAATGAGCGATACGTGTCAGTGTTACATACCCATTTCTGTCCAACTGTCCAACAAGAAAGTGTTTTGGGTAGTCTTCTGATAGACTTTGTATAATATTTTATTTGGTTGAAGCGCAAAGTAACCTCCAAATCAGCATGTTCAACACAAGCAAGTTCAAATAAAGATGCTTAAATTTCACTGACCAAATAGCTGAGATTATTGGGGGTCAAACAGTGAAGCTATCGTGTGTTTCTACCATTTCTTACACATCTTCTTTTTCTTTCTTCTGCCATTGGAGTCTATGATTGCCCCTAGAACTTTATGGTAACAAGTTTTGAAATTTGGCACACTTACTGGGGACAGTTCCACAATTCTTTTTACCATGTTTCATTTATGTGCCTGGAGTGTATGCCCAGTTTTTTAAATGAGGTACCGTTGGATTCATTGGATCAAGCCGAGTTCAATTTCCTATATTGTATTTTCCACAATATTTCATTTTATGAAAAAGTCTGTCTTTATACAAATAAAATTAGTTTGGAGTGCTTGCAGCTATGCTATCGACATAATGACATTAGGTTTCCATGGCGAATCTGCTTAGTCCCCTCATCGCCGCTTGCAGTTCTATTTATTATTATGGTTAAGTCACAAGATCATAGCAGTAACAATCAACCTAGGAGTCTTGGCAACCGATTTGAGCAGACAGAACATGGGAAAAGTGTCAGCTCTGATTAGTAATCCCCTTGAGCAAAACCCCAAACCTAGACGTAATTGTACAGAAGACAAACTCTGTTTTTGCTGGTATTGGCATCTTCTGAATGATAGATATGCACTCATTGGCCCCAGAGATAGAGGGGGGTGGGGTTTGTTGATGGAGGTAGTGGGGGACAGTGTAACTTTGGAGGTCTTCCTACAGAAGTCTAAGTTATCGTTGGATGGCGGGAGGGACCTGGAACTAAAACCATCCATTGCTGCCTCTAGTGCCCTTTAGATCCTGCTGAGACGGGTTTAAATCACGTGGTTAACTGCCTGAAAGATCTATTACCCAGGCCAGTTTTTAAACAATTATTCGTTGTTTTCATGCATTCTTTAACACACTTTGTCTGATCAGTGGCGACTGGTTTGAAGTTATCCAGAAGAGAAATTTAGTTAGTAAGTAAGTAAGTAAGTAATCAGAGGTAATCCAATATGTGGCTATATTTACATAGTACATGTAGATAAACGCAGAGCCATGCAGAGAAGAACGGAGAAGTGTGCGTCAGATGACGGAAGCCAATCTGTGCTCAGAATGGTGAATACATTTGCATCGAATTTTCCAACAATCGCGCTCGCTTTTATGTTTAGCCCATGCATCAGAGAGTCTTCAGTGGACTGGTTAGGTTACGAGAAGTGTAGTTGCCTGAGTGCTTCCAAACAGAAGATTCGTACTTAGACCGAACGCCATGTCTTACGCTAAGATTGCCCCGGCTCTTGCCAGAGCCAGTTCCGACAAGTTATTGCGAATGAGGTTTGCTCAAGAAAGGCTCCGATCATCAGCAGCATCACCGCAGCGTCAAGAGAAAACGGATGAATCTGTCCGAGATCAAAATTGCACTGTGGTGGAGAGGCCAGTCGAGGTGGACCTCATCAGTCAGACTAAAAATGCAGATAATCAGAAGACAAACATATCGATCAACTTTGAAAATACTCAAGAGGCCTACAAGAGCAAAAACAACCTAGAACTTATGAGAAGTTTACTGGTCTTTAAGATGTGCACGATTGACTTCCTGGTGGACAAAAACAAAGAGGTAGGCTAAGTGAAATTATGATGCAGCCAGCATCCAATTAACAACAACAACAAAAACATACAAATAGACGTGTATGTATTCTCTGTATGGGACAGGATAGAGAACAGTATAAGTTACAACAGAAGCAGCTGTACTGGTATTCGACACATAAATCCTAAGATGGCAGCTGCCGTTTTCAAAGCCCCATGTGGTTTCGAGAACCATAGTTATAGACAATGATTTCATGTTCATCTACTCATTAATATTTCATATTCATCTACTGATTTATAATTCTAATGTAATCTACTGATGAGATGTAGCGAGGATTTAATAGTTTGATGTGTTGTGGAAAAGAAGAACTCCCGATCATATCGATGCTCTGTTTAGCTCATGGACATCACCAAGAAAGTTCTGGGCCAGAGACTGTTTGAGAAGATCATGAAGATGACTTTTTATGGCCAGTTTGTGGCGGGAGAAGACCACAATGCCATTAAGCCTCTGATCCGCAAGAACCAGGCTTTTGGTGTCGGCTCCGTCCTAGACTACAGTGTGGAGGAGGACCTCACCCAGGAAGAAGCAGTGAAGAAGGAAATGGAGTAAGTTGACACCACAGCAGGTGAACATATGGGTTCATTTAATGCTAATGATGTATACATGAGTCCAGAAGGAACACTGCAGGAACACATTTCTAATGAACTTACTTGATGTTATGGAATTGAACTCAGGCTGACTAATCAGGTTCTTTTTGTTTATCTAGTTTCCATTAGAATTACTGACTTCGAGTAGGTAGATTGTCCGTATTTATATCTAAACCATTTTAATCTAGTGCAGCAATCACACAAATATACCAAAAACAAATGTCTTATAATGGCACATATGTTTTATATATGAAACCAAAAGCAAATCATATTTGATCATATTTTTTTCCCCTGATGAATTGAAAAGGCAGGGTGGATCTCCTCAGTTCTAAGAAACTTATGCAAACAGTTATGCAAACCAGAGGCGTTACAAAATGAAACTCTCTGTATGCAGAGTAGTCACTCAGCCTCTTTAGTGCTGCTCATGAGCCTGCAGCTGACTGTGTGCAGTGGTACAGTGATCCACATGATCCAAACCTATACATTGTACCCTGTGTATGTTTTACCAATTGCACTGTGTAGGAATTGATGACTCCAGCTTGCACTACCCTATAGCACGAAAGCGCTATATATATATTGTGTTTGTGAGTGTCACTTGGTGCTTGGTTTCTTGGTTTACTTGCTTGTCAGATGTAAACAAATAAGCTTCCCAAACATTCCATTCATGGAAGTAGAACAAGAATGGCCACATTCATTCAAGTTATGTACACTGCAGACCTCAAAGGCAAAAAAAGTGTCCACTATGTTTCTCATGTAACCGGTCCAAGAAAATTAGCAAAAAGAGTAACTATATAGACTGACTGTCAAGGTGGATTGCTTCAGATTGGAATGCCTATTATTTTTAACATGTGGAATGTCTTCCCTCAACATCACCAGTAGTTCTGTTTACAATGTTCATTTAGCAGTTCTCTGTGCTAATGCCCCCTTAAAACCATGTACTGCTTTAGAGATGGCATACCATATGTGGTGCTCCAACCTTGAGTGCTGTTGATGTCATGTGTCTGTAACACAGTTGGGTCGTTCCGTAACTAACACGAATATTCAACAGAGGTGACTAGGGAACTGCAGTGTAAGCTTTAGTGTCATTGAAATTGTGCCTGTTGTTAAACTGTGAACTGTCAGGTTGTCATGGTAATCTGTCTGGAAATCCCTCCAGGGCACTTATGTAAAATAGTTACGAAACTGATTGTTAATTAACATGATTTAAACCAGCTTTCAAACCCTAAAATATGTAGGCCCATTCCAGGGTTTCCCACATCCACACAAACACATAGTCCGGCTCCCATCCAGCAGTAATCTAGTAACGCCCGCTGTTCGCTTTCCAAATGTCTAGTTTGTCCTCCTTGGCATTTTGAGCACATGACAAACCATGCTGTATTTTTAGTTCCAGCCTTTGGTCGCTCCTGATTGGTCAGTTTGGCCAAGGCCTCTTTTGTCTTGATTGGTGGACAGAGTGCCTCCCTTTCTTGGCCGGCCCCCTTGAGTTTGTGCTCACATGAGGTGGCTGGAGTGAGCCAGCCTGTTGGGTAACGCTGTGCATGTCTGTGTTGCGTAAGATGTTTTGGGAAAGGAGGGAGTTGCTATGTTTGTTTTTGGGATTGAATTACCTTCTCCACGCTCTTTAAAGCGGAAAACTCACTGTGTCACACATTTATTTTAAAGCTTGGTTAACTGTCGCTCACGTTGATTCAAGGATGGATCCTGTTTGGTCTCGTGATAAACATTAAAGTGACATTCTCTTTGAAGTAGTCAGTAAAGGTGACAAAAAATGTAAAATTCTGTTAAGTGTCACACAGACGTAATGGAGTTTTCTTTAAATTAAACATGTGTTCATTTAATGATCATTCTAGCTGGCAGCGTGCGCTGGTATATACAAGTATTTCACACCCTGGGTTCGGCCATGTAACTAAGCAGCTGATAGGTCGAGCTCTAATGTCTCTGAAGGTAGCATAAAGCTGCGATAATTGCGCTTATCTGGTGTTAAAGTCAACATAACTTATGGAGGTTATCTGGTTCTTGATTCAAATGGTTTTCAGTGGCTGTTTACCCTGTCAGTATTTCCCCAATAGTCTGTAGGAGTGTCATGTTTCATTCCAGGCTGTCTAAGTTTGAGGATAAACCGAACTTTAACTTACGACTCATGTGATTTTTCTTCAGTAACATGACAGTGGTTTGTGACATAGTGGCATAATGGTGTCAATTTAGTTGGGTTTATTACAAGCTTATGACCAAGTCATCCTGGAACATATGGTATGAGTTATTGGGCCCAATGGCTGGAGGTGGCATTACCATGAAGTGGTTATGTAAGAAACCACAAGCTAACTCGAGACAAATGTCATAGAGTAAAGACATCCATATAATATATGGATTATTACAGTGAGATCATGGTATAGGTGTTATTAACACTGTACAGTACGTTATTGAAAAACACTGTTGGTATTTTATTGAACAAAAGGTGTTTATGATTTCATTATTAGCAGGGAAAACATACTCTGCATACATTACTGCTGTGCTGTCAGATGTGCTCCTGAAGGAGGTTCCCCTTCCAGGATCATGTTTCTGTGTGCCCTTACGTGTGAGGGCCTTGGCACCCTGTACACACTCACGCACCCCTATACTGTGTGCTTATCAGCACCAAGTAAGGGGTCTTTGTTCTAACTGAGTGACGAATACAAATACATAATGTGTACTCTGGGTTCACGTTGTCTGGTCACACACATTCAAAAGAAAAATCAGTTAGTTTGCTTGTGGTTTCAGCAGTGGTTCTCAAAGTACGGATTGGGGTGAAAAAATGTAATGAGAAACCTTAACAACCAATTAAAGGTAAAATTAAGTAGCGCAGTGATCTTAGGCATAGTAGCCTATAACTAACCTATTTGGTGATGAGTTTACAGCCTACTGTAATATGGTAGGGCCTACTATATAATGTGGGCCTACCATTTAGCCTGTATGTTAGAAGGGATAGCTAGTCTAATTATTAATGCAACGGACAAGTGCCTTACATGAACATTGTATGGATGGATCACCATGGTCACGGAATGTTTGGGAGCCACTGAGACACATAAGGTATTGGAAATGGATATTTATAGAAGTCTGAATTCTAAATTCTTTCACAACCAACACTGCCATGACAACCTAGACTTTGCACGTGATGTCAGCACTTGAGCTCCATCACACTATCCTGATACGTGCAGACCCCATGGGAATCTGAGAAGCGACCATGGCCTCTTTAGAGGTCTCATGCTGGCTGGGACCGGACGGTCTGTTTGCGCAATCAGTTTGACATGCTTGCCAAGCATCTCGGGTGACTCAGTGATTTACGTCACAGACTGGTCGTTGTGACAGGATTTGCCCACCTTGACTACTTATTGCAGCATTTGAACACATTGTGATTCACTGATCCATTTCCATAACCTGACATATACATATGGATTCTTTTTTGTATTTTTTATTTAGTAACCTATGGGCTAGAATTTCAGATTATTTTCTTTGTTTAATGCTTTTGGTGATTTAGTTTTGTCCGGAAGTTAAAAAATGTTTGTATTCTGTATGAAACTTTATTCTTTTGATTTCTAAAATATTGCTGTTGTTTTTTCCCCCCCTTTTAGATCCTGTGTGTCTGTTGCAGAGAAAGAGAGTCCAGGTATGTACTCTTTTAGAACGCCAGTATGTTATCAGTATTGATATACACTGCAGTATATTTGTGATTCAGGCTGAAAACTTTCCTTCCACATTTAATCCCCTTCAATAATTTTTTTTTTTGTAGCGGCAACCACTGAATACTCTGTGACTCTGGACAATGACTGTATTGTAATTTTTATTAATCTTTTGCTATGTTTTGGTGAAGGGTACAGTCTGTGTGTGTGACGCTCTTTGTGTCAGTCACTCCAGGATTGGTAGTTACGGGTGTTGAAGGGAGCTGGGCTGAACTTTGCTTATAGGCAGCCTTCCAGGGATTGAAATAGATGCTTTAAGGTTGAGGCATCGGTGTGGGTGTGTGGGAGGTGGGAGTGAACAGGGCTGTTGGATCTGGTTAGATCTGGATTGGGTCTTTGTACCATGGTGTCAGGGCTCAACATACCCTTCCTCTTTCCATTGGCTTCAAGTTGACTGTTGGATCCGTTTGCCTCCGTTAACCTTGTTTCCCATCTGAACATTAACTCACCTCTTCTTTCAGTTCATTGTATTGGCAGTGTGCTTCTAGAAAGAATAAAATATATATATTTGTCAGTGGTATGTTTTTTCAAATGAGGTGTATGTCAACTAATGTCAGACCATTTGTAACCAAGCGATGTGCCATTTTCAGGCAAGGACCACAGGGAGAAGAAATACAAAGCTCACCGCCAGTTTGGGGACCGTCGTGGAGGAGTGACCAGCGCTCGCACATACTTCTATGCTGATGAGTCCAAGTGTGACCAGCACATGGAGACCTTCCTAAAATGCATCAGAGCCTCTGGTGGGTACCTGCTGTGGATAGAAAATCACACCCCAGGCCTTAATAGCTTGTAGAAGGTTACATTCTATGAAGGGGAATAGTGTAGAATTCCGCAGAGTTTAATTTTGTACCTGACATTAGGGTTCTCTCTCTTCTTGAGAGGTTAATGAGTAGTTAAAGAGTCTCCTAGTTAGGCTACCTGCAAGAAAACAGAAAGAATACACCAAAGGCCTCTGGAAGGCCTCTGTCACAGTCTGTTCCTGAAAGTCCCATGGATTACTTCTTGAGTTTTTTCTGTTGTGTGGGCTCTCTGTTGCTACTGCCTGTGTCCACATGTAACCCCTTAGGGTAACCCGTCTCTGCTTGCAGGGGGGGCTGCTGTGGACGGATTCTCCGCAATCAAGATGACCGCCCTTGGCCGTCCACAGTTTCTGGTGGGTGTGACGCTGGTCACTGTGTGGCAACTTAATACACCACTCTGTTTCCTGATGCAATGACAGTCAACACTGTGTTCTGTGGTTCTGATCTTTCCCCATCAGCTCCAGTTCTCTGAGGTTCTGGTGAAGTGGCGGAGCTTCTTCAACGTCCTTATTGCTCAGCAGGGGAAGGCAGACATGGCCGCCGTGGAGCAGAAACTTGAGATGGAGCAGCTGCAGGTATGCTGACCTCGAGGCTTTCTTTGTGCAGATTAATTTGAGATTCCAACAGGGGTCCCTCAGTTATGGCTCAGGGTGCCCCTATTGTTATGTAACCAGAGTGAAGCAAGGGGAGGATTGGCGTTTGTCTCCAGAACAAGACTCCATGCTGTGAAGTCCAAACAAATATTGTGATATCTGGTCATTAGATCTGACAGAAAGTGGAAATGATCATACTTCGCACAAGAGTCAAATGTCTCCGGAACAACCTTTTGCTGAGCTGTGTAAGGACAGCCAAAATGTTACCAACGACGGACAACACCAGGCTGGAAGGTTATACGTGTCTGAACCTTATGGCAGAGTAGAAAGCATTAGAGTAATAAGTATTCCGGAATAAACAAGTAATCTGACTCCATTACATGTTAGATTATCTACAATATTACCAAACAGTATATACACCAATTGTGAGATCTTAATTTATATAATGGCATGGCACACAAGAATGGTTAATGAATAAACAGTTTATTACAATAAACGGTAAGCTTAAATGACAAAATACACAACCCAATTACATCTGAGTGTGCCCAGGCAGAGGTTACAATGGGCTAACCAAATTACATAGCTATAGCACATACTTCAGATTGCAAGGAAACCATGATCAGACTACTACCCACATCACAAGGATCAATTCACAACCCAACGTGAATGTTACATTCATACGCATGTGGCAATTCGTTCAACTGTGACCAGGCTCTGGGGTGCCTAATAGACACAAATGCAGAGGGGTTGCTGTGAAAACAAACAGTCCAGGTTGAGAAACTGTGGTGTGACCACTACCTTTTGTCCCCCTGGCCAAACACTGTGAATCATTAAATCCAGAACATGGACATTCTCAGAGTGAATTCTGCCTTACAGCTGAAATGTTACCAATTTGTGAAACCAAAGTGTATTTAAAATGTGACATGTGACTTACATGTGGAATATTACATTTAATATTCCAATGCTTACCTTCCCCTACAGGACAGTTTGACTCAGTTGGGTGTGTCAAAGTCTGACATTGAGACTTGGCTGACTGGGGAAAAGCTTGGATCATCAGGGTATTGTTCTTGATCTTTATACAAATTAGTATAATTCACCTGACATTTCAACAGTTATCATAAAATATTTCGATAGGCTCCTAGAAATGCACCCATGAACATGTCGGTGCACATATCCAGCTGCATATGGAAAAGGTTGCCATGTTCATATTATTGTCTTTCTTTTCTCTGAAGAACCATTGACCTCCTTGATTGGAACAGTCTGATTAACGAAAGGACCAAGATCTCAAAACTGCTTGTGGTTCCAAATGTTGAGGTAAATGTCACAATCCTACAGTAACATATATGCATATGCACACCATACTGAACACATGAGCAGAACTCTATTACATGTAACTTATGTGTCGTGAGCATGAATTATGGTCTCTGTTTTCAGTCTGGCCACCTGGAGCCTCTCCTGGACAAATTCACTGAGGAAGAGGATAAACAGATGAAGAGGATGTTGCAGAGGATGGACGTGCTGGCCAAGGTAAACCACTCAAGCACCCTCCTGACATGCATGACAAGTTATCCTGCTAATCTAACAGACATGTGGGCTTGATTCTGCGTGAACAAAATATTCTTCTAGTTTACTACAATCATGACGCATGCTGACAGCAGCCAAACAGCAATCAGCTCCACTGTCATGATAACATGAAACTATCTCCTTTTAATCCTGTTTGGTCAGTTCCCCTCATACTCTCACAGCAGTATATTTAAGCATACTCACAGATTACAAACGCTCACCTAGCTTAATCTCTTACGTTCACATCATGTCAATGTTGGTCGAACAAAAATGGAACTGAGATCAGCAGTGAATGTTTTTAATGGAACAAGCTTAACACTATCAAATATAATCAGCAAAGAGTCTGTGTGTCACTAGCGATGCAGTTACCACGAATCAGTGGGTTTGTTAGCCTTTTATCTCTAAAGCAAGCATTTTTAGCTTAGTGCTGCCTGGCTACACAATACAGTGATGTGTTGTTGCGCAGATGTAGTGCCTTTTGGAACAGATTGTCTGATCTGAAAAGGTGGCATCATTCCAGAATCTTCTACCCCTCAAACCCTCCGGCCATCATGACATCATGTCTGCTGTGATACAAGAATTAGTCGAAATCTAGGTCAGGGTAGGACCTGGAAGAACTTGTTGAAGAATTGAAAGGGTAATCGGCTGTAATCGGTGAGATATCTCTACCAGCCAAATATGGCTGAAAAGGGAGACCATGACATGCATAATTATCTGTTGTGCAGCAGTTTACTAATAATGTGTTGCAGTTCTAAAAACTAGGGCATGTTCAGCTTTAAATGTTTCTGTTGAGCAAACCAGAACAAACAGTTGCTACAGCTCATTGACAGTTGCGTAATGTAAATCCAGTTAAAAAGATTTCCTTCAGGTTTAACAGTGAGTAAGGTTAGTAGTGATTACATAAGTGGGGCATTGGCAAAGATTTGTAGAGTTAGAGAAGTTTGAGATCTTAGGCCTGTCTGGAATTATTAGGAAAATGATTTGTGCAGTTATTAGTCCTTAAAAACCTACACAGAGGAAGTCTTTCTCTCAGTGAAGAATACCAATATTAGCAGTATAACAGGTCAAGGGTATTACATACATTAAATTAAATTAAATTAAATCAAATCAAATCAAACTTTATTTGTACCGCGCATTTCATACCAGGAGGTAACACAATGCGCCTCACAGTAAGAAAAAAGGGGGAGGGGGGTTTACAAACACTTGTAAAGACACGCAGATTTTTCAGAGATAAATAAACAGGAAATTACGTACTAACCATACGGGCACCGTAAAAGGACTGCTCAGCACGGTTATCGTCAAACTAAGAGACAGCTGCTGGATATGTTGTATATGTCTTTTGAGTCTGCTAGCAGTTGCTATTTCGGACGAAATTCGGTTTTCGGTTTGCTAATCTGTGGCTAATTTTCCTTTGGTATATTACAGTAGGCTAATAGTTACTAGTACACTCAGCTATCAGGGAATAGAGTAAAATATTTAGTTGCATATGTTTTTTGAGTCTGCTAGCAGTTGCTATTTCAGGCGAAATTCGGTTTTCGGTTGGGTAATCTGTGGCTAATTTGCCTTTCCTAACAGTTTGGTGAACTGTTCTACCTTGTATTTACCTACATCGGCATTTGCGAACCCTCATTTAACTTCTTTGTGTGCGTCTCCTTTCCCAGCATGCAGTAGAGAATGGAGTGAGACTCATGGTGGATGCCGAGCAGACCTATTTCCAGCCTGCCATCAGCCGACTGACCCTGGAGATGCAGCGGAGATTTAACCAGGAGATGCCCGTCATCTTCAACACCTACCAGTGCTACCTGAAGGTGGGTGACTTGCCTCTCCGATGGCTGGTCGTTTTTTCCCAGAATGATCACAGTTATCATCACCTTAAATTCTTTTATAAACATGTGACAAGAAGGTTTATGGTTGACCGGAGTATAAAGGAAAATGAGCCCTATTAAAATGCCCATGCGTGTTTTGTGTGGGGTTTGGGAGGTCATTGACTTAATTGGATAAAGAATCGCCATTGTATCCATTTCATGTCATGTGCAGTTGAAAGTGTCCATAGTGAATGAATGACTCCCTTTTTAAACCTAGTGGAGGGTTTTGTTTATCAGCCGGTTGTGTATTACATAAAGCATCACATAAACTCACCTGACTCTGTAACTGGGGACTTTTATGGCATATGAAGGAAATGGGAGCAATTCTGCTACTGCAAATCACCTGTGATAACATAGGATATGATGCCAATATGAGGAGACTGTTGTTATAAAAAAGTCTTGTGATATGCCCCTTAAACCATTTCCTTATCAGAAGTAAGGAAAATTACAATGGCTAAGTCAGTAACTGACAGATCGCCTTTCTTCTCCTCTCACACAGGACGCCTATGATAACGTAACTGTCGATGTGGAGCTGTCTCGCCGTGAAGGCTGGTACTTTGGTGCCAAGCTGGTGCGTGGGGCCTACATGTACCAGGAGAGATCCAGAGCTGCAGAAATCGGCTACGAGGACCCCATAAACCCAGACTATGAAGCCACCAATAGGATGTACCACAAGTAAGGGTTCTCCCAGAGTGGTTTCCACCACTTACACTCTGCTTGTGTGGTTATACGCCTGTGTAGTGAGGGTTTGATGTTGGCGGGGTTAGTTTGATGGTGACATCCAGCCATAAATTATGTTTTGGAATATCGTTAAACACTGTAAAATAAATATGAATTCATACTGAAGAAATAGGGAATGTGCTCATTTAGCATACGGTATGTTGTTGAAACTTTCACTGAAACCATTGGGCTAAATTGGTTCCATCTCACCCCAACCCAGGTGCCTGGAGTATGTTCTGGAAGAGATTGAGCACAACAGGAATGCGAACGTCATGGTTGCATCACACAACGAGGACACAGTGAAATTCACTCTCGAAAAGTACGCACAATTTCTTGCATAATCCGAAACACGTACCCCCTTTTCTGCCCTTTCATGGGTTCATGTCCGTTCAGCTGAACTGTATTTTTTCCCGCCGTGGTCCTCCCCCGCTGGTCGCTGCATGTATCTGTATGCCTTTGACGCACTTTGTAACTGTAATCTCTGAGCACCGTTGTGTTTCGTGACCCCGTAGGATGAGGGATATGGGCCTCTCGCCACAGGAACACAAAGTGTACTTCGGCCAGCTGCTCGGGATGTGTGACCAGATCAGCTTCCCCCTGGGTGAGTGGTGTGCGCTGGGTTGGACTGGTTGTGGAGCAGACTGTTGAAGTGAATGAACAACGGCTTACATAGAGCACAGTGTGATGGCTGACTCTGCACCTTGCTCATAGAAAGTAGACTTTGAACGTAAAATGTTAAAATTGTAAATGATTTTAAAATCGGTTAATAAATCTGAAATAAGAGATTACTGTAGTTTCATGGCCACATGTGCAGCCATACGGAATGTATGGATAAATATAAATGCATAAATGAATTTGGACTTGGAGATTTGGATAACTAAAATAATGAATACGTTTAGATGGTTCAAACTATTTTGTTTTGATGTACGTCAATGTAAATATAAAATAAAAATGAAATGAGATAAAATGAGATCAGGAACTTCCCGTCAGTGAAGCTGATAGACAGGTGTAAACATGACCCATGAAATGCCTAACCTTCTGTGTCTCTTTGTGTTTTGTTTGGGCCCTTATCTGAACACAGGTCAGGCGGGATTCCCTGTGTACAAGTATGTACCTTACGGGCCGGTGAACGAGGTCATCCCTTACCTGTCGCGCCGTGCACTGGAGAACCGTGGCTTCATGAAGGGCTCCCAGCGCGAGCGCAGCCTGCTCTGGAATGAGCTCAAGCGCCGCTTCCTCAACGGCCAGGTCTTTTACAGGCCCGCCTACTGAAGTGGGAATCTTGTAGGGGGGGCAAAAGAACTAGGCGGCACAAAGTGAAAAGGTGGCGGACAAAGGACAAAGGACTGTACAAGGAAGTGAACGCGTGAAGCGTTAAAGTGGCATTATGTAGGAATTGCTAATAGCTAACGAGATGCTAGCGGCTAAACCTAGCGAAACCTCTTGGAATTTGCTTACTTTGACACTATGACAAACTAGTGAGTCAACAACTTTCCTAACACAGTCAAACATCAAGCAAGTGCAACACAAGACAAAGCAAGCTACTTACTAGTTCGGCAGACAGTAGTAACCGGGCGGCTTCAGGCAAACCTACATAACCCAGTAATATACCTACGGACCCTGGTATGGCAATGGCACGGAGGCGATTCTCCATATTAAACGTCATTGTAGCGCCCTCATTTTTTTTAAGCTGTTATTTTAAGGTAAAACTGCTAACCCTAACCCTGAAGTACAATTCCTACATAATGCCACTTTAAGGTGATGACGCACAAAAAAGAGAAGGAAGAGGGGGTAGAGGCACGGAGGTGTAAATAAACAGAAGTGGTAGATCGGCAGACAGGGTTAGTGTAGAAGAAGTAGATTTAGATTTAGACTCGGATGCTTTTATCTCCATGAGAACTCCAATGAAATGGTTTGATAAAACACGCACAAGTGGCCTTGCTAGTGTAAGTTACTTTCCCCATTTCCCCAACCCTAGATGGTGTTGTGCTTTAGTGGGTTTTTAAGGGAATGGACCTGAGACAGTCTCCCAAACATTCCTTAAATCAGAACCACAGAAAACAATAACCTTCTGCTACTATAGCAAATGTATACAATATATACATTTTTGTACATATGATCTTGTGATTATTGCTTGTGTAGAGTGTGTGTGGTACCTGATCGCACATAAATATTACTTTTGGAATATTATTTAATATTATTTAAATAAGATTTTAGCATTGGTTCTGGTTTGACAGGTCAGTTAATCTGGTACCAGGAATGTGTAACGTGGTTTCGTGGGGTGTTTTTTGCCTTCATGTGAATGGATCCATAAAGAATTATGTAGCAAATGACATAAAGTACAGTACTGTATTAAAAACTGTAAATTGCACAGCATCGAGCTTTTTAACTGGTTTCTCTCTGCTTTGTCACTTGGTTAGTGATACAGGCTTTTGCCATTTTATAAATCAAGAGATTTTTCTGAATGCTGCTTTTGGTGCTTGTGAATATTGCATCTTAATGTTTCCTTCCCTATTTGTGTTGTTTCTATATTTGTTGTGAAAAGGTTATAGTGAATGGCCTTTTATAAAATGTTTTTTTTTGTTCACACACGCATTTTCAATCAAATGTAAAACAGGTTGTAGCTGTTATAAAGGTTATATAGGTATAAAGATCTTCACAAGATCTTATTCGTATCAATCTTGCAGAGCACAAATAAAAGGAAAATATTATTATTAAATATTTGTTTTCTGGTGTCTGATCTTTCTGTCTTGTCTACTGTATATCCACTGCATAAGAGTGGGGTGTGAATTATTATTATTAGGGTTCCTCCGTCAGGAGGAAACCTATTGTTATTGTAGGTATTATTATTATTCTTGTGCCATTGAAGTCAATGGCAGCCCCTAGAACCGTATGGTAACTTTTTCTGAAATTTGGCACACTCATTAAGGACAGTCCCTTCTTCACTCACACCAAGTTTCATGTCTCCCACTAGACCACACTAGCGCCACCAACGGGTCAAAGTTGGACTTTTGTTAACACTGTAACTTTTGAACCGTTTGACCGATTTTCAAAAATGAGGTACCATTGGATTCCTTGGATCAAGACGAATTCAACACACCCTATGGCGTCAATTTCCGGTTATATAGATTTTCCGCAATTTCCGGTTTTATCAAAAACCTTTGAAAGGCATCAACTCCTACAATTTTTGTCAAATCTTCTTCAAAATCACCAGAGATGATCTTCAGACCAAGCCTCACAAAAGTTCTTCAACAGAATTTTGATCCTCACAACCGTTTGTCCGGTACAGCCACTGAAATTCAGCAGAAAAGATGCCAAACAGGAAGTAAAGTCATATCTCAGCAAATCTTTCAGATATCAACACCAAACTTGGTAAGCACGTGGGTGACACTACAACATGTTTCCATGTGCAAAGGCAACTTCATATCTTCAAAAATGATTGATATAAAGCAAATTGCATTAATCGCTAACGCTAAAACAATGCTTTACACATTTTTCATTCAAAAAGTGATACTCTGATTCAATCACAAGTTCATATGAAGACACTTGAGAATGTTTAGTACACAAATCTGAAAAAAAGTTGACTGTAAGATGAAAAGTAGATTTTTTGTGAATATTTGAAACATGCATGCTTGGCTAATTGCTACCACCATTTCCAATGTAATGTCTCCCTCTCTCCTCCTTCGCTCCCCGTGCGGCTTGCCCCAATTCTCACAGACACAAACTTTCACCTGACACACCAAACACTTGGCAAGACGCACACACACCATTTCATGACATTGTGGCCTGACCAAGGCCCCGCTCTCTCCTTAGCTTGAAGCTTGTGGATCTTGACAGTATTGCATTTCAAATTGAATATCCCATTGGTAAGTCTGCAGCATGGATTTTTCTATACAGTGACAAATTGTGCAGAATATACATTTTTCCCTGGTTCACAAAGTCTCAAGAACCCATAATGTCACCAGCATGGATATTTCTCGACAGTGACAATTTGTGAATAATTTTAAAAAATGACTTCAAATCAGCCATTGATCCAATTATCTGTCCAATGTTGTGTACATGTATGAAATACATGTCAGTGTCATGTCAATTTTGTAATGATTGGAATGTTGAGGAGGAACCCGCCATTGCTGCCTGCAGCTATATTTATTATTATTATTATTATTGTATTTATTTGGCCATAACAATTTGTATTTCATATAAACAGCCCTGACAGAAATTGATTACAACCAACAAAGGTGCTGCAGGGCGTGGAAGGAGGGAACAACAAGGACTGTACCTTTAATAGTTTATAAAAGGTGGAGCTACAATGCATATGTGGGCTACTGCAAATCCCATTCGTAGACATTCCCCTCATCTTTGGTAAGCTATCCTGCAATTGACTATCCTGCAATTGACTGTTCATTAACATATTTGATTTGTAAAGGTGAAAACAGGGTTTTGTGAAATAATTTCAAACTTGAGTAAGTGCTTAGCCTACTGAATGATAACTGTAATTCTGTCTCAAATAGGCCGACTGAAAAATTCTGCCAGTTGTAACAGTTTACAAGAGAAATGCTTAAAGAATTGCTTACTTCATTCAGTCTATTTAAGACTTTTTAAGTTTTGGAATTTCAGACTGTAAAGTATTTTCTCTGTTATGTAGTACATGTAACAGCTACTATTGCCATAACATATTATAATTCATAAATATGAACTGTTATTCATGAATATTTTGTAAATAGTATGCATGGAAATGCATTCATATAGAGATTTGACAAACTGAGTGGCACGCAACCCTGTTTTTCAACTGCACTCAACAGGGTTTCAGGTATGGCATATGGATTAACACTACTTTCTTATAAACAATATAACAAATATCATATGGGCTGCATTATGATAGTATATGAATAGCCTAGGCTGCAGTAGGGAACTCGTATATCAGACTAATTCACATAGAAAAAATGAAGGCCTATGAGGCTTCTAAGGTTCCAGTGAGACAACATCTCCATCTGTAAGTTCCAAAATGTATTGACGTAAAAACGGCATCACGTTTGTATTGGCGCAGAAACGGTCTCACGATATAACATAACGCAATGATGTATTTGTTTCTAATAGCTTAACGTTATACGAAGCAGCAATGGATAGATTGTAATGTAGTTAGATTTAATTTGTTATGACCTCGTATCCCTCGGCGATTAAGGATGAAATATGCCACCGAGGTTCAGTGTTCACCGCTGACGGAAGTCAATCAGACTTCTAATTGAACACCTGAGGAAACAATAAAGACACTTATTTACAGATTGTCTCTGTTTGTAGCTAACGAGGCTGGCCGCCATGGAGCTTCGGCCACTTTTGTGTATGGTTGCCCTCTCTTGTCTGAAAATGATATCAGGTAGGGTAAAATTGTATACCAAAACATTTGCAAAGTAAGTGACTGCACACTGATATAGGCTGTTTAAAAAAAAAACCTGCCAGATGTAGGCTAAGAATGGGCTGTTAACTTTAACCTAAGAAGCTACACTTTGGCCGAAAGTACAAATATTAAGAATATAGCCTATCTCTTTGCAGGTTACAATCAGACTTGCAGACAGGATCAGTGGCAGTGTGATGATGGTACATGTATTCGTCATTCGTGGCGATGTGACGGCGGTTCTGACTGCATCGACGGCTCGGATGAATTGGACTGCTGTGAGTGAAGTTGTTAAATCACGAGAGAAATCCATCGTCACCTAAGTATATTTTACCTGATTAAACCTAGTTTGTTGTTCTAACATCGCTAATATACAATATTATAAGATGGCTACAGCCTGATTTTACTATCGCCACAAGCAGGTTAGACATTTTTCTCTGTGTGAAAAACATGCAGGGTAGTCGACTCTAATGATGTTGGGGTTATATCTCTTCTCAGTGTGTGGTCCAGGTGAGGCTGAATGCGCGGACGGTTCTAGCTGTGTGAAAGTGTCTTCAGTGTGTGATGGTCAGGCCCACTGCCCGGATGGTTCACACGAACGGATGTGCACCCAGAATGCAGGGTGTCTGCCCAACGACTGGTCTTGCAATAACGGGCTCTGCATCCCAATAGAACTACGGTGTAATGGACGCAACGATTGTGCTGACAACTCTGATGAAGAGGCCTGTGGTGAGTATCCAGGAGGGGGGGGGGGGACTCTCAATACTGCTATAAAATAGTTCTTGTGTTGCTTGCTGAGTTGAGTTGTTTTCATTTGCTTCACTGTAGTATTACTAATGCTTTGTATAAATTGAGGTTAGGATAGTGGGCTCAATTTTAAATTTTAAATTTTTGAGCTTCTAATAGACATCTAATCAGATGGCTCCACTTGTCTGTTAGATCACCCGAGGTGAGTTTGAGAAACTTTAATCTCAAAAACATTGTAGAAATGCTTCACAAGATCTCCCTCCACTCCAACCATAGACATGGTTTACAGACAGGTTTATTTGACCTTTGACCCGTAGTTGTAACATCCTATTTCAGGCCCTTGTGGGGACCCCAGACTCTGCTGCCTTGGTGGGATTTGTTTGACGGCCACAAAGAGATGTGATGGAATCACGCAGTGTTCTGATGGAAGAGATGAGCCTGCCTCATGTGGTGAGCCAAAACCAACTGACACACATCTGATCCAAAGATGACAAATGGATCTTTATCTCTAACTGGATATTTATTTAAGTGTTCACATGTACCACTAGAGGGCAGCCTTAAATAAATGTTTGAAGTCTTGATCCAGCAGCTTCTAAATGCGAACTGAGCTGGTATCCTTTGGCAACTGCCTTCATTGAGACTGTTAAAATGGAATTGTACTTAAGAGTATTTAACCATCTCTATCCTATATAGGTGGGGAAAATATTTTAAATGTTAAATCTTCCAATTGCTCCTATGTCCACTGCTAAGAGTTCACCAAACATTTCCTAAAACCACTAATATTCGTCCCTTTTAACCAGTCCCCACTCTTCCCTTGCTTCAGGTAAAAAATGTTACGAGGCAGACGGAGGCTGCAGCCATGCCTGTGTGGATCAACCATGGGGGGCTGAGTGCCACTGCCCCGCTGGCATGCTTCTCTCTGCAAATGGAGTTAACTGTGAAGGTATCATGTTGATGATGGGGTGCATGTGTGTAAAACAGGCTCTCATAATTCCACTGAATGAATTCAAAGTGGTTAATATTGTAACACAATATAGCACAAGAATATTGTTGAAAGATATTCAAATACTTTGGATGTATTCCTTCTGAATATTGCAGATTTGAATGAATGCTCCCAACCTTATGGTCCATGCCAGCAATTGTGTATTAACACACCAGGCACCTTTGCCTGTCGTTGCCGCGATGGTTTTAAGATGCAGGGTAATACCTGTCAAGCACAAGGTATAATCTCATCCCAAATGTTTTTTGTTTTTTTTTAATTTAGCGATGCTTGAAAGATTACCGAAACTCATACTTGTTTTACTGGTTTTCTTATCAGAGAATGTGACCAAGATTTTGACCACCAGAAAGGAAGGCATTGGACTGCTGAACTTGAAAACCAGGGAAATTGAAAACCTCTATACAGCTGACAGGAAACCCGTAGCCATCACGTATGATCTGGCACGTGGCACTATTTACTGGGCTGACCAACAGGGCCGCATTTACAAGGCTCAAGACCAAAAGATTAGCACACTCTATGATGGTGAGTTTGCTTCAGTTGTGGTTAGAACTGAACTGACAGGGCTTGGCACCAGTGCTGTCAAGCCTTTGAGGATGTCTCTGGGAAGGAATAACTGTCTTCATATGAAGGTACAAGCAGGGACGTTCACAGCAATTTTTAAGGGCCTTTGCTCTGCCCTGGAAAAAAGGGGCAACATTTTTGTAACCGCCGCCACCACGCCCCCTCTCCCTGCGCGCTAATTTTGCCTATATCACTTGAAACTGTGAAATTGTCAGGGTCGATCACTAAGGCCCCACTCAGACGTGTGCGTTGCAATGCCTTGATCCAGCGGATGAGGGAGGAGGAGTCTGACGCATGGGGTTGTGTTGATAATGGAGACGTTATAGTGAGATTGACAGGTCAACAAACCAATCACACCACTAGCAAGCTGTTTACCTTGTGAGTAGTAGCATGCTAACATTAGATAGGTGGCTCAGACACCTTGCAAATCCTATCAGACGTATTTTTCAGTTACAATAAGGGGATTTTTACATTGTACAGTGTGTATTTCTCGGTAACTTAAAAAAATCTAAGCAAAAAAAAGTCAAACGACTTTTAGGTACAAATACGACCATCTACGGAGTTTGGTCCGCCATCTTTTTTTTTTGGAGCTTCGCGCTCTTTAGACATGAGCATAAACGCGATGTGATTGGCTAGCACCTGTGCTGTCAGTTATGCATGAAAGGCAATTTGATTGGCTAGCACCTGTGCTGTCATTTATGCATGAAAGGCAATTTGATTGGCTGACGCATGCGTTGCCTCTCAAAGTTGAAAAATGTTCAACTCTTTCCGCAAGCAACCCATGAAACACTACGCAACGGAACCCATCGGAGCCACAATTCAGTTCGGCAAAGGATGACGTCACCCCATTCAAAGTGAATGGGGATCCGTCAACCTTGACGGGTCAACGCATTCCAACGCAAACGTGTGAGTGGGCCGTAAATTCCGGCGCCACGCCCCATCCCCCTGCGCGCATATTCTGCCTATATCACTTAAAACTGTTAAATTGTCAGGGTCGATCACTAACCGCCGCCGCCACGCCCCCTCCCCCGCGCACATATTCCGCAATTTTCGAGGCCTACATGAAATTCTGCAGCCGTTATAAGAATTATATAAGAGGGGCAACTCTCGAGGAGGGCGGACGGGCAGTTGCCCGGGCAACCTTAGCCCCCTCCTGTGCACGTCCCTGGGTACAAGTGTATGTGCTGGTGCTCATCATATGAAAGTGAAACAAAAGGGGGAAAAAGATCAAACCAAACATGGGCATGATGTGTCTTATTTCAAGAGTTGCAGTAACACCACAAATTGGCTTCATTTATTCCTCTCCCAGGACAAATGGGGATTGGGAGTCTTGCATGTGATTGGCTGAATGGGCATTTGTATTGGACCAGTACCGAGACAAAGTCCCTGTATGCCGGCAGCGCTGATGGCCGTGGTGTGGCCGTAGTAATGGCCAAGGATGGGACCCCTCTGGACCTGGTCTTACTGCCCACTGAGAGGTTTGAGCCAGGAAAGCATTTTTCTTTCTGTGCAGGAAAAGCATACGAAACATGTGTACCTAAATGTGCACCACCTGAACTATTGAGTATTTGAATTTGAGC
This sequence comes from Clupea harengus, assembly GCF_900700415.2. NCBI lineage: Eukaryota > Metazoa > Chordata > Actinopteri > Clupeiformes > Clupeidae > Clupea > Clupea harengus. Next base: position 16,697,729 of record NC_045172.1, on the reverse strand, counting down.
TGTTTCTTGCCATAAGCCTTCACTAGCCTTTGTCTGTTGTCTGTGCAGAAGCATGTTTTGGATGAACAAAGGTGAAAACGGTGGTACTACCATTGAGAAAGCAGGCATGGATGGTTCCAAAAGGTTGTCTCTGGCAGTCATCACAGCAGAATTGCCAAGAGGTCTCACTCTAGACGTGGCTTCTCGTCGCCTCTACTGGATCAGTGATTTCAAAATGGTATTTTGTTTTTAAATAGGGTTTTTTATATAAAAGGTTGATACTTTAGTACAGTTTCTGTGCTGAGTATTAATGAATATTGTAGTTTTTTTTTTTTTTTTTCAAGGACTGTAATGTTAGTGCTCTCATAATAATGCACCATCAAGTCTCTGTGCTTGCTTGCTTTCTATGCATTTTCTTTGACACAATGGCACATGGTGTGTGTGACCACCAAGAACTGTTTTGCATGGCCCAACAAAATGAAGCATGCCTTTCACACCCCTCCATCTGATTGTTCAGTCGATAGAGACCGTGAAGTGTGATGGCAGTGGACGCGATACCTTTTGGGACGTCTTCAAAGGCAAGACTGCACGCACTTTAGCTGTGTTTGAGGGGATGTTCTACTGGGCCGATGAGAAGTACCTTTGGCAAATCGATCCAAACGAACCTAAGCAGAGCAAGTTCATTCTTAAAGCCTCCTCACCCCATATGATCGTCTATCACAGCCTTCAGCAGCCTCAAGGTAAGTGTTGGCTGGCTGAAGATTTTACTGTCACTGTTTTTCAGGAATGGGTTTGGCTCTGTCGACCATTTTTCGTTGAATTTGATTGTCACCTTGTGATAACTTTCAATTGTGAAGACTTCAAATTGCCCATCCTCCGCATCAAGTATGCACTATTTGCAGAGGGCATGTTAATCCTGGACTTTGATTTCTTTTTTTATTTATTTATATTGTATTAGTGTTCAGAATCTTTTCAATTTTTCAGATTCTATGTATATGGCAAACAGTATGGGCTTTGATTTTCAAGTAAATCCTTAGCCTTGGGCTCATTTCCTAAATTTCTCTCTGGATAAATGAAGTATTCATCCATCCACCATTATAAGCCATAGACTTGTATATATGGGAAATGGGTTAGACCTGCTCATCTGTAGGACCAACAGTGAGGTTAGAAAATGCAAGTGTTGAATCCATTAAAGGATCCACATGCAAAAGTGCTTTGTCCCTTTAGATTCAAGAGCCTGAGGAAAAACGTTAGCTCTACTAAAGTACTCTAGGTCAGCATTTTTTCCAAATTATCATTTTAATAAGCTGTGAGAGAAATTACTTATTTTTGGTAGAACCAAGTGCAATAAATCTGTGTTTGTATTACACAGGTGCACCTGGTCCGTGTGTTTCCTCACGATGCCCACTGTGTCTTCTGTCCAACATGGAGCCTGTCGGCCACACATGTGTTTGCCCCAAGGGACTACTCTCTCAACCAGATGGAACATGCTCATGTAGGTCTGCCACACGTGATCAATAATAACTAAAGTTGAGTGGTAGTCAGTGGTAGACATGAAACGATGCATTGTGAACATTTTACATTTTACAAACGAATGAAATTAAGCCAGTGTGTGTGTTATGCATGTTTTTTCCCCACATTTTCAGATTTTAAGCTTGTGTACACTACACCGACCAGTATGTATATGCTGGAGTTTGCGGAAAAGGAACCCAAAAAGAAGTTGCTGTTGAGGACCACAGACGACATTGAGTCTTTTGATATTGACTGGAGAAGTGGCTCCATCATGTGGACCAATGGAACAGGCCATTTGAAGGGGCAATGGTTTACTGGAGGGGAGCCTGTCCACATCCCAACCCCTGCTCCTGGTAAGGCAGATAGCGTACCTATGTCAGTTATCGGACAGTGTCAAACATCGGCCATTCTGTTAAACAATCAAAATGCTAAGTTTGGATTAACAATCTATAACTTCAGTTTAATAATGGATTCACATGACAACGCGGACGTTTGCCGATAACACACGCCGTCCGATAATTAACACCGTTAAGTAGGTGAAGGCGGATCAACAGACAGAAGGCCTCTGTATTGTACTGGGTGCCTGGGACCCATTTCTACTTTTCTCTCCGAAAACCATGCATTGTTTGTCTTGCTATGTTCAAGTGACACTCTTTTGAACATGGGTCATTCAGACAAGTATATCAACTTGTGTTCTCTTTGTACTTGATTGCAGTTTGCTTAGTGCGTGTAAGCCAACAGACTGGAAACCTGATCTGGCGGTCTTGTGATGCGCTCTCATTCGGTGTCACCGGGGTGAGCATCACCCTTCCGGATCACAGCTTCTTCAAAACCTTATACCAGACACGGCGAGAGGTCAAAGACCTGTATGTGGACTGGAAAAGGGGCCTCCTGTATTGGCTGGAAGACAGTTGTGTGCACAGCATGACACTATCTGGAGGGAATGAACAGAATGTTTTCTGTATGGGAGAGCAAGCCTCAGGCCACCTGGCATTCGATAGGAGATCCAACTCTTTTCTGTGGAACACATTTTCAGGTTTGTTAAGGCCAATGTGTACATCCCAGTAGTGAAGAGAATATTTGATCAAATGCTGTTTTTTAGCTCACAGGTTTAAATTAAGGTGGGAAATGTTGCTCAACATTCTCTTTGACTTCACCGAAATTGTCTAGACTGTTAATGAATCTGTTCATAAATATACATTTCCTCTGGGTGGTTTTCTTCCAATAGGGTTGCACATAATGAGTCTTTTAAAGATGAAGAAGTATTCCCTGGGTAAGGGCTGGAACATCCCAGGGACCATAGAGGCGGCCTCTGAGCCATACATAGTGTCCTCTACCAGGAACACTATCACACTGTGGGGCCGGAGAGATGGAACACGTGTGGCTGAAGCCAACATAGAGAAAGGCTTGGTCAGTGTGGTGGTTGCAGAATTGGAACTAATGTCAGGTTTGTGACACACACTGCTCCTGGAATCTGCTGTCTAGCTTCACCTAATGTCAGGGACTTGATGTGTTAAATATAGATTGCTAACGGTGACCAACTGCAGATCAGTTGCAGTGAGTTTTGGACTGTTATGTTGGTAGAGGAATAAAGAGATTTAATTACTGTTAAGCCTTGGTTTTTATAATGCAGTCTTCTAAAGGCCCTTGAAATCTCTTAGGTACAACTTCCATGATCAGTCAAGAGCAAAGCTGCAGATTCCCCTCAGTGTTGTGTGAGGGCACGTCCCTGTGCATCTCCCAGGCCCAGCTGTGTGATGGGAGGAGAGACTGTCCAGACGGATCTGATGAGAAGGCCTGTGTGGATGCATGCTCTAACCCAGGTTTGCTTTATTAACTTTGGCATATTGGACTCGATCGAGAGGAATCTGGTTTGTTGACGGACGCTCTCACTGTTCTGATGGATCAGATGAAGTTGGTTGTCCCACTGTTGCTGCCAAGACCTCAAAGACCACCCCTCTAAAGTGTCGTTTTGGTTCGAAAGCGTGTCGGGACGGGAGTGAGTGTGTCCTCCTGAGCCACGTGTGTGATGGAGAGAAGGACTGTAGAGATGGCTCCGATGAGGAAGACTGCGAACAGTGCCAGGAAGGTGAATACTATACTACTTTTCATCTCTAGTTAATTATTGGTAAACATTTCTGTAGTCTCTGATTAAAAAAATTGGCTATAAAGATCACGATCACGATCTGTCCCACTCTTTGATGACTCTGCATATTCCCAACCCCTGACCACACCAGGCCAGTTCCAGTGTGCTAACGGGAGAAAGTGTATCGACCAGAAGCAGGTGTGTGATGGGAGCCCTCAGTGTCAGGACCGCTCCGATGAGCTGGGCTGCTGGGTGCCCACAAAGAGCTGCGCTCTGCGCTGTGAACGACTGAGCCCTTATGAGTGGCCTTTTATAAAATGTTTTTTTTTGTGTGCGTAATGTTCACACACGCACATTTTCAATGAAATGTAAAAGAGGTTATAGCTGTTATAAAGGTTATACAGTTATAAAGATCTTCACAAGATCTCATTCTTGTCAATCTTGCAGAGCACAAATTAAATGAAAATAATATTATTAAATATTTGTTTTCTGGTGTCTGATCTTTCTGTCTTGTCTGCTGTATATCCACTGCATAAGAGTGGGGTTTGTATTATTATTATTATTATTATTATTATTATTATTGTATTTATTTTGCCATAATAATAATTTGTATTTCATATAAACAGCCCTCAGAATTTGATTACAACCAATAAAGGTGCTGCAGGGCGTGGAAGGAGGGATGTCGGTCTATTGGCCTATGATTGGCTGTTGAGCTCAAATATCAACAACCTTTTGCCAGGACTGTACCTTTTAATAGTTTATAAAAGGTTGAGAAATTGTGAGATCTTCATTTTATATAATGGCATGGCACACAAAGAGTTATATGAATGGTTAATGAATAAACAGTTTATTACAATAAACGGTAATATTAAATTACATACATAACCCAATCACATCTGGGTATGCCCAGGCAGAGGTTACAATGGGCTAACCAAATTACATAGCTATAGCACATACTTCAGATTACAAGGAAACCATGATCAGACTACTACCCACATCACAAGGATCAATTCACAACCCAACGTGAATGTTACATTCATACGCATGTGGCAATTTGTTCAACTGTGACCAGGCTCTGGGGTGCCTAATAGACACAAATGCAGAGGGGTTGCTGTGAAAACAAACAGTCCAGGTTGAGAAACTGTGGTGTGACCGCTACCTTTTGTCCCCCTGGCCAAACACTGTGAATCATTAAATCCAGAACATGGACATTCTCAGAGTGAATTTTGCCTTACAGCTGAAATGTTACCAATTTGTGAAACCAAAGTGTATTTAAAAGATAAACTGTATTAACTGTGCTGCCATGTGACTTACATGTGGAATATTACATTTAATACTCCAATGCTTACCTTCCTCTACACTACAGGACAGTTTGACTCGGTTGGGTGTTGGAACAAAGTCTGACATTGAGACTTGGCTGACTGGGGAAAAGCTTGGATCATCAGGGTATTGTTCTTGATCTTTATACAGATTAGTATAATTCACCTGGCATTTCTACAGTTATCATAAAATATTTGACATATATATCTGACATATATTTGACAATGCTGTAGGCTTCTAGAAATGTACCCATGAACATGTCAGTGCACATATCCAGCTGCATATGGAAAAGGTTGCCATGTTCATATAATTGTATCTCTTTTCTCTGAAGAACCATTGACCTCCTTGATTGGAACAGTCTGATTAACGATAGGACCAAGATCTCAAATCTGCTTGTGGTTCCAAATGTTGAGGTAAATGTCACAATCCTACAGTAACATATCTGCATATGCACACCATACTGAACACATGAGCAGAACTCTATTACATGTAATTTATGTGTCGTGAGCATGAATTATGGTCTCTGTTTTCAGTCTGGCCACCTGGAGCCTCTCCTGGACAAATTCACTGAGGAAGAGGATAAACAGATGAAGAGGATGTTGCAGAGGATGGACGTGCTGGCCAAGGTAAACCACTCCAGCACCCTCCTGACATGCAGGACAAGTTCTCTGTGGTGAAGTTGTTCTTGCTAATCTAACAAACATGTGGGCTCCATTCTGCGTGAACAAAATATTCTTGTAGTTTACTACAATCATGACACATGCTGACAGCAGCCGGACAGCAATCAGCTCCACTGTCATGATAACATGAAACTATCTCCTTTTAATCCTGTTTGGTCAGTTCCCCTCATACTCTTGTGTCATCACATTTCAAGCAATATATTTAAGCATACTCACAGATTTCAAACGCTCACCTAGCTTAATCTCTTCACATCATGTCAATGTTGGTGGAACAAAAATAGAACTGAGATCAGCAGTGAATGTTTTTTATGGAACAAGCTTAACACTATCAAATATAATCAGCAAAGAGTCTGTATGTCACTAGCGATGCATTTACCACGAATCAGTGGGTTTGTTAGCCTTTTATCTCTAAAGCAAGCATTTTTGGCTTAGTGCTGCCTGGCTAAACAATACAGTGATGTGTTGCGCAGATGGAGTGCCTTTAGGAACAGATTGTCTTGTGATCTGAAAAGGTGGCATTATTCCAGAATCTTCTACCCCTCAAACCCTCCAGCCATCATGACATCATGTCTACTGGTCAGGAACATTGTGGTGCAAGAATTAGTGGAAATCTAGGGCGGGGTAGGAGCTGGACGAACTTGTTGAACCATTGAAAGGGTCTTTCTGCTGTAATCGGTGAGATAGCTCTACCAGCCAAATATGGCTGAAAAGGGAGACCATGACATGCATCATTATCTGTTGTGCAGCATTTTACTAAGAATGTGTTGCAGTTCTAAAAATTAGGGCATGTTCAGCTTTAAATGTTACTGTTGAGCAAACCAGAACAAACAGTTGTTACAGCTCATTGACAATTGCGTAATGTAAATCCAGTTCATTTTTTCCCTTCAGGTTTAACAGTGAGTAAGGTTAGTAGAGATTGCATAAGTGGGGCATTGGCAAAGATTTGTAAAGTTAGAGAAGTTTGAGATCTTAAGCCTGTCTGGAATTATTAGGAAAATTATTTGTGCAGTTATTAGTCCTTAAAAACCTACACGAGGACGTCTTTCTCTCAGTGAAGAATACCACTATTAGCAGTATTACAGTCAAGGGTATTTCAATACATCTGGCATTTGCAGACCCTCATTTAACTTCTTTGTGTGCGTCTCCTTTCCCAGCATGCAGTAGAGAATGGAGTGAGACTCATGGTGGATGCTGAGCAGACCTATTTCCAGCCTGCCATCAGCCGACGGACCCTGGAGATGCAGCGGAGATTTAACCAGGAGATGCCCGTCATCTTCAACACCTACCAGTGCTACCTGAAGGTGGGTGACTTGCCTCTCCGATGGCTGGTCGTTTTGCCCCAGAATGATCACAGTTATCATCACTTAAAATTATTTTATAAACATGTGACAAGAAGGTTTATGGTTGAAAATGAGCCCTATTAAAAGGCCATGCGTGTTTTGTGTGGGGTTTGGGAGGTCATTGACTTAATTGGATAAAGAATCGCCATTGTATCCATTTAATGTCATGTGCAGTTGAAAGTGTCCATAGTGAATGAATGACTCCCTTTTTAAACCTAGTGGAGGGTTTTGTTTATTAGTCGGTTGTGTATTACATAAAGCATCACATAAACTCACCTGACTCTGTAACAGGGGACTTTTATGGCATATGAAGGAAATGGGAGCTATTCTGCTACTGTAAATCACCTGTGATAACATAGGATACGATGCGATTATGACGAGACAGTTGTTATACAAAAAGTCTTGTGATATGCCCTTTAAACCATTTCCTTATCAGAAGTAAGGAAAATTACAATGGCTAAGTCACTAACTGACAGATCGTCTTTCTTCTCCTCTCACACAGGACGCCTATGATAACGTAACTGTCGATGTGGAGCTGTCTCGCCGTGAAGGCTGCTACTTTGGTGCCAAGCTGGTGCGTGGGGCCTACATGTACCAGGAGAGATCCAGAGCTGCAGAAATCGGCTACGAGGACCCCATAAACCCAGACTATGAAGCCACCAATAGGATGTACCACAAGTAAGGGTTCTCCCAGAGTGGTTTCCACCACACACTCTGCTTGTGTGGTTATATGCTTGTGAAGTAAGGGTTTGATGTTGTGCAGTGTTAGTTTAATGGTGACATACAGCCATAAATGATGTTTTGGAATATAGTTAAACACTGTAAAATAAATATGAATTAATACTGAAGAAATAGGGAATGTGCTCATTTTAGATTACAGTATGTTGTTGAAACATTCACTGAAACCATTGGGCTAAATGTGATCCATCTCATCCCGAACCAGGTGCCTGGAGTATGTTCTGGAAGAGATTGAGCACAACAGGAACGCGAACGGGTTCTTCACCAATCAAAGCTTTATGGAAGAGAGCCACTGTTGAAAAAAAAAAACATATCAAATATCGACTAGAGTTTGCCAAAAGGCATGTGGGAGACTCCATGGTCAAGTGGAAGAAGGTTCTGTGGTCTGATGAGACCAAAGTGGAGCTTTTTTTCAACAGTGGCTCTTTTCCATAAAGCTTTGATTGGTGAAGAACCCGGGCAACCGTTGTTGTATGTATGCAGAGTCTCTCCCATCTCAGCTGCTGAAGCTTGAAACTCCTTCAGAGTAGTCATAGGTCTAGTAAGAGAGGCCACCAAGTCTCCTTCTTGCACGGTCACTCAGTTTGTGAGGAAGGCCTGCTCTAGGCAGATTTACACATGTGCCATATTCCTTCCATTTCTTGATAATGGATTTAATAGAATTCCAGGGGATGTTTAGTGCCTTGGACATTTATTTGTATCCTTCCCCTGACTTATACTTTTCAATAATCTTTTCTCTGAGTTGATTGGAGTGATCTTTGGTCTTCATGGTGTACAGTAGCCAGGAATACTGATTACTGAATACTGACCAGTGAATGGACCTTCCAGACACAAGTGTCGTTATACTACAATCACTTGAGACACATTCACTGCACACTGATCACCATTTAACTAATTGTGAGACTTCTAGCACCAATTGGCTGGACCTCTGTTGAATTAGGTCAGTCACTTTAAAGGGGGTGAATACTTATGCAATCACTTATTTTTTGTTACATATTTTTAATTTATTGACATAACTGTGTATAAATCTGTTTTCCCTTTGACATTGAAGAGGGCTTTTTTGTGATTTTTTGTGATTTCTTTTTCTTAAAAAAAAAAACTTATATTGACTTATGATTGATTTATAAAAGCAATAAAGAGTAAAACATCCAAGGGGGTGAACACTTATGCAAGGCACTGTACAATATATATGTGATCTTGTGTAGAGTGTGCGTGGTACCTGATCGCTCATAAATATTCCTTTGGGATATATTTAATATTATTTAAATAATATTTTAGCATTGGTTCTGGTTTGACAGGTCAGTCAATATGGTACCAGGAATGTGTAACGTGGTTTCGTGGGTTGTTTTTTGCATTCATGTGAATGGATCCATAAAGAATTATGGAGCAAATGACGTAAAGTACAGTACTGTATTAAAAACTATTGCACAGCATTGAGCTTTTTAACTGGTTTCTCTCTGCTTTGTCACCTGGTTAGTGATATAGGCTTTTGCCATTTTATAAATCATGAGATTTTTCTGAATGCTGCTTTTGGTGCTTGTGAATATTGCATCTTAATGTTTCCTTCCCAATTTTTGTTGTTTCTATATTTGTTGTCAAAAGGTTTTTTATTTTGTTCACACGCACATTTTCAATCAAATGTAAAACAGGTTATAGCTGTTATAAAGGTTATATAGTTATAAATCTTGCAGAACACAAATAAAAGGAAAATATTATTATTAATTATTTGTTTTCTGGTGTCTGATCTTTCTGTCTTGTCTACTGTATATCTACTGCATACGAGTGGGGTTTGTATTATTATTATTATTATTATTATTGTATTTATTTTGCCATAATAATTTGTATTTCACATAAACAGCCCTAACAGAAATTGATTACAACCAACAAAGGTGCTGCAGGGCGTGGAAGGAGGGATGTGGGTCTATTGGCCTATGATTGGCTGTTGAGCTCAAATATCAACAACCTTTTTGCCAGGACTGTACCTTTAATAGTTTATAAAAGGTGGAGCTACAATGCATTTGTGGGCTACTGCAAATCCTATTCGTAGACATTCCCCTCATCTTTGGTAAGATATCCTGCAGTTGACTTATTCAGTTTCTAAGTGACTGACTGAATACAACAAATCTGTTCATTAACATATTTGATTTGTAAAGGTGAAAACAGGGTTTTTTGAAATAATTTCAAAATTGAGTAAGTGCTTAGCCTACTGAATGATAACTGTAATTCTGTCTCGAATAGGCCAACTGAAAAATTCTGCCAGTTGTAACAGTTTATAAGATAAATGCTTAAAGAACTGTTTACTTCATTCAGTCTATTTAAGACTTTTTAAGAGTTTTGGAATTTCAGACTGTAAAGTATTTTCTCTGTTATGTAGTACATGTAACAGCTGCTATTGCCATAACATATTATAATTCATAAATATGAACTGTTATTCATGAATATTTTGTAAATAGTATGCATGGAAATGCATTCATATAGAGATTTGACAAACTGAGTGGCACGCAACCCTGTTTTTCAACTGCACTCAACAGGGTTTCAGGTATGGCATATGGATTAACACTACTTTCTTATGAAGAAAAAAAACTTACATTTTTTAACAAATATCATATGTAGCTGGGAAACAAGTGTTTCAGTACTGGAAAATTGAGTGGCACACCAAAAGTTGCAGTTTCACTAGGGGTACAGCCAATGTGTCCATTGTTTCGGGTAATTAAAAAATTTAAAAAACCTTTCCATCATCATTTTCAAGTCTACCATACTATTGATGTCACTCTACAATGGTATATATATTTATATATTTAAATAAGTGATTGGACATAAATTCAACTGACAAAGGCAGGTCAGTGTGTCGTTGCACAAAAGACAAATCGCTAAAAATTCTAACTGCGTGACCTTCATTTAAAAGCTTACAGCTACTGCAACAAGGTTACAGGGCTGCATTATGATAGTATATTAATAGCCTAGGCTGCATTAGGGAACTCTTATATCAGACTAATTCACATAGAAGAAATGTAAGCCTATGAGGCTTCTGAGGTTCCAGTCAGACAACATCTCCATCTGTAGGTTCCAAAATGTATCGACGTAAAAACGGCATCACGTTTGTATTGGCGCATAAACGGTCTCACGATATAACGATATAACGCAATGATGTATTTGTTTCGAATAGCTTAACGTTATACGAAGCAGCAATGGATAGATTGTAATGTAATTAGGTTTAATTTGTTATGACCTCGTATCCCTCGGTGATTAAGCATGCAATATGCCACCCAGGTTCACAGTCATTCAGTTCACCGCTGACGGAAGTCAATCAGACTTCTAATTGAACACCTGCGGAAGCAATAAAGACACTTATTTACAGATTGTCTCTGTTTGTAGCAAACGAGGCTGACCTACTGGTGAGCCATGGAGCTTCGGCCACTTTTGTGTATGGTTGCCCTCTCTTGTCTGAAAATTATATCAGGTAGGGTAAAATTGTATACCAAAACATTTGCAAAGTAAGTGACTGCAACCTGATATAGGCTGTTTAAAAAAAAAAAAAAAAACTGCCAGATGTAGGCTTAGAATGGGCTGTTAACTTTAACCTAAGAAGCTACACTTTTGCAGAAAGTACGAACATTAAGAACTCAATGTAGCCTATCTCTTTGCAGGTTACAATCAGACTTGCAAACAGGATCAGTGGCAGTGTGATGATGGTGCATGTATTCGTCATTCGTGGCGATGTGACGGCGGTTCTGACTGCATCGACGGCTCGGATGAATTGGACTGCTGTGAGTGAAGTTATTAAATCACGAGAAAAATCCATATATAGTTCACCTGACGTGAAACCTAGTTTGTTGTTCTAACATCGCTAATATACAATATTATAAGATTGGCTACAGCCTGATTTTACTATCGCCACATGCAGGTTAGAAATTTCTCTCTGTGTGAAAAACATGCAGGGTAGTCGACTCTAATGATGTTGGGGTTATATCTCTTCTCAGTGTGTGGTCCAGGTGAGGTTGAATGCGCGGACGGTTCTAGCTGTGTGAAAGTGTCTTCAGTGTGTGATGGTCAGGCCCACTGCCCGGATGGTTCACACAAACGGATGTGCACCCAGAATGCAGGGTGTCTGCCCGACGACTGGACTTGCAATAACGGGATCTGCATCCCAATAGAACTACGGTGTAATGGACGCAACGATTGTGCTGACAACTCTGATGAAGAGGCCTGTGGTGAGTATCCAGGAGCCAGAACACACTGCTAGAGGAACATTAAGTTATCACTTATATTGACTTTATTTGTATAGTGCCATTATTGAAAATTGTCTGACGGCTCATTACGGAGCCCAAGGCCTGAACCCCTTAGAGCAAACACAGGCGAGAATGAGAGATCCAAGAGTGAAACCCAGCTCAGAAAGGGGACCCATCTACTTGAGGACAGGTTGGGAAGAGGGTGAAGGAGAAGAGAAAATGGCAGACAGACCAGTGCTTAGATTACTATTCGTAAGCATACAGGCACTTTTGGTATAAATTGAGGCTCAAGTTTTAATTTTGGGGCAAACTATCACTTGAGCTTCTAATAGACATCTAATCAGATGGTTCCACTTGTCTGTTAGAGTACCTGAGGTGAGTTTGAGAAACTTTAATCTCAAAAAACGTTGTAGAAATGCTTCACAAGATCTCCCTCCACTCTTCAGGCCCTTGTGGGGACCCCAGACTCCGCTGCCTTGGTGGGATTTGTTTGACGGCCACAGAGAGATGTGATGGAATCATGCAATGTTCTGATGGAAGAGATGAGCCTGCCTCATGTGGTGAGCCAAAACCAACTGACACACATCTAATCCAAAGATGACAAATGGATCTCTAACTGGATATTTATTTAAGTGTTCACATGTACCACTAGAGGGCAGCCTTAAATAAATGTTTGAAGTCTTGATCCAGCAGCTTCTAAATGCGAACTGAGCTGGTATCCTTTGGCAACTGCCTTCATTGAGACTGTAAAATGGAATTTTACTTAGGAGTATTTTACCATCTCTATTCTCTATAGGTGGGGGAAAATATAAAATGTTAAATCTTCCAATTGCTCCTATGTCCACTGCTAAGAGTTCACCAAACATTTCCTAAAACCACTAATATTCGTCCCTTTTAACCAGTCCCCATTCTTCTCTCGCTTCAGGTAAGAAATGTTCCGAGGCAGACGGAGGCTGCAGCCATGCCTGTGTGGATCAACCATGGGGGGCCGAGTGCCACTGCCCCGCTGGCATGCTTCTCTCTGCAAATGGAGTTAACTGTGAAGGTATCATGTTGATGATGGGGTGCATGTGTGTAAAACAGGCTCTCATAATTCCACTGAATGAATTCAAAGTGGTTAATATTGTAACACAATATAGCACAAGAATATTGTTGAAAGATATTCAAATACTTTGGATGTATTCCTTCTGAATATTGCAGATTTGAATGAATGCTCCCAACCTTATGGTCCATGCCAGCAATTGTGTATTAACACACCAGGCACCTTTGCCTGTCGTTGCCGCGATGGTTTTAAAATGCAGGGTAATACCTGTCAAGCACAAGGTATAATCTCATCCCAACTGGATTTTTTATTTTATTTTATAGCAATGCTTGAAAGATTACTGAAACTCCTACTTGTTTTACTGGTTTTCTTATCAGAGAATGAGACCAAGATTTTGACCACCAGAAAGGAAGGCATTGGACTGCTGAACTTGAAAACCAGGAAAATTGAAAACCTCTATACAGCTGACAGGAAACCCGTAGCCATCACGTATGATCTGGCACGTGGCACTATTTACTGGGCAGACGAACAGGGCCGCATCTACAAGGCTCAAGACCAAAAGATTAGCACACTCTATGATGGTGAGTTTGCTTCAGTTGTGGTTGGAGCTGAACTGACATGGCTTGGCACCAGTGCTGTCAAGCCTTTGAGGATGTCTCTGGGAAGGAATAAATGTCTTCATAGAAGGTACAACTGTATGTGCTGGTGCTCATCATATGAAAGTGAAACTACAGGGGGGAAAAGATCAAACCAAATAAGGGCATGATGTGTCTTATTTCAAGAGTTGCAGTAACACCACAAATTGGCTTCATTTATTTCTCTCCCAGGACAAATGGGGATTGGGAGTCTTGCATGTGATTGGCTGAATGGGCATTTGTATTGGACCAGTACCGAGACAAAGTCCCTGTATGCCGGCAGCGCTGAGGGCCTTGGTGTGGCCGTACTAATGGCCAAGGATGGGACCCCTATGGACCTGGTCTTACTGCCCTCTGAGAGGTTTGAGCCAAGAAACACTTCAAGACATTTTCTGCTGCATCTGTGAATGTACCAGTTTGGTTTGGATGACTTGAGCCAGAAAAAGTAGATGAAGAAAGATGCTCAAAAGCCTGCACTAAACATGAACACGTCTACAAGGGTTAGCACGTATAGATACAGGAACATGTACAGGAACATGTGTTGTAAGGCTTGAAGCATTTTTCTTTCTGTGCAGGAAAAGCATACAAAACACGTGTACCTAAATGTGCACCACCTGAACTATTGAGTATTTGAATTTGCCATAAGCCTTCACTAGCCTTTGTCTGTTGTCTGTGCAGAAGCATGTTTTGGATGAACAAAGGTGAAAACGGTGGTACTACCATTGAGAAAGCAGGCATGGATGGTTCCAAAAGGTTGTCTCTGGCAGTCATCACAGCAGAATTGCCAAGAGGTCTCACTCTAGACGTGGCTTCTCGTCGCCTCTACTGGATCAGTGATTTCAAAATGGTATTTTGTTTTTAAATAGGGTTTTTATATATAAAGGATTGATACTTCAGTAGTACAGTTTCTGTGCTGTAATGTCAAGGACTGTAATGTTAGTGCTCTCATAATAATGCGCCATCAAGTCTCTGTGCTTGCTTGCTTTCTATGCATTTTTTTTGACACAATGGCACATGGTGTGTGTGTGACCAAGATCTGTTTTGCATGGCACAACAAAATGAAGCATGCCTTTCACACCCCTCCATCTGATTGTTCAGTCGATAGAGACCGTGAAGTGTGATGGCAGTGGACGCTATACTTTTTGGGACATCTTCAAAGGCAAGACTGCACGCACTTTAGCTGTGTTTGAGGGGATGTTCTACTGGGCAGATGAGAAGTACCTTTGGCAAATCGATCCAAACGAACCTAAGCAGAGCAAGTTCATTCTTAAAGCCTCCTCACCCCATATGATCGTCTATCACAGCCTTCAGCAGCCTCAAGGTAAGTGCTGGCTGGCTGAAGATTTTACTGACTGTTTTTCAGGAATGGGTTTGGCTCTGTCGACCATTTTTTGTTGAATTTGATTGTCACCTTGTGATAACTTTCAATTGTGATGACTTCAAATTGCCCATCCTCCGCATCAAGTATGCACTATTTGGACAGGGCATGTTAATCCTGGGCTTTTTATTATAATTTTTTTTTTGTTATTTATATTTTATTAGTGTTCAGAATCTCACACATCTTTCAATTTTTCAGATTCTATGTATATGGCAAACAGTATGGTCTTTGATTTTCAAGTGTAAATCCTTAGCCTTGGGCTCATTTCCTAAATTTCTCTCGGGATAAATAAAGTATCCATCCATCCACCATTATAAGCCATAGACTTGTATATGTGGGAAATGGGTTAGACCTGCTCATCTGTAGAACCAACAGTGAGGTTAGAAAATGCAAGTGTTAAATCCATTAAAGGATCCACATGCAAAAGTGATTTAGATTCAAGAAAACGAAAAACGTTAGATCTACCATACTAAAGTACTCTAGGTCAGCATTTTTTCCAAATTATCATTTTAACGAGCTGTGAGATAAATGTACTTATTTTTGGCAGAACCAAGTGCAATAAATCTGTGTTTGTATTACACAGGTGCACCTGGTCCGTGTGTTTCCTCACGATGCCCACTGTGTCTTCTGTCCAACACGAAGCCTGTCGGCCACACATGTGCTTGTCCCAAGGGACTACTCTCTCAACCAGATGGAACATGCTCAAGTAGGTCTGCCACACGTGATCAATAATAACTAAAGTTGAGTGGTAGACATTAAACAATGCATTGTGAAAATTTTTAATTTTTACAAACGAATGAAATTAAGCCAGTGTGTGTGTTATGCATGTTTTTTCCCCCACATTTTCAGATTTTAAGCTTGTGTACACTACACCAACCAGTATGTATATGCTGGAGTTTGCGGAGAAGGAACCCAAAAAGAAGTTGCTGTTGAGGACCACAGACGACATTGAGTCTTTTGATATTGACTGGAGAAGTGGCTCCATCATGTGGACCAATGGAACAGGCCATTTGAAGGGCCAATGGTTTACTGGAGGGGAGCCTGTCCACATCCCAACCCCTGCTCCTGGTGAGGCAAATAAGTAGTGAAGGCGGGTCAACAGACAGAAGGCCTCTATTGTACTGGGTGCCTGGGACCCATTTCTACTTATCTCTCCGAAAACCATGCATTGTTTGTCTTGCTATGTTCAAGTGACACTCTTTTGAACATGGGTCATTCAGACAAGTATATCAATTAGTGTTCTCTTTGTACTTGATTGCAGTTTGCCTGGTGCGTGTAAACCAACAGACTGGAAACCTGATCTGGCGGTCTTGTGATGCGCTCTCATTCGGTGTCACCGGGGTGAGCATCACCCTTCCGGATCACAGCTTCTCCAAAACCTTATACCAGACACGGCGAGAGGTCAAAGACCTGTATGTGGACTGGAAAAGGGGCCTCCTGTATTGGCTGGAAGACAGTTGTGTGCACAGCATGACACTGAGTCTATCTGGAGGGAATGAACAGAATGTTTTCTGTATGGGAGAGCAAGCCTCAGGCCACCTGGCATTCGATAGGACATCCAACTCTTTTCTATGGAACACATTTTCAGGTTTGTTAAGGCCAATGTGAACATCCCAGTAGTAAAGAGAATATTTGATCAAATGCTGTTTTTTAGCTCACAGGTTTAAATTAAGGTGGGAAATGTTGCTCAACAATCTCTTTGACTTCACTGAAACTGTCTAGACTAGTCTCTAGTCTAGACTAGACTGTTAATGAATCTGTTCATAAATATACATTTCCTCTGGGTTGTTTTCTTCCAATAGGGTTGCAGATAATGAGTCTTTTAAAGATGAAGAAGTATTCCCTGGGGAAGGGCTGGAACATCCCGGGGACCATAGAGGCGGCCTCTGAGCCATTCATAGTGTCCTCTACCAGGAACACCATTACACTGTGGGGCCGGAGAGATGGAACACGTGTGGCTGAAGCCTCCATAGAGAAAGGCCTGGTCAGTGTGGTGGTTGCAGAATTGGAACTAATGTCAGGTTTGTGTCACAAACTGCTCTTGGAATCTGCTATCTGCTGCCTAACTTCACCTAATGTCAGGGACTTGATGTGTTAAATATAGATTGCTAATGGTGAAAAACTGCAGATCAGTTGCAGTGAGTTTTGGACTGTTATGTTGGTAGAGGAATAAAGATGATGTAATTCATTTTATCTGAACATGACTGTAAAGCCTTGCTTTTTATTATGCAGTCTTCTAAAGGCCCTTGACATTTCTTAGGTACAACTTCCATGATCAGTCAAGAGCAAAGCTGCAAATTCCCCTCCGTGTTGTGTGAGGGCACGTCCCTGTGCATCTCCCAGGCCCAGCTGTGTGATGGGAGGAGAGACTGTCCAGATGGATCTGATGAGAAGGCCTGTGTGGATGCATGCTCTAACCCAGGTTTGCTTTATTAACTTTGGCATCTTGGACTTGATAAACAAGCTTTTACCATGCTAATGGTGGCCCCTGTTGTCAACATGTATTGTGACTACTTTGAATGAGATACAAAGTTCTACCAGCTCTATTATGTGATTTTTGTTTTTGTGAAGGATCAGTAGAGTCACCGGAAATGCATAGGGAAGAATGGGGGGTGTGGGATAGGAAAATGTCGGAGTGAATAATGAAATTGCAATGATGTCCTTGATTTAAGCACTGTAGGTTGAAAGATTTGTTTGACTGAGTAATGATTGATGTTCTCTTCAACCTCCACAGGTGATTTCCTCTGCAAGGACAGGCGTAAGTGCATCGAGAGGAATCTGGTTTGTGACGGACGCTCTCACTGTTCTGATGGATCAGATGAAGTTGGTTGTCCCACTGTTGCTGCCAAGACCTCAAAGACCACCCCTCTAAAGTGTCGTTTTGGTTCGAAAGCGTGTCAGGATGGGAGTGAGTGTGTCCTCCTGAGCCACGTGTGTGATGGAGAGAAGGACTGTAGAGATGGCTCCGATGAGGAAGACTGCGAACAGTGCCAGGAAGGTGAATACTATACTACTTTTCATCTCTAGTTAATTATTGGTTTGCATTTAGGCAGCCTAAAGGACTTTGCAACTTTATAACTGGATTAAATGAACTAGTTCATGGATAAATGAGTAATGGAATGCATTTGGTTGTTTTCAGCTCGGTAAACATTTATGTAGTCTCCGATTTAAAAAAAAAAAAAATTGGCTATAAAGATGTCACAAACTGTCCCACTCTTTGATGACTCTGCATATTCCCAACCCCTGACCACACCAGGCCAGTTCCAGTGTGCTAACGGGAGAAAGTGTATCGACCAGAAGCAGGTGTGTGATGGGACCCCTCAGTGTCAGGACCGCTCCGATGAGCTGGGCTGCTGGGTGCCCACAAAGAGCTGCGCTCTGCGCTGTGACCGGCTGAGCCGCTGCATACCGCAGGTCTTCATCTGCAACGGAGTGAGGGACTGCTGGGATTCGTCCGATGAGGCCGGGTGTGGTGAGTGCTTTAAGAATCACACAGGCCGTAATCCTTCTCGGCGTTGCACACAGACGTCCAAAATGGAGCGGAGAATATTTCATGATTTTCTCATCTTTATAGAGTTTCTGTGCATATTAAATTACTATAGTATTTTACTGTCAAGGCACCCAAACATAAAGCTAAGTGTAGGTTTGCAACACCCTTCACAACTCACTTGACTATAATTAGAATCATGTAATTATAATTTGCTTTCAAAAACTACCGGTACTACTTTTGGATGTTTGAAAATGCCATATTATTTCTGATCCATAACCTTCTTGTCATTTCAGAAGCCTCTTGAATATATTTTCCTTTGCATATTTTCCTTTTTGGTTTGTCTTTGTATTCTTTTTCAATTAATGACTTTCAGTTGGTTGAAATGTATGATCATGTGTGAATTGAACTTTTTCTCCAATCTTCCCTCTTCTACAACTCCGCAGCCAACCCTACCCCAGCTCCACGGTGTGACAGCCCCTCCGTGTTGTGTGAGGGCACGGCCCTCTGCATAGCTCCTGACCAGCTCTGTGATGGGAAGAGAGATTGTCCTGATGGCTGGGATGAAAATACCTGCCTTCGCTATTGTCCACATAGAGGTAAAGAAAAATTGTTTGGCCGTAAGTGGACAAGTATGGACTGTGTATCAGGTCTGAATTTTCAGGTCACTGAGGAACAAAACTAAATGCAACTCATTTTATTTTATTCTCTTCTCAACAGTGGACCTTGACTTTTATTCTACAACCTCCACAGGTGATTTTCTCTGCAAGGACAGGCGGAAGTGCATCGAGAGGAATTTGGTTTGTGACGGACGCTCTCACTGTTCTGATGGATCAGATGAAGTTGGTTGTCCCACTGTTGCTGCCAAGACCCCAAAGACCACCCCTCTAAAGTGTCGGTTGGGATCTAAAGCGTGTCGGGACGGGAGTGAGTGTGTCCTCCACAACCATGTTTGTGATGGAGAGAAGGACTGTAGAGATGGCTCCGATGAGGAGTGGTGTGATCTACGCTGCAAACCAGGTTAATTTCTTTTGGTGTGTGTGTGTGTATCCATCACCACTGACAGAATAGCCAACATGAATGGGGAAACTAATGCAGTGCAATTGGTGATGGTTAGCCAGTCATCAGTACTTACTTCCTGCCGCCAGCACCCTTTGAAATGAGTAGTAATTATGGCCTTGGCTGTAAACTACGTGCTTAGTGTCCTTTTTCTGCAGGCCAGTTCCAGTGTGCCCATGGGAAGATGTGTATTGACCAGAAGCAGGTGTGTGACGGAACCCCTCAGTGTCAGGACCGCTCTGATGAGCTGGACTGCTTTAAGGCGACTAAGAGCTGCAGTCACCGCTGTGACGCCAAGACCCGCTGCATTCCAGAGGACTTCCTCTGTGATGGAGAGAGGGACTGTTCAGATGGTACTGACGAGACTGGCTGTGGTGAGTCCACCAGCCCCTTATCTCAAGAGTTAAGCCAACACTAGTAGTTATTGAAATGAACACCAATCATGTGCCATTTTATCTGAATTATCTCTGTAATCTGAATTAAATGATTGCCACATACTTCTGTCATGAGCTGGAAATAGAAGTGAGAGCGTTGAGGAATAGCTAACACGGGTAGTGCTCTGAGGTTGCAGGACCAGAGAAAATGTTCCATAAAGAGCCTCTTGAAATGGCATTTAAACATAGTTAACTTTATAAGTGTCGAAGTATCTGCAGTCTATAAACAAAATCACTCTTTGTGTCACCAACAGGTTTCCCTACTCCTGCACCCACCCTTTCCACCTGCAGATTCCCCTCTGTGTTGTGTGCGGGCACGTCCCTGTGCATCTCCCAGACCCAGCTGTGTGATGGGAAGAAGGACTGTCCCGACGGATCTGATGAGAAGGCTTGTGTGAATGCATGTTCAGATCCAGGTATTTACAGTCAATATCCTGAGCTTAAAATAGTGCTTGGGTTTTGTGCTTCCAATTCAAATCTTTCATATCATTCCGCAAGTAGTCCATTCATTTAACTTAACGGAAATTCAGTGTAACTTGAAGTCAGCAAGTAATGAGTTGCTACGCAACGCCTGAAACTTTAAAGTTCTATTTGCGTGAAGAACTATTTATTTTCTTAGCGAAAGTCACGAAACGGAAACAAAATCATTAAAAAGAAAGATTTTTGGAAGAATGTCTATCATTTTTGCAAGTAACCGTATAATAAGCCAGTAGTCCGCCAGTCAGGATCGGAAAATAACGAAACAAGACGCTGCTCGTCGGTCCTGTTCGTGCCGTAGGGAATTATTTTCCCATACTGACCGGCTGACTATAAATGATCCCTTAAGTATTGTGACCTTCATTGAAGTTGTTAAAAGTTTGTCCAAGTCTGGAATATTTCAAGGACCTTGACTTGTATTCTCCAACCTCCACAGCACATTTCCTCTGCAAGGACAGGCGGAAGTGCGTTGAGAGGAATTTAGTTTGTGACGGACGCTCTCACTGTTCTGATGGCTCAGATGAAGTTGGTTGTCCCACTGTTGCTGCCAAGACCTCAAAGACCACCCCTCTAAAGTGTCGTTTGGGATCTAAAGCGTGTCGGGACGGGAGTGAGTGTGTCCTCCTGAGCCACGTGTGTGATGGAGAGAAGGACTGTAGAGATGGCTCCGATGAGAAGGGGTGTGATCACGTCTGCAAGCCAGGTGAGAAAGTGACAACTCCTATAATGAACCAACATGCCCTTGTTCAAGTGGTAGCTGTTGCACTAACAATGTTGAAACATAGGTTCAATAATGTGTGTCTGTTCCAATAAAGATTTGTGTGTGTGTGCATGTGTGTGGTGGCCCACATCAGTACATATAGGGTGTGGTCTCCGTCTAGATTAAAGACTCTAGTTAGGGCTGCATATTCAGGTGCGTAAGACCTTAACTGTAACTTGAATGACATCAGAAGAAATTCTTATATTTTCAATTTCTCCCTCTGTAGGCCAGTTCCAGTGTGTCCATGGAAGCATGTGTATTGACCAGAAGCAGGTGTGTGATGGAACCCGTCAGTGTCAGGACGGCTCTGATGAGGCAAACTGTGGTGAGTAACCCTGCGTGTGTGGGAGCACCAACAGCTTGGTTAACATGGGCAGCTCTCTAGACCACCAGCAACGTCACCGATCATGCCACTGCATCTTTCTTCCTCCTTGTTAATAACTGAACCAGCCTGGTTACAGTTGAGACTAGGGAGATGCCTATCTAGCCAGCTGTCTATTTGCTGAAACACAAATTAAACTCTGCATGATCACAAACCAGTGCCCTGTCTGCATTAACCTTTACTTCTAGTCCTTATGTCAACAGAGTTCCATACTCCAGCGCCGCCCCCCTCCGCCTGCAAATTCCCCTCAGTGTTGTGTGAGGGCACGTCCCTGTGCATCTCCCAGGCCCAGCTGTGTGATTGGAGGAGAGACTGTCCTGATGGATCTGATGAGAAGGCCTGTGTGGATACATGCTCAGATCGAGGTACAGTTCGGTAGCTCCTGCATAGTGAGCTTGATGAATATGCTTTAACGTGTGTAATTTAGTTCTATTGAAGCTGGTGTTAAGATCTTCCAGGTAGAAAGATTTTAATGAATCATCTCTAACAATCTTCCCCTGTAACCTCCACAGCACATTTCCTCTGCAAGGACAGGCGGAAGTGCGTTGAGATGAATCTGGTTTGTGACGGACGCTCTCACTGTTCTGATGGATCAGATGAAGTTGGTTGTCCCACTGTTGCTGCCAAGACCTCAAAGACCACCCCTCTAAAGTGTCGGTTGGGATCTAAAGCGTGTCGGGACGGGAGTGAGTGTGTCCTCCACAACCATGTTTGTGATGGAGAGAAGGACTGTAGAGATGGCTCAGATGAGGAGGGGTGTGATCTCGTCTGCAAACCAGGTGAGAAAGTGATTCTGTCATCAGTGGGCAATGAACCAGTCTGTATTTGTTCAATTCGGTAGGAAGATTGTAGTTTCAGGATGAAATTATTAGGGCAGTGTCCGTATATTCAAGAGATGGGCACCTTTGATGTGACACAGCTGGCTTTGTATTGGATTGTCTGAAAAGAGTAAATGGTTTTTATTGCAATTGCTCCATCTGCAGGTCAGTTCCAGTGTTTCCACGGAAGCAGGTGTATTGACCAGAAGCAGGTGTGTGATGGGACAGCACAGTGTCAGGACCGCTCTGATGAGCTGGACTGCTTTAAGGCCACTAAGAGCTGCAGTCACCGCTGTGATGACAGGACCCGCTGCATCCCACAGACCTTCCTGTGTGATGGAGAGCGAGACTGTCTGGATGGCTCTGATGAAGATGGCTGTGGTGAGTCCACTGGCCCACGAGGAGGCACTAATAGCTTGGTTAAAGTTGCTGGTGATCTGGAGAACTGTCACTCTTAGATGGGCTGTGCAATATATATATAGGGGATTCCAATGCCATGTTTTTAGTTGTCCCCTGTGGTCTAGCACTTTGCATGCCGGCATTCTTCAGTCCACTTCCCTGAGGCCTACAGCACTGCATTCAACCTCCTTATCCTTGTGAATAGGCGAACAGACTGGGCACGCTCAACATAAGTTGTTTAGGTAGCCAGTGTCAGATCTTTACTGTGGATCAGATCTATGAATGATTGCGATGAAACCACAATTAGACTAGAGATTTCGAACATGTTTATGAACTGCTTTATGGGCTTCAAATCAACCATTACTTTGGAATCTTATGTCAACAGGTATTACTACCCTTGCTCCTGCCTCCACCTCTGCCGCCTGCAGATTCCCCTCAGTGTTGTGTGAGGGCACGTCCCTGTGCATCTCCCAGGCCCAGCAGTGTGATGGGAGGAGAGACTGTCCTGATGGATCTGATGAGAAGGCCTGTGTGGATACATGCTCAGATCCAGGTATGTTTCATTTTAAGTTTGGCATTTTTAGCTTTATGCTAGTACAGCTCCAAAGGCGGTCATGTTGCCCTGATGTACTGTAGCTGTAATGTAGCCGGTGTAAAGCCGGTACACGTTTAGAGAATTGTCTGTCATCTTCTCCAACCTCCACAGCACATTTCCTCTGCAAAGACAGGCGGAAGTGCATCGAGAGGAATCTGGTTTGTGACGGACGCTCTCACTGTTCTGATGGATCAGATGAAGTTGGTTGTCCCACTGTTGCTACCAAGACCTCGAAGACCACACCTCTAAAGTGTCGTTTTGGTTCGAAAGCGTGTCGGGACGGGAGTGAGTGTGTCCTCCTGAGCCATGTGTGTGATGGAGAGAAGGACTGTAGAGATGGCTCCGATGAGGAGGGGTGTAATCTAAGCTGCAAACCAGGTGAGGAAGTTCTCAAGTCAAGTTTATTCATATAGCACATTTCATATGACAAGTGTAGACTTTGTGCTTTAAACAAAATATAAATACATCATAAGGTAGAGGCTTCTCTTTGCTAAGATGATAAAAGGTAGTCTTCGAGATATTAGATATGTGCTACTCAGTAATGCTTAAATCCTGTAATGAACAAACAAACATTTTTCAGTTGGTATGGGATGACGCTTGCAACGTTGGAAGCATGGGTTCTGGGATCAGTGTGCAGTCAGACTGTCTGTCTGTGTCATTGATTGCCTACTGATGGTTTTTGCAGGAATGGTAGAGGCTTGCAAAAAGCATCAGTCTCCAACATTAGAATGAAAAAAGCTGCCAGCTGGACAGATTCTTATTTTAATGCAATTTCTACCCCAGTTTATCAGTAGTCTTAATTTTTAATCACAGGCCTGTTCCAGTGTGCCCATGGGAAGATGTGTATTGACCAGAAGCTGGTGTGTGATGGAACCTCTCAGTGTCAGGACCGCTCTGATGAGTTGGACTGCTTTAAGGCGACTAAGAGCTGCAGTCACCGCTGTGACGCCAAGACCCGCTGCATTCCAGAGGACTTCCTGTGCGATGGAGAAAGAGATTGTCTGGATGGCACTGATGAGGCTAATTGCAGTGAGTTAACAAAGTAACAAAGTAAAGCTCAGGGATTTTCTTTGCCTATCTGATAAATGAAGTGTCAACAGGCCACATTTAGTAGCCATTTGACTTGTTGCAATAGAGACGGTGTATGGCCAACTGCAGTGATTGTTCTTGCCCTTTAGGGGGCACCAACACTTTGCTGTCTAGGCCACCTGCGATCCTAACCTGTGCAGTATTTTTGGCTTACCAAGGCCATATCTTTAGCCAGCCCTGTTGATTAACACCCTCCACACATCCACATTTCCATAAACAAACCGGTTCTTTAGTTCTCTCCCTGCATGTAAACCACTGAACGCTCCTTGTAACACTGAAAGTTTATATGGTTGACCAAACCAGGAGTGTCTGATTTGAATGTCTCTCTCATCAGGATGTAGCTTATTTGCCTTATTTCACATACAACTGGAAAAATTCCAGAAAGGGGGTGTAGCAAACATCCATGATTAACAACAAACAACAGAAAGGATTATGAAAACACACTACTTATTTATGCCTACAGTGATTGCAATGGCCTTTGACCTCCTGAAGAGTTAATTCAAACAAAGTTGAAGTAACGATGCAGGTGTTGAAACGGGTGGCAATTCAGAGGTGGTCAGTGGTTAAAAATCGCCTCTGTCAACAACTTAATTAAATATTCATCAGAATATATCACGGCAGTGTTTTGGGGAACAGCTCCTGTCCAGACCCATTAGTCTTCCTGTTACCGTTAATACCTTGACGTGAACCATTCCTCTATCAACAGGCCTCTCTACTCCAGCGCCGACTCCAGCGCCGACCCCCTCCGCCTGCAGATTCCCCTCAGTGTTGTGTGAGGGCACGTCCCTGTGCGTCTCCCAGGCCCAGCTGTGTGATGGGAGGATAGACTGTCCTGATGGATCTGATGAGAAGGCCTGTGTGGACACATGCTCAGATCCAGGTAAAAAAAAAAAAAGACATGCGGTGTATGGACTTGTGGGAGCAGATGAGGTCAGCTCTATTTTCTATGGAAATTAAAGTTTTTGGATGAAAACCCAGATTTTCTTAGTAGGCTAATTTCACTTCTTTGCCCAATAGCATAGGCGTTGTACAACGTATCCCATAGACAGGGAAAAAACCTTTTTGTTCAAGCATGCCAGTCTATATGTTAACTTCAAGGATATCTGAGAATTGAATTGCATTTTGACGCATAACACAGGTTTGCTTCTGCTTCCTTGCTTATACAGAAATATGGAAGCATAATTGGGCACTCTTAATAATAAAGGGTCCGTGAATTATTTATTTATTTATTTATTTATTTATTTTCCCAGTCAGATAGAGAAAACCGACTTGGGTAGTGATGGTTTGTGATTGACAGGGAACATTTGAATCCGCCAAAGAAGAATATGTCGCCACGCCTATATCCAAAATCCACGCCTTGGGGTGGAAAGTTTGATTTATCGCCTGGCGATGAATATTCTGTCCAGGTGGAATAGGCCGCTTTCGCTGCCAAACTAGGGCCCATTGATGTTAGATTTGAACAAGACTGTAATTGGTGTGATGAATGACATAGAAGCAGCTATACATTCTTTAATGATATATTTTCATATGGCCATCACGCTAATCTAGCCACATTTTTCTGCTTCAGCTCACTTCCCCTGTGAGGACCGACGAAAGTGCATTGAGCAAAACCTGGTGTGTGACGGACGCGCCCACTGTCCTGACGGCTCGGACGAGAAGAAGTGTCCAAAGCAGCCTGGCCCCTGTGACCGCACATGTGATGGCGGCGCCAAATGTCTGACGAAGCAGCAGATCTGCGATGGGACTCGCCACTGCCTGGACGGGCAGGATGAGAAGAACTGCCGTGAGTTGCTCTTTAAGAGCACTCTGTGCTTGTGATGGAATCAAATGTTTTGAATCCAAGAGCTCAAGAGTCGATTGTGTGGATGAACTGTGAAACAAAGAAAAGGCATGCAAGTCTGTGATTGATCCCAGAGGGGAGGACCAGAACATTCTATGAAAGGAGGGCTTACCAGAAGATCTGTCAATGTTCGGCCACACTTTTTATTATATATATATATAAATATACACCATCTAGAGATGCTCACATTATAAACAAACCATCTCTTGAAAGTCTGTTAACTACAATTTAGTTAGGATTAAGAATTGGGTTTGATTTAAGGTGATGTTCAATGAACAATTACAAAGACTGAACTTGAATTTCAGCAAGCCATCTGTAAAGTCTCTGTAGGTGAACTATCCAAGTGTTACAGAAATGCTCATATGAGGTAGTTTTGCCCATTTATAGAATGCCCATTCCCTCTGACCATTTTCAACACTTTTATGATCATTTGACATGGTAAGTGAGTAATTCTGGATTGGCTGCAGGATGCGACTTATTTACTCATGTCCTGCCCACAGCTGGATCCAAATCCCCCGGGAGTACAGCTGCCCCTCTAAAGTGTCGTTTGGGATCTAAAGCGTGTCGGGACGGGAGTGAGTGTGTCCTCCACAACCATGTGTGTGATGGAGAGAAGGACTGTAGAGATGGCTCAGATGAGGAGGGGTGTGCAAGCTGCAAACCAGGTGAGGATATGCGTTAATATGTCCTTACCAGCATGGTAAGGGTCTATTTGCTGTCATTCTATCATTCATTCTGTACCATTTTTGTGGTCAAGATAAGAACAGGAATGGCAGAGGCTGGCAAAAACTAGCATTCCATGAGAAACTTCTTTTATTTACTTTGTCCTCTTGGTCGTGAGTTGGTGAAGTATGTTTAATGTCTGCTAGATAAAATTTGTTTTTCTTATCTTTATCAAATGTGTGCAATGTGCTAGGACGCATTCATATAATCAGTGCCTACTGGAATGCGTGTGTCATTGCCTACTGACTGGAATGCTACTTTTTGCCAGCCTCTACCGTTCCTGCAAACACCTGAACCTTAGAATGATGGCAATGAACCCTAACCATCAGTCTCAAACATTAGAATGAAAAGCTGCCAGCTGGACAGATTCTTATTTTAATGCAATTTCCACCCCAGTTTATCAGTAGTCTTCATTTTTAATCACAGGCCAGTTCCAGTGTGCCCATGGGAAGATGTGTATTGACCAGAAGCTGGTGTGTGATGGAACCTCTCAGTGTCAGGACCGCTCTGATGAGCTGGACTGCTTGAAGGCCGACCACAGCTGCAGCCACCGCTGCGATGACAAGACCCGCTGCATTCCTGATGGTTTCTTGTGCGATGGAGAGAGAGACTGTCTCGACGGCACAGACGAAGCAAATTGTGGTGAGGTCTCAGAACTAGTGATGAATAGTGGTGTTATGAGTGGCACGGGCCTCCATATTGTACCTCCGTGTGAGTGAGCAGCCACTGTTATTGTTGATCCGATGCTTTTATTTACACGTGTAGCATTGTTACAGGGAACGTGGAAACCAAGAACAATGTTTGTAGTGCCTGTTCGTCTTCCCCAATACGTGTCCATGCAAATTGAGTGTTTGAGGTGTTTGTAAGATTTCTTTTTTTGCTCCCGTCATTGTTTCCCGAACAGCGGTAGAGGCGTGCGTGAGCGGTCAGTTCCAGTGCAGTAATGGCCAGTGCGTGGACCAGACGCTGCGCTGCGACGGCCACGGCGACTGCCGGGACCACTCGGACGAGAGGGGGTGTAGCCACCCCCCGCCGTGCCCCCCTCAGCTGCGCTGCCCCCAGAGTGACGAGTGCCTGCTGCAGGAGTGGCTATGTGACGGAGATGAGGACTGCAGTGATGGATCAGACGAGAGGGTGAGGGGGGTGGAGGACAGGGTGGTTGTGGCCTGTGGTGGTTTGAGATGGAAAACTGAAGATGTGTCGTTAGTTAAAGTGACTTCAATGGAGTCTGTGGATTTATTTGATGTGTGTTTGAGAGATTGTGTGCACACAATGACTAAATGTTTCAAGAGTTGGTTATTTATGTGAATCTTTGTTCATTGGAGATTCTGAGATCATGTGAGGTTCCTGTCCAACAAGATTTGTTTTAACAATGAACACAATCATGAGGGATTTGGGGTGGAGTATTTCACCTTTTACAATCCATCTGTAGTTGAAAAGCGCATGTTGGTCATGTATGTAGAATATAGATATGAATATTGCATATAAGAATATGGTCTACATTATGATTACTCAATATTCTTAATTGTTTTCTGGCTGGGGGGATTTTCAGAACTGTAAGGCACCAGTACCGAAGTGCGGAGAGTTCCAGTGGTCCTGCTCCTCCAAGACCCAGTGCATTCCCCAGGCCTGGAGGTGTGACGGCACAAATGACTGCCATGACCACAGTGACGAGGCCGGATGTGAGTGCTGTCGCATACATGATGTCGTAACTTGGATAATAATAATAATAATTAAGGCAGTAGTTTGGGTGCAGCTCTAAACTTCTGCCATTGCAATGTCCGCTCAGATGATTTCCCTGGATTGACATACTGATTAAAATAACATTCAGTAAACAGACAAATTGTAGTTATTATCTAAATTCATTGGCAACGAGTCACACCCCATTCCGTGCAGTACGTCTCTAAACGTGATCATTATTCTGTGGTGACGTGCAGGTGGTCCGGTGAAGTGCCCTCTGCAGCTGTTCCAGTGCAGGAGGGGGGAGTGTGTGGACACAGCCCTGGTGTGTAACGGCGTCAGCAACTGCCTGGACAGCACCGACGAAGGCCCGGGTTGTGCCAACAGCAACTGCTCCTCCTCCGGCAGCCCTCGTTGTGACCACACATGCTTCCGGACTCCTCACGGAGCGGTAGGCTGCACATCTGGAAGACCCCCATGCACCCTTGTCAGATGCCTGCGTGTTATATTGTGTATCGTAATGAATGCTGCAGCAGAATGTTACTTTAACCCTTGGCCTACAAGCTACTGTAAAAGAACGCAGAAGTGTAATTTGAGAAGCCGTGCACTGACTTGAAAAATAAGATGTGCGTACAGATATACATTTTTAAGTGTGAATGAAGCAATGCAAGAATTGTAGTTGTGTGAATTTGTCCTATTGATTTTGCTGCAAGTACTGTACTATGTCCCGGTAACAAGCCAAATATCACTGTTCGTATTAAACTGAAAACTATACCCTACGTTTCTCGGCAGAGATGCATGTGTAGAACCGGCTTCAGGCTCCAGGCGGACGGGCTGACCTGTAAGGACGTGGACGAGTGTGGGGAGGGCAGCCGGCCTGCGTGTGCCCACCTCTGCCTCAACTCCCGTGGCTCCTTCCTCTGCCAGTGCCACCCCGGCTTCCTGCTGGAGGCTGATAGGCGAACCTGTAAAACACCAGGTGTGTGTGAGGGGGAGAGAAATTTGCTCTCCAAATTCAAAACGTCTGCTTTTTGTATTAGTTTGTTTTTCAGGGGTTGGTTACATTTCAGCTATGCACAATTACTGCTTTTCCATCTTTCAGTTTGAGGTTATGTGACCAGAAATAGTGGGAGACAGAAGAATTCCCCAAGGCCCTTTGCTAATGTCTATAGTGTCAGTATGAGTGTACTAAAGTGGTCCAAAGACCCTTTACATACTATTTACAACCTCTGTAGCCCTCGTCAAGAAGTACGTTTAAGATGTTTGTGTGCCCTAATGCTCCATTTCTGCTGCTGGTACATTTGATGGTCACTGGCGGTCAGCTAGAAATCAAACTACTGAAACTGGACAATTTACCGTTCTTGCTTGAGGACTGGACTTTGTTGCCAAGCAAAGTTGTGTTCTTCAGTCTAGGAGTTCACATGACACACAAACCTTTATGATTTAACATTTTCTTTTCAGGAACTTGTCGAATTTTAACCACTCATTCTCATGCCAATATTGAAATCCTCCACCAAAAAAATGAAGAAAAATTCTCATTTGTGGATGAACTAATCCCTTTAGGTGGACTTTTCGTTATTTAAGTGGCCTTGCAGACGAGAATGTTGACATTGTTTAATAGGCATGCCAACTCCAAGTATACTGGAACTTTACACAGCATTCCGATCATGGTTTTAAGTCAAATTCTCTTGTCACACTGGGGGGCAGTCGCAACACATGTATGTAAGAGTTTAGCATTAAAGGTGTACTCTGCAATTCTGGTGAAAGGATGTTGATCTTTGAGCTCCGCAGCCAATCATACAGTCCACCCGTCTGTGCTCCTGAAAAACGTGTTGATTGGCTGGAATTGTTTATTGCTCGGTCCGAGCCACTAGGTTTCTTAGCTATGTAGAGCCAAGACTGAAAAAAACTCTGGTGTTCATACACACACACACAGAATGGGCCGTGAGGACCAATGCACTGACCAAATGTGACAAGCGTATTGAATGTGACATTCTGTTTTGAATTGTGGACTGTAGTGAACTTTTATGACCCACATTCACAGGGAAACTGGTTCTGCTGTATTGAGGATTGTTTGCATCAACCCCAAAGGCCTTGGCTATTGTCTTGTAAATAGTTCAACAGTACCATCCATCTATGTTTGTAGAGCTGAACTTTAACGATGTCACCACCTCCGCTAGTGTATGTACGGAATTCAAGGTGTGGTGCCCTAAATGTGAATGCCAGAAACCTGGTGGGAACGACAGTTGACTCTTTCAAAACAAAATGTCTCCACCTGAATGGATAAGATTTAAATGATGCTGTTTGGCAGTGGCAGCAAATTTCCGAGCATTTGGTGAGAAATGGACCGCAACATGATTAACATCAACGCCCTAAGGAGTCATTCTCAGAGATTCAAATCTCCAAACGCATACTCTTGACCCCATTTGGTGCCTTCTATGCAAATATTTATAGATGTGTTCTCCTCCACACTTGTATGGGAGGACACCTAATGGTTACATTACACTTTGGTTACAATTGCTGATAACATATGGGCCTTTAACTAACTTCAGATAACTGAAGGGAACTGAATGGGTAGCTTGTCACATAGAGAATTGTTCATCATTTTCTCATTTCAAGTTCCTCTGGATTTGCCTGTTGAATTACAGGAAAACAAATGTCACGGCTTTAATTCCCCAGGAAGCATACTAACAACATCCGAATCGGAAACAGAAGTGTATCTCAGTGGTTGACCAGTTACCAGACATGTCCTTTGGTCCTTGACCACAGGTCATAAAGTGATAATCAGGTTGGGAAAGCACTGACACTGTGTCTGTACTCATGCAGATGAGCCCAGCCTGTTGGCCTCGGTGCAGTCCGAGCTAGTACTCCTGGGCCTCAGGAGTGGGGACAAGCAGGTTCTGCTGACGCCGGGCAAGAAGCCCATCTTCTCTGTGGACTTTGACTGGAAGGAGCAGCGGTCCTACTGGGTCAGTCTGGATGAGGAGAGCATCAAATGGGCAAATCGCAAGGACAAGTACATGGGCACTCTTGTCAGAGGTCAGTGGGAAAGTGTGTGTGACAGTCACCAATGAAATAAATTGATCTTTAGCCTTTCCCAGTATAAGTGTTTGCATCTCATAAGCATTTTTAGTGATGTGTGTGTGTGTGTGTGTGTGTGTGTGTGTGTGTGTACGAAAAGTATTACGTTTAGAGCTGTTTCAGTGCTCGATACTAAATATTTCCATGTACAGTAAAGACCACGGCAAAATCCTACAACTGTACAGTCACGCATGAATGTTTGCATCTCAGGTGTGAAGTCTGACTCCATCGCTCTGGACTGGGTGGGAAGGAACCTGTACTGGGTGGACGGGGTCGCTGGGCAGATTCTAGCCGTCAGACTGAGCCCTTCGGTGGTCAAGCCAGAGAACTACACCGTGATCCTGGACGAGGATCTGGAGCAGCCCCGCTCCCTGGCTCTACTGCCCCAGAGGGGGTAAAAACAGCTTTTAAGGAACTTGTGTTCATATCCACTCTACAGAGGGATCCTCCTCAGTGGGGTTAAAGACTGCTGGAGTCTGACATTTGTATTTTAGTCTTTGATCCTTTGTAGTGTGTGTTAGGCCATTATTTATTGTTACACCAGGTTCTATTGCTCGTAGCTTGACTATTCTCTCCCTTGTACGTCGCTTTGGACAAAAGCGTCTGCTAAATGACTAAATGTAAATGTAGGCCAAATCTAAACGTGGACTATATTACTATATGTGCTCCTGAGGAGTTGGGTCCTTTACTCTTGGATAAATGATTTGAGAGAGTTGGAGTCCGGCCTCAGATTGATTGTTTTCTGTGCTTCTTAGGTTGATGTTCTGGTCAGAGATCGGTTCGGAACCCCAGATTGAGCGATCTGGGATGGACGGCTCGGACCGGCGCGTGGTGTTGAGCAAGAGCCTCAGCTGGCCGGTCAGCCTCACCGTAGACCTGCTGGAGGAGAGGCTCTACTGGACAGACGAGCGGCTCAGATGCATTGGGTCCGCCTCACTGACGGGGGAGAACATCAAGGTAGAGCATCTCAATACACAATTTACCAGTGTATCAAGCCAAAGTTGAGCCAGCTCTTTATTGACAAATACAGATATAAAAATGTGACTGGATAGCATCTAGCTTTGCATGAAGGCAGTTTGATGTAGTAGTAGTTTTATTAAATTCCCCACAGACGTTAAGAATGAGTTATGGGGTATATAAAATACATTCCAAAGTTGGAGAGCCAGTTTGATTGATCTACCTCAATAATAATTTGGTTTTTTGATCCTCATGCCCTTCACCCCCCCCCCCCCCCCCCCCCCCCCCCCAGCTGTTGCAGCTTCCTGAGACCCCCAGTCCCTTCTCTGTTGCGGTCTTTAATGGCATGCTCTACTGGTCTGACACCAAGAGAAGAACCATTCAGGGAATCCACAAAATCGACGGCAAGAAGCGCAAAGTCATCCTCAAGAGACCCAGCCAACCTTTTGGACTTAAAGTAAGTAGATGTCAGTTGGTAAAATGACTTGCCATGAAATTGGTAACAAATGGTTTGGGTTTTGCTCAGCTGAATGCTTTAGTTCCTTTGTGAAATTGTGAAAAGTGGACCATACCTAACCAGTATATTTACTTGCCCCAATTACATGCAGTAATGTGCTGTCAATGATAGTAGTTCCAAAAGCAGAAAAACAAATTCAGTATTGGTGTAGACATGTCTAGACATAAAATCACCATGCACCGCCCCCCCCCCCCCCCCACCACCTCATTTTTTTTTTATCTGCCACCATTTGCCCAGGCCATCCACCCCCTCTTGCAGTCTGTGACGTCCAACCCCTGTGAGAGCCTGCAGTGCTCCCACATGTGTCTCCTGGCTCCGGGGCCCCAGGCTGTGTGCCGCTGCCCAGCAGGGCTGCTCCTCACTGGGGACGGAGTCACCTGCTCCCCCCTGGTGGACTCATCTTCATCCTTCCTCCTCATGTTGTCTCCCACCACAGTCACTCAGGTGCGTCCGTTTGTCTTAACAGGATACTTCCAACTAAAAGCAAATAACTAATGTGTGTTTTCCCTTTATTTACATTGCATGCAGCAACTCCCATAGCTAAACTGGTTTAGGAAGGCTTGAGGCGTCTCCTCAACCCCCCACCCTCTCTCTCTCCTGTGCAGATTTACCTGCGCAGCTTGCGAGGTACCAAGCGTCTGAAGAAATGGCCAGAACATCGGGCCCTGCTTCTGCCCGGGGTCAACGAGGCCATGGCCGTGGACATGGTGCTGCAGGAGCAGCTCCTGTACCTGTCGGACGCGGGCCTGGCCTCCGTGAGCACCCTAAGGCTGAGCGGGTCGACCCTCACCCAAACCCGGCGCCTGCTCCAGCTCCCGAGAGACGTGGTGACCGCGCTGGCCGTGGACTGGGTCACGCGGAACCTCTACTGGAGCTCCCGATCCCAGCAGGCTTTGCACGTCACCTCCGCCGACGGGCGCTACACCACCGCGCTCCTGGGGGGAGAAATTGGCTCCACCGCCTCCATCGCCCTCCACCCCCTCACCGGGCGGATGTGCTTCACCTCCATGGGGCGAGCAGGATGGGGAGGGAAGGCCGCTCCGCAGGTGGACTGCGCCTTCATGGACGGGTTCAACCGCACAGTCCTGTGGGGGAATGCAGCTATACCCACCTCTCTGACTTTCTCCAATAAGGGCACGCAGCTCTACTGGGCTGACATCGGTGAGATTTCAATTTGTTTGGTTTTTTGTTAAAATGTTGCATGGAAGGCTTACTCATAAATAATCTGCATAGTCGGTGCAATTCTGGCCAAATGGTTACACTTTTATGGCGCTGTTATTTGTGTCATTCACATTTAGTAAATAAGAAATCAATGTTGAGCTTGGAAAAAAATTCAGGGAAATGTATTGATTCCAAAATGGAAATTGTAGAAAATGAATGATTTTACTATATCAATGTTTTCATCAGTTATATCAAACTCATCAAGCAAACCTTAGTATGACCCTTTTCTCAGCGCTGCCTTTTTTTGCAGTAATGACTACTCTTTTGTTTTAACATTTAGGTACAGGAGTGATTGGTTCCATAGGCATTGATGGCTCCAACTACAGAGAGTATAAAACTGGCCCAGACCTAATTGTGTCCTTCACACAGACTGACAATATTCTCCTCTGGGTCACCCTTGACAAAGGTGCTGTTGGATTGATTTGCCTAAAATACAATGATTTGGTGTCATCACACATTTATGACACTGTGGTGTTGGTTATGGAGTGCTTGTGTTTTGTGTGACTGTTTCCCTTGTCACACTACCTCAGAGTAATTTGATTTGCCTGTGGGGAATGTCTAGGGTCTTGTTGTTTCCATACGGAAGTTGAAATCAGTCATGCTTTATACCTGCATACCTGGAGGCGATCAGATATGCTGATTGCAGAGTGCTGGTTAACAGGTTTAGCGTCTCTAGCAGTCATCATGAGTGTGCCTTCACTTCCTGTAGCCTTTTGTAACAGTGACTCGATTGTTCTCTGCTGAGTCATTGAACAAACCAATAACAAGGTCATTATTCCAGCTTTATCTTCCTTGTATGTGGGGGGAATGGGTGTTTAGTATGATGAGGTTTTAAACAACATGTACACTTGCCATATGAGATGCCTGATTTAGCAATTCATTAATGGCACTGTTCCATTCTACACTCATGATACAAAGTTAGTTATCCCTACATGCTGTCAAGGTAATGAAACATTGAGTTGCACCTTGGATGCATGAGCATTGTCTTGTTTTCCTCTGAACCTAACTGTGGGGGAATTTAACATCTCTAAAGATGCTACTCTTGACGTTCTTGCTCTTTTTGTCTCCACAGATGTGACTAAAATGTGGTACAGTGATGGTGTTCAACCCAAACAGCTGTGGTTTGAGGTGAAGACTAATGTTGTTGAACTGAAAGCTTACAGCAGATCCAGTCAAAAAGGTATGAAAGCAAGCACTTTTACTGGGGCCTTTTTCTCTTTCACTCCCTCTTTATAACCTTTCTTCTCCTTCTTCTACCAGATATGTTTCACCTTTTAGCACTGGTTTCTTCCCCTCTGTCCTTATCTGAGTAAATGTAACCAGGCAAGTAGGACTCTGTTGTCTGAGACAGATCGGCCTGTGTTGTGAATGGAACAGTAATTCTTTCAGAGATCCTCTTTCAAGCCTTTTACCAGTCCCCACGCATTCACTCCATTTTTCTTTTTTTTTTCTCGTTTCCATGATTACACTCACTGTAGACCCACCCCAACTCTTTCACAGGCTCTCAAATCTCCTATTGTAGAAGACACCCCCCCCCCTCTTTCTCTCTCTCTCTCGCGCTCTCTCGCTCGCTCGCTCTCCCCATGTCGTCACAGTCCCAATGTTGTCTGTCGCCAAACGCCAATCCTTCACGTACTTTTTCTGCGTTTCGGTTTCTTACGAATCTCTCGTGCTGAAAAACTGGTCCAGCAACTCATTTACTGGTTCGCATAAAGCATGCACACTTTTTTTCCACTTATTAAAGATGAAACGAGGGAGGGGTACGGTTTAGTTGGAATGCTGTTTTTGCCACATTTATTTTATTTATTTATTTATTTAATTTGCTTGTTTGTTTTCTCTGACTCAGGAGGGAATGCCTGCTCCGAGAGGAACGGCGGCTGTGTTCACCTGTGCCTGGCGCGCCCAGCTGGGCGCACCTGTAGGTGTTCCCAGGACCACCTGTCCGCCGTCAATGGCTCCCTGTGTGTGCCCCAGCAGCAGTGCCCAGTGGGCAGCAAGGCCTGCTGGGATGGATCGTGCCTACCCAGCGCCAAGTTCTGTGACCATGTGCAAGACTGCCCAGATCGCTCAGACGAGCAAAATTGTGAGTGTGTGGGTTGTCGGTCACGGCCCAGACAGTGTTGAAAACTCACTGACTCATTCTCTCCCTAACAATTTGATCTTCCCCCTCCTTCTGTCATTGATTTGATCTGCAGTACTCTCACTCATTCTACCTTGCCATCTCATCTTGGTCACATGTATTCTCTTGTTTGACTCCCCACATCTTATTGATGGTCGGAAGTAGTCTACCTCTTTGCTCTCACACACACCTAGGTCTTGCGTCACTGCTGTGTTGGTTTCGAGCAGTGCATTCAAGTCTATTCCCCTGTCAGGTTGAGTTTCTAGTGTGATAAGATCAGCATACTGATCATAGCTGCCGTGTGAGGGAAGAATGACTTCTCTGTCTCACATCATGCAGGAGGAGCGAGAACAAGCCACAGCCACTCAAGAAGACCTTTTGAAATTAGGATGTCTTGAACTGACACTCTATACTTCAAAACAGACATCTGTTGTAACATCAAGCCACAACACCTTTTTAGATTTCCCACCGGTTGCCATTTCATCCATGTATGATATGTACCCTCAGG
The DNA here is from genome assembly GCF_900700415.2 of Clupea harengus. NCBI lineage: Eukaryota > Metazoa > Chordata > Actinopteri > Clupeiformes > Clupeidae > Clupea > Clupea harengus. The sequence continues at coordinate 16,660,644 of NC_045172.1, read as the reverse complement.
GTGTCTGGTGCAAATATGTACATCTAACGGAAGTTCTACATTTAATTGATCTTTCATGTGTACTCCTGTTTGATCTCACAGCAAACGTGTAGCCCATTTGGTTGACGTGCATTTCAAATTTTTGTTTCAGGCTTTTATGACAAGCCTGCACTCCAGCCTAAAGCTGGCGGTGTGCTTCCCAAACGCCCCCGCCCCCTCGGCCCTGCCAGCCCTGAGCCGGGGGCAGTGGGGGGCCAGAGGTTGGACGTGGACTCCTGCGCGGAGCAGCGCTGCAGCGGCCGCGGCGTGTGCGTGAGTCGGGACAAGGGGGAGGAGGTGGCGTGCGAGTGCTCGCACGGCTACAGCGGAGACTCGTGTCAGAACGTCGGGTCCAGTCACGCCGGGTCCAGTCACCTCGGGCTCATCCTGACGATGCTGCTGATCGTTGGCAGCACTGTTGTCGCCATCTTCGTCATAAGAAAGAGGTACTGATGCTGTGAAACGTGTCCATGTGCCAGTCTTTATGCACATTGAAATGGCAAGGTATTTCCTAAATTTCCCTCGGGATTAATAAAGTATCTATCTATCTACTTTATCTATCTAGTACAGAGAGTACCAGACCCTTGAAATGCTCTGTGCTCTCTGACGGTTCTAATGTGATCACTGTGCAAATATTAAACTGCAGGGATGCACCATCACCAAGAGCGTGTTTTTATTGCTCAAGTGGTGTTCTGGTAGGTGTGGCTGAATTCACTGTCAAGTCACTGCAATAAGTGTAGTCACTGGTCTGTCACTGTTAAAAGAAAATAATAATAATACATATTTTTTTTAAAGTAACACTATGCAACAATTTGACACTGAGGTAAGGATAGGCAACTAGTTTTGGTACCATCCTCAAATTAATTTTGATGGCATATAGTCATATGAAGGACAGATAAACACCTGTGTCTTTCCCACTAGCCAACCAGGATATCCCCTATGTAGTTCTCTATACCGGGCTTGAATACCCTGCAAAAATGGAAGAAAAGCTTACACAGCATGACATTGCCAGCTATGCTGCCAAAAGACACCAGTTAGTGTGTTGGCAAGCTTCTATCAGTGTCAACTGGGCTGTTGGTAGTGTTTGCAAGGTTTTTGCATGCCTTTTAGGTAGTTAGCTTGCTAGTTTTGGAACAAAACTCCTTATTGCTGCTTTAAGTGGCATATGGTTACCATGGACACACTGGATTGTACTTACTTTGCTTCTTTTTGTACCATTCATGCTGCCGTGTGTCTTGTGCTGGCTTCTCTTGTTGTTGCTCTCCCCAGACGTGAATCAGTGAGATCCCCAGAGAAGGCCACGCTCATGACCAACATGGAGGGCCGCAGCACGTACGTGGACAGCTTTGCCAATGAGCTGTACGGCGCAGAAGAGGTCAGTGATTTGTGTTTTATATGTGACAGTGTTTTTCTGTTACTTCAGGAAACTGAAGAGCTAGTCCCAGTGTCATGTTGCACCAGCTGTTAGTCATGCCTTTAGGCAGGGAAGTGACTCACTAATGCAGGTTCTCCTTTTGTTTTGCCAACAGGAAGAAGTGACTTCTACAGATGTCTCTGACATCCACAAAGGCTGAAATGACTGAAAAACAATAAAGTGAAACATGCACTAAACTTGGTGTCCATGTTTACTGTTTGTTCTCTGCACATGTACTGTAAATTCAACAACCAAAACAACTGGATTTGAAACTGTGACACCTTTATTGGCTTGGGGAGTTAATCACCTTTTCCCCAGAAGGACCTGTTGAACTGTAAATGTGGTGGTCCACACACTTGAAAATATTTCAGATATCTACTACAATATGGTCCAGAGGAACTAAAAGCTTTTTCAGCTACTTGGCTGAACAGTGGGTTGAAAGATTGTGATTTGGACATGAAGCTGCTTGCTTGTGTGTGGCCATCAGGTTGGCCCCACCTCTGAGATAGGGCTATCCGGACTCGGGGTTCACCGGGTTCAGACAAACTAGAGTCCGTCTGCATGGCCTCTAAGATGACTGCGAAAGATGCAGGTAGAGGGAGATGTCACCTTATCTGTGGTTTCATGTGGGCCTAAACTAGTTGATGCATCTGTAGTTGTACCATACAAAGTTGAAACAAAACACTTCATAAGATATTGTCCTTGTTTATATTAAATTATTAAATCTGAGTTGTAACACAAGGAATGAGTGATGACTGTATGGTTGTTTTGTCACAGGAGTAAAGAGCAAGATGCATGGCTTTCTTGTCATGGCCTCCTGTTTAAATAAATAGGCTATGAGTTGTGAGACTGGATATATCCAAGAACATAGTTTTTATTTAAAAGTAATATAAACATATACTGATTATTCTAGACTTGTGCTGATGTACAAAAGTTTAAACTTTAAACTTTTAAAGTTCAACCCCAAACAGAAAAACGTAAGCTATTTGTGACCACAGATACTGTGGGTGAGGTATATGGTTCACAAGAGTTGAGCTGCGCCTTAACTGTCTTTTGTTTACCTGGTATGGGGAAGAAGTTTCAGTGCAGCAAGGAAGGATTCCCACACGGAGAACAAAAAAGGAAATCAGACTGGAGTCTGAATTTAAAAAGTATTTCTATTTGTTACGCTGCAGGGCTTGTACAGACCGTGAAACAATGTGCAGATATGCGGACATTTCAGTCCATGTTGGACTTTTCAGTTCTAAAGGACCTATGCACGATGGGTCACCTTATGTGGGTTGCAACAGAATCCATGTTTTATATGCTACAGATTAGCTTTCAAGCTTTTTACTGAAAACGATATATTCTGATCCAACCATTTTGATAAGTATCTAATTTTAAAGAATTTTCTCAGCAACTAACAGATTACGATTACATGTATCTAGTTGCTCCCCAATCCTGGTTCCTTATCAGTGAGCCAGGGCTTGAATGCGCACCCATGAAGTCAACTACATATACTGATATACATACAAATGTTAGTATTTACACTGGAAACGGGACAAACTGGTATAAAAAAGAAAATAACATTGAGTCACCAAAAAACAAGACACATCCAATTCTTCATTTAAGCCACGAGGGTGAAGCGTTTTAAGGTAGAAGATGTATCTGCATTCACACTGATATCAAATCTGATTGTAATTTCCACCACGACAACTAGGACTCAGCATGTCTATGCCAAATCCAAAATAGAATGATTGCCATCTGCAAAGTGTCTTGCAACATGAGCACTTTTATATTCATTGGATCTGAATCAGAGTTGTCCTTGTTTTTCCAGCATATTGGATGCCACATCTGATACATGCACAAAGGTAAGCAACATTGCTAGAACCGGATGTTGTAAGTGGGTTTTTTTTTTTGTCACAAAACTGGTAAAGGTGTTGACCATTTTGCAGTTGGAACATACAGCACAATTTCGGCAAGGAAAGAAACCTGGTGGATAGAGGTTTTGTGCGTATCTGTGTGTACCACGGACATTCTTTGCTCTAGAAAACGAGAAAAGTTGAAGTTCACCTTGCCAACATCATCAGCAGATAAAATGTTCCAGTGTTTTTTCACAACATCACGTATCTCACGCCCAAGTGGTGAACGGGTGGTATTAAATACACAAAAGAATGGTTTTGCTTTTTGAGTTCACGTTTGGTAAATAGATAAGTTCTGTTTTTCCTCAAAAGCCTTTCCAAAATGCCTTACCTATGACCTCTCATGGAGGCCCTCTCACCTGAAACTGATCAAAGAGTTTGTGAGCAATGTGGAAGTCATCATTGTACAGATGTGTCTAGCCCTAAGAAACTGACTATAGGGCAAACTTTTAAGTTTGAATAGGGTAAAAGACTATTTCTATCTGTGGGTTTACACCATGTGATACCATGTGATTAACCAGTAACTCAACTGTTTGGCATTTACAAAATATTTCTTGTGGTGTTTATCTTCAGGAACATATTAGCCTTGTTAGATTTGTTGGCCAGTCCTGTTGGTATGCTTATCTAAGGCGGCCATCTTGTTTCACTCAAGACCAAACATGTCAGATCATGCAGTGAGTCATCATACACCTCATAACCCCCACACACACACCACCACCTCCACATACCTATCTAAAGTGACTCATATTTAGGTGGGTTTGCTTTTTCCTTTGTCATCGCCGTTTGCCCTGTTGGGTAAGTGGAAGTTTAGGATGCCTTGGACATGATTCTAAAAAACAAACAAAGCTATTCTGATCTAATATAAACTGTGTTGCAAATATGTTTGCCTTACAGGCATGATGCTTGCATTTTGAAACTTGTTGATTACATCATGGAAATGTATTATGTTATTCCGATGTAGAGATTAGCCGGATAGGGTAGTTGTGTTCGCTGAACAGCACTAAGATGGCAAAAAGCATGGCAAAGCGTCCAATAAAAATGCCAGTTAACAAAGTTGATGTATGGCCTTAAACACAGCAGAGCATCTTCACGTTTTATGGAACATTCAATAAACCAACAAGCGACAAAAATGTTAATTGAGAAGGTAGTTTCACAGTTTGAGTAAAGCATTTATGTAAAAAATATAAAGCAGTGAGCTTTGATTATTGAGGTTTGGACCACACTTTAAGGAGCATCTGCTTCTTACAGATCTCACTCTTGGCTGTGTTGTTAGTTAATGAATGTAGATTACAGTAGCTGATGTATCATCTTAATGTGTAGTCAAGCATATGTTTTTAACAGTGGACCTTCTAGCCATTTGATGTGCTGCTTTGATCTCTGCTATTCCTTTGTCCTGAGAGTATTTGCGAGCTGAGAGTTTGAGAAATGGGTGTGTCTTTATTCTCAATTCACAAACTCACAGTGGCTTATTTGAGTAACATGCTACTACCAGTGGGAGCTCTTTTTGTCTTGTTTTTTTCTTTATGAAATTAGTACCGAGATACCTTTATATGTCTCATGAGCATTCCTCAGCACTGCCTTTAGTGTGTGTGTGTGTGTGTGTGTGTGTGTGTGTGTGTGTGTGTGTGTGGAGAGTGGTCTGCTTTAGTGTATGTGTACTGTGAAGAATAAAGAGGAGACCCTGGATGCATAAGTATGATGTCTGACTTCCTGGGCATAACCTGTGATTGGGATTGAGTGTCTGTGTGTAGGTATGTGTGATAGAGAAAAGTATAGAGGGAGAGAGAAGGAGGGAGGGAGAGAGAGAGAGGTGGTTCTCATCTCAGGTGTGGGGCAGGGCGGGGCAGTTCAAACTAAACCTTCCTGTTTGCTGGCATTCAGGTTTGGCTCTTGCCCCATTCTTGCTCCTTCTTCCTTTGTTCTGATATTCATTTCATAGGAGATAACCACTTTCCCCCTTCACCTGGACGGCTTCCTCTCCCATTTCCAAGAAGAGTCGCAACTGGAAATCTTTTCTGAGATCTGCTGCTTTACCACAGTTGGTAAGTACACACGTTTGGGAGTTACGAATGTCTGACCATCTGACTGCCTTCCAGCCCTCAGATTCCTCTAGTAGAACCAGATGGTCCACATATTTATCACCTATATAGAACTCCCCCTCCCCTAAACTCAATCCTGAGGGAGTTTTCTCTGTTTCGGTCATGTTTTTAGCTGATGGTGTTTGTGTTGTTCTGAGCAGTAAGAGTACTCCACATGTATATACTTGTTGACATGTTCACTGTTCTGAGATTCAGCACTGTTCCTCACATAATGTTGGAAATAAATGGTTTGACTTGATTTTGATCTGTATGCAATAAAACCTAAATGTTTTGTATGATTGTGGTTTAAGCTGTCTGTCCATTATCCTTAAGAAGTTTGTTTAACTTGACAGCACTTTTGCACTGATTTGGTTGATTAAATCAGTGAGACATCTTTCTCAGCTATTCATTTTAACAGTTCCTTAGTGAAAACCATTAAATCTGTACCCTGTAACAAAAAGCGGAACAGATTTAAATTTCACTTCACTGGCAAACTGAAGTGAATGCTGTTAGCATCAGGTTACGTAAGTGTTCTCATTTGGTTTCTCTCATGCTTTGTCTCTGTGATTTCCCTCTCTCTTGCCTCTACAAGGCTTCCTGCTTGTCTGGTCTTGCCCTGTTGTGTTTATCTGGATCCCTGTCCTGCCATGGCCATGTCAGCCTCCACCACTGCCCCTGTCCAGAGAGCGGGTCGGTTCTGGAACGTTGAGCAGCCGACCTGTGGGGGCCTCCAGTGTCACGGAAATGGGAAGTGCGTGAACCACGGTGTAGCCACAGTCTGTGAGTGTCGCTTAGGCTATACGGGGGAGTTCTGCCGGGACACGGTGAACGAGGCCCTCTCAATCCCGCTCTCGCTGGGGGTCCTGGGCTGCATCATTGGGGTCGTCCTCCTTGCCTTCCTCTTTGCCAAACTCCGGCAGAAGAGAAATGCACAGATCAGGTAACTGACGTAAACACTCTGTCACAGCAGATTATCTGACACTAGCCCCACTGGTTACCCAAAGCAACTCCACCCTTTCATAGAAGTGCAGATCCGGCAAACGTGTATTGCTCATTAGAAATGTGACAAAGAAATAAAATATGGGAGGGAATACCTAGAGAGACAGTTGTCTACATGTGGTAAGGGTTCCGTGACACCAGCCCCATCATTACCAAGCCAAGATAGGAGGCAGCAGCAGCTGCAGCTGGGTAAAGCAGTACATGCAGTAGATTACAACTTGTGCCATAAGAATGATGTTCTCTCAAGGCTCATATCAGAGAAATCCTCAGAACTTGGGCATTAGAGAATAAGTGCTGCTATTAAAGTGTGGCACCACATCAGCATATCTGCATCCTTTAAACGGTACAGTGTGTCGTTTTTAGTGGTGAGGTTGCTGATCTGCAGCCAGCTGAATGCCCTTATCTTTACAAGTGGGTGTGAGTACCTACGGTGGCTGTCAAATGCCATAACAACGAGAAAAGCCCAATGTCAAGCCAGTATTTTGGTTTGTCTGTTCTGGGGCTCTGTTGAAACATGGGGATGACAACATGGCGCACTCAAGTTCTTGCTTCATCCTGATGCCTGCTAAACAACGGGTCTCATGCAGCCACATGTTCTGATATTTTCACTTGCTTTTCTGGTAAGAGATCAAATAAGAGAAGTCAACTCCAGATGAACCAAATGTTCTTAGCCATCCAAATCCGCTCTCACCCTGGTGTGCTGAAGGATGAATCCCACATGATCAGATATTGGAGGCGTCTGGCCAATTGTTTGTTATTAGCATAGGAAACGCCCCCTAAACACTATATAAGGGCAGGTGTTGTGCCGTGTGCAAATACTCTGGCACATGCAGGTGGGATCTCGAAAACCGTGTTTTCTGCATAAAGCCTAGATGGCCAAAGCATCTAAGAACAGTATGTAAGCCATTCAGAAGCTGAACACACGCAATATCACCTCTTAATCACATCACGCAATATCACATCTAAATCACATCACGCAGTATCACCTTTTAATCACATCTTAATTGGGATCAATAGACCAATAGTATTTCTTTTGCCCACAGATGTAATAATCCACTCATTATAATTAGTCTAAAACATGACGAAAACGATTATATGACATTCATGTGTGTTTTTTTAATGTTCCTCAAATTTAAAACTTATAATTCCTTTATTTGGACAAACCATTTGGGGTTTGTGTTTCAACTGTCCATCATCTCACATGTGTGACCGTATCCTTTCCACAGGAAAGCCACTGATGAAGCAAAGGAGAGACTGAAGCTGGAGGGAGAGTGGGCCTGAGACCACATCTTTAAAAATGCCATATCGACTCAGAACAAACTAGCTCATGTATGGCCATGATACAGAAAAGGGTCATATAGTAATTAACACTTGGGAGTCCAAGGCCTGTTAGACTTTTTTAGAGAACTTTTTACAGAAGGTATGGTTTGGATGTATTTTTTTGTAAATGTTAAATTTCTTTGTACCTCCTTTAGAGTGAAAGTAGGTGTTTTGTTTCAAATGTATTTTAAATACAAATGGAGGTTTTGTTGTTTTCTCACACAATTTGCAACTTTTTAAAAATGTAATTACATGCATCTTTTGTAACTGCCCTCTGCTCAAGAAACAAATGACTGAAGTGACTCATGATCAAATCCTTTAAAGAAGCAATTGTCACTTGATTTTTAACTCAACTTCAAAGTAACGATTGCACATGGTTTCAGGAAAAATTACAGGAATGTTTTTCTCCACACCCAAGCATCTGTGTTTTTTATAAACAACTCCGACCGGTCTAGTTGAATGTACCACTGCTTCTTTGTGTTGTTTAAAAGTTTAGTGGTCATATGCAATGTGCCTTTGTTTCAGTACAATGCAATGCAAATCCATTGATGTTTTTCAAATCTGAAAAGTAAAAGTACTCATTTCTTCTACTTTCATTTCATTAGACTTTGTGTCACCGTAACAGGTCCCTCAGATTTAAGACATCAAGGATTAGCACAGAAATCAAGCTGCTTCTTTTTATTCTTTGCACTGCCATCTAATATTAATTTCACAAAAAATTACATGATGTGTAATGTATGTATAGTATTAAGCTTTTGTATTTAACCTGTGAATAAAACAACTGTTTTTATTGTTCGTTGTGTGTTAAGGACAATCATAATTCATATTCAAACATAACCATATCAAAAGGAATTTACAGGTTAATAGCTTTAAGTTCTATAACAGAATGCACAAACGTGTCTCTATATAATATTTTTGGTTTTAGTACGACAGATTAGTCTCAATATAAAAAATCTATTTTCAAGAGTAGTAGAATTTGTTCAGTGGACAAATGTTTAATCTACCTTCGGTCATAGATTTGGACTTTTTGGTTAATTTGTAACATATACAGTACATGATGAAACGCCGCAGTCATTCCATGTGTGTTAACCAGATAACAGGTTGCCCTGGAATAATTATCAACTACTTAATCAACTGCTTAAGATTATTCTTAACAACATATCTTTTCGAGCATCAGTCCTGAAGCCAAAACCAGTATTTGAGCATGACCCCTCTACCCCCATAACAGACAAAGATACTTGTTTTGTTTACTAAACAGGTTATGTTACTTTACATATTTATAAAAGCAACTTGAATATTGAGTAAACATTATGTCTGACAGCCATTAGCCTACCCGGGCTTCCTCTGGAACGGACACAGCTGCTTTTTTGTAAAAAAAAGTATACATCCTTTCACAGTTTGGAAGCTGACAAAATGAATACGTTCCTCTTCAGCTCTTAGAATAATCAAATTTATTTGTTTCTTACAGTAAAGTACAATAAAGTGTATAACTTGGATAACTCACGAATTCAGCTTACAAGCAGTCACTCCACCTTCAAAGATCACAGTTGACATTCCTTTTAATCACCTTCTTCCCTGTACAAGTTAAAATGTGACCCTATACACAACCGTATTGATAAATATAAAACATCACGCGGTGCATAAAACTGCACAGTTCAAACAAGCTGGAAACAGCCGTTTTTCACTAAATGTCTTCTATTTCCACATCCAACAAGTAAGATATCTACACCACAATTTATAGGTCTGTTTTCAGACAGTCACACATATTGCACGTTCTTCATGTACTACAAGGCCTGTAGGACACATCCTTCATAACTTCCTGGAAACCTTCAAAGCAGTTTTGGTGTATGCCCATAAAAAGCAAGGTGTTCCCTATGTGCTTAAAGTGTATTAACAACATGAGATACATAAGCAAACATGTTAAATGTAAACAACAGGGAGTCAGTAGGCCTACTATTTAACATAACTTCCAAGGACAGCGATCCCTTGTGGAACAGACAGCAGACATTTGACATATTCCCACTTAGGAGCCCAAGCGTGTGGCCACACAGACCTCTCATCAATTACGGTTAGTGTCATTGTAAAGAAAGCAGTATAGTTCCTAGGATAATAGAATTCGCCAGTCTTCATATTCTGTTCACAAATCCGCATCGTAAGGTTGACCGCCATATGACGAGCTCGCTTTAGAACGATTTCCATTGACATTTGCCCGGGGAAATTCGATCTCGTCAAACGAGTCTTTGGAGTATGGAACGCTGCTGGCGGTGCTCCTTGTCCTGTTGATGCTTGGGATTGTGATCCTGCGTGGGGGAGACGGGTTGCGAGTGGACTTTCCGGTGTCTGCGACTACATTCTCGCTTCGGTTGCGTCCACCACAGCAACGACATATTCCGATGAACATGACGAAGCCGCCAAGAACTTCCATGATGCCTCCTATGTAGCCAAGGATAATGCTGTACCCCACGCGGATGTCTGTAGATGCTGCTGCAATGTCGGTAAGAATATGTGTGTACCATGCAATGGGAATGAGGGTCAGCACACCTGACAAGAAAATTAGCAAACCACCAAGACCAGCTACAGTCCAGTTAGGTCTTTCCCTCCAGCACCGGACACCGGGAATTGCAACCGCCAAGCCTATCAAGGTGAGAATAAGAGATGCCACCATCATGGCCTGGGCAATCTCAATGATTTGCTCGTTGAAGTAAGCTTCGTCCTGTTGGTTACACTGAATATCTCTTGAAGTGGTAGTTGCGCGGCAAATGTCCCATATCCCCTGCTGTAGGAAAGTGCCAATGGGTTCACCGTCTATATCATTTATGGTTCTCCAGTTCGGAGCCACCGTTGCGGTAAGATCAAGGACCCACCCGCACGGAGCCAAAACCATACCGAAGATAAGGATGCCTGGTGTCCGATAGTGGATGAAGGTACCCGAAGGCATCTTGGACTGTATAACTGTGTGCTGTCAGTCGAAAAGCAGTTGGAACATGAACTCTATGTTCTGTTGTTAGCGCACCTATAAACTTTGCCAGACTGAAACCAGAAGGGGTGGAACTGACGGCCTTAAAAGATCACTACAGAAACGATGGGTGTGGTTTAGAGTTTCAGCCGCTCAGATACATCCTGCACAAGTTTCGGTAGCATCTAAATATAAGTGTGACCTGATGTAGGTACCAAATAGTCTTTTATGGGATATTTGTGCTGTTAAGAATGCAGAGGAGGAAACCAATGACTTGTAAACAATGACCGAGGGTCATTTTGATTTATACTGGTTTATAAGCCTAAATCTAAGCGCTCAACACCCATGCCACCAGGTGTTTATCGAATCCGTACATTTCTTCGGTAAGAAGCCTGAACAGGCAAACTGAATGGTGTTTACCGGGACCTATTTAAACATAGCCTGCATTGGTAAAGTATTTTTCAGAACGTGCGTCCAAGATGACAGGTACGGTTTGTTATGATGTGTGACGGGAATGTTGGTCGACTGGACGCACTGGTTTCAGTCAGTGAACACGTGAAAACAAGAACTTGTCATGTCACTCTAACAGGCTACAGTGCCCATCATTAGTTTGCTTAGTCTTTTTTGTCATTACCAAAATGTGTATGCATTTCTTGCCGAAAAATATCTCCTGGAATCAGCTCAATTGTTTGTAACATATTAATTTCCTTTGCTAATAAAGGCATTGTTTGCTAAAGTGATGTTTAATCCACGGAGGATGGGGGGGGGGGGGGGGGGGGGGTAGGTTATGCCTTATCATAAATATGGTCCCGGCGACATCCTATGGCAGTCTCAATAAGATAAAAGACAGATCAATTATTTCTTGAAATATTATTTTTACAGACTAGAAAACCACTCCAAATTACTTCTACCTGGTGAACGACAGTTGAGCGCCCTCTTCTGTACAGATTTAGTCTGATTTATATGGACTCCTCGTTGTCTTTTACATCAAGAGTTGGGCTTGTTAAAACGTTCCTGGCAAGGTCATAGTAAAATGACTTGTTACGCACATATGGCCTTGAGATTAAGGAAAGGTTATTGTCTTTTATATTAGATATATACTAATATGTGCACATAGAATTTGTGTTGTTTTGGTTTCACAAAGACATAAATGCGCAAAGTTTGTATTTTCCGACTGAGACGGTGGAGACATCGAGGTCAGACTGTCAGAAGTCAAAGAAGAGAGAAACTGTTGTGAGGTGGAGGTAGTGTTTGTTGTTGTAGTACAAATACCTAATACGTTTACTTATTGCTATTATACGCAAAGTCATGATATAACTTGACTCATATGAAGGTGAATGGCAAAACACTTATTATGATGCTAAGTTGACGTTTCACGCCTATCTTTAGCCTTATGCTTCACAAGCTCTGTATATCTTTTGTATTAGTATAGTTATACTGTAGGCATTAAACATTTGAAATGAAAGCAGAACTTTCATGCATCAGTTGTCTTAATATTCTATGTTTGCTGCATGGACAGCTTCCACTGTATCCATTTGTATTGTATTGTCTTATTTTGTTCACAGCCCATATAATGTAACATTTACTCCACCACACAAAAAGTGTACTTGCAGTTGCACTATTTCATCACTAGATGTCACAGGTCGCCTTTGATATAGGAATACCTCGTAATTTCACAGTATGTGTATGTGATTTCAGACCAATTACTACCCAGTATAGCTTCAACTTCCAAATTGTAATTTTTTTTCTAATGCATACCTCTCATGTCACGTGAACATCTCATAGCCCAACAAACCCTTACAGAAATCAATTACATTTAATTCAAATTAAAGATTTATTCATTTGTTTTAGAAAAACACAATTTTCTCTCCGCTTTTTCTCACTTTGCATACAATGCAATGCATATTTGCACTTGATTGTTAGTATATGCTCTCCCAGCAGTTACGTGGGTTTACAGGTGGTAATATACCCCTGGTGAGCGACCTGGGGGACCTAAGACTGCCACCCTCCAGTGGTGTCATCACTGCTGCTTGGGTAGGGTGATGATAATAGGGGGGTAGGAGTAGCCAGTGTTGAGTCGGTTGTAGCCATAGGGTTGGTAATTGGAACTATAGGGGTAACCATAGCCATAAGGTTGACCATAGCCATAAGGTTGACCATAGCCATAAGGGAAACCAGAGCTATAAGGTTGACCATAGCCATAAGAGAGACCGTAGCCATGAGGGAGACCGTAGCTGTTAGAGGGGTTCTGGAGTCCCTGGAAGTAGTTCATGCCCAAAAGTGAATCTGGTGGGGGGACGGGGTAGTAGACGGTCCTGGTGGTGCCGCCACCTCCAGCGGTTAGGGCCAGAGGCTGGAGAAGCTGGGGCCCCTCTGGGTGCTGGGGATGTCAGCAGAAAAACACTCAGTCACTCGCTCACAAACTCTACCGTCAAAGGAGTGCAGCTCATCTATCCTCAGCTCTGATGGCACTTCTACGAACGGCTCAAAGTGTATACTGTGGTTAAACATTTTCATTCTGCTACGGTAACATCTTTACATGTGTCAAATATTTGATATTTACATAATAACATAGCAACATATCAAAACCATTACGGCTTTTATGGCATTATGTTTATGGTACTAATTACAACTTCAAGCTTTGTTTCCAACTTGTATTTACAGCGAAATATTTCAGGTGTTACCTCTGAATGAGCTGGTTGCTCAGCTCCTTCCTCTGTCTTCAGCTATGGGGGAGAAACCAGATCTTACTCATGTATTTACATTTACAGGTGTTCATTCCACAGATGCTTTCGTTCAAAGCAACTTACAATTGAGACATAATACCAGCAAATAGTTGATTAAGGATAACACAAAAAAAGGCACGGAAAACATGCTTCAGTTACACTGAACTCAGGTGACGGGTATTGTTAAGAGCTTTGTAGTCATGTGACAATACAGAAAATATGATCAGTCACTGAGATGCGAATGAGATATAATGTTTTTAACTTACAGGAACAGCCTGGGAGGCAGCCAGAAGACAAGTCACTAGAATCAGTGCCCTCTTCATTTTTAAAGAATCTGTCGAGAGCACACATCATTTTTATTCCTTATTCTTTTCTTCTTTTCATTTGCACATTAATACATTCTTACCTGTGTGGTTTATCCTACAAATCAAGCGTTCAATCGGTTATTTAGCCAAACTGTATATCATCTGTTTTAGGATTAGGATTTACTGTTCTCTCACACTAATACAAGAACTATGCACATAATTGAATGTACAGAAAACAGGTCATTGCTCCTTACCATCAATGAGCTTGGTCCAAAGTTACTATATGTTTGTCCATATATTTGTCAGATCCTTTTATATGCTTGGAAGGTGTTCTTGCCCAATCATATTGCCCTTTCCTCTTATCAGATATCCACTTACAAGTGGGTACCAATTGCCTGGTGAAACTGTTTTGTTACACTCGTTGGTTAATTTGCTGACAGTTGATGTAAACATTATCCCTCAAACGACAAAAACAAAATTAAAAATACCACAGTCATTTTGCATATAGCCTACAGTAAATAATTTATCCCAGCAGTCAAGTAACTGTGGTTTACCATGTTGCAATGTGACATATTTCGCTTTGTGGAAAGGCACAACATGGTTGGAGGTGATAGGTCTTGCCCAAGCCAGTATTGCAAAACTCAAAGCACCACTTCTTTGGCTGTGAATTAAGCAATGCCTTTTTTCTGTTGAATTTTAATGTTGATATTACTTTGAGGAAAAGTTTGCCACTCAAAATAGGTTCCCCTCTGATCCCTGCAGACTAAGAATCAATACCCCATTGTGTGTGTGTGTCGGGTGGGGGGTGGCACTCTAGCAGACAAATGTTACCTGGATCTTTTAATTATTAGAGATTGATTAATGTAATGTATATAATGAAATTGCCGTTTCAAAAATGTTTTGAAAAGCTGTGTCTTGATTCCCCACAACAGCTGGATCATCATATAAGGTTGTTAGATTATATCATATTAGGTCTAGACAGTGGCAAGGAGAGAAGAGAACCAACCCCACCTGCGCTGGGCTGCTCTGCGTGTTACCCCTCCATCTCTCTTCTGCTCCCCAACCACAGGCATGATGAGGCCTCGCAATTAACTCCGGGGATTGATGCTGAAGTAATACTGTTGGTTTGGGACATGTTCATGGCTCGTTTCATTTGGTATTAAGTTATTTATGCGCCGCAGAAATGACGTGCATAGTCTGGAGATGGTGTGGCTGATTGCAAAATATTTTCTTTACGTTCACCACTTTGTGATACATTTTGGAACCTCAAACACAAGTCTTTTTTGAAGCGATATATCTTTCATGCTCTACATCTACAACATTCTATTTTGCATCATTTTTTAAGCCTTTTATCACATGAGAGTGATGTCTCATCATCATGAGATACATACTGCACATGCTAAGAGTTTGAACAATAAATGATTTCACTTAGGCACACTTACACTGTGGTTTAACAAATGGGTTTCAAGAGTCATGGGAAAGACCCTCTCTGATTGGTTGACCAGAGACAGACTGATCCTTTATATGCAGAGTTTTCTCTGCCACAGTCCTGTAGCTGACAAGTTTAAACCTCTCTGGGCTTGGAATTACTTTCCCTTTACTGTAAGTTTATGTCTTTGTCAGTGTTATACTTCATACTTGTTTTCATACTATAGTCAGAGATGATGATGATGATGCTTTCTCAACAGCGCCATGATGAAGGCTCTGCTTTGGATCATGAGTCTCATATGTTTGAGTGTCTCTGCTCCAGTGAGTACATGAGATCAGTATTTTTTTTCATTTGAGGGCAAACATGTAGCTGAAGAAGACATTTTAGCAGGACAATCTGACAAAGCCATTCTCATTTGTGTTTCATTTCAGCTAGAAGAACAGATCCAGGCTGAAGTAAGTATCTTTTACTCTATGCATGTCTGCAGATATTATGCGGAAGATATAACAGAAAACATGAATTCAGTATGGTCTTCAAGCCAAAGGTATCAATATTTGTGTAAATAAATGGTAAATTCAGTCATGTTTAAAATGGCAATTGTACCATGGGAAGACTTGCAAACCCCATTGTCAAATTTTAAATGTATCGCACCACATAAATGTAAATGTAAATATTTTGAAACTATATTTTTTCATTTTTGCAGAGTATGTCATTCACTGGACAACCTTTGGCACAACGATCTGAACAAAGGATCATATCTAGAACATACCACTACCCCCTCTATCCCAGACTGGTTAACTTTTATCTCACTTATCCCTCTGGCCCTTTCAACCCTGTCTTCAACGTCTATCGGTCCTTCTCACCCCGGGTCTACATGCCACTGGGCTACAGACCAACCGTGTACACCAAGTTCCCATCTCTGAGCGGAAACATGGCCCCTTACTCTTCCTTTTAGACATGTCACCTGATCTGTCAGTGGCTTAGTCAGCATTCTGAGATTTTGTTTAGGTTTTTTGTTTATATTGTTTCATTAGCTGTTAACAAGACATTGTACTTGTTTTAAGGTTTAATGATGCAATGAAAACCTATGCTTGGTGTTACAAACATATAGTGTAAATTCACCATTATACTTCTCTATATTAAAATATTTTTTTCCCCACTATAGATTAAGACTGATTCATTTTTCTGTTTTGTTTAAATAATTAATCAAACATTTAGGTACTGGCTGACGTCTGACAAGGTGTGCAACAAAAATTAGTTTCTTTTCCAATTACATGACTATTCACCAATGGTCACCTGGCTTAAAGCAGAGGGTATACGGTATATAGGATTGTGAATGGGACTGTAACTTCTCTGGAACCCTTACAATAAACAAATCCTGCAATCACTTTGGACCGAACACAAAATGACTCAAGCTGGGTGGGAGTAGAAAGTCATAAATTAGGTCAAAAGTCATTTTTACCAACCATCAATGTAACATGTATCTGTTTTCACTAATTTATTCATCAAAAAGCTTTATTTCAAAGGGAAAAGATAGAAATCTGTGTTTGAACCGGAGAGTGCTTTCAAAGTAAGACACAGCTGGGGCAGTGGACAGGGTCAGGGTATCTCTCTTGAAGGGGTGATTATCAAAGTGTGCTGGAGAGGGGTGGATCACAGGCAAGAGTGCAGGCAAGGCAAAGCATGGCATGTTGATAATGAAGGAGGGGTGGGAGACTGGGAGGTACTAGCCAGCCCCAAACAAAATTGACTTGGTCATGAGAAGTGATGAAAAAGTTTTGATCAAAACGCCTGTTAGCTCCCTCACTGGACCGCTACAATTTCAGATGTTTTTTTATCCAAAGTGACATCTACACCGCGAAGGAATACATGTTCTTGGTATTGGCTTCTTTCTGGGGATCAAACCAGTTGAGTTACTGGTTGAGTCCTGATCCTTCACACTCTAAAATCATGGACATCAAGTTGCATCACTTGCATGACTGTAGCTGATACATTTGCAGCTTTATTACCTGGTACTTATACCATACTGTAGTACGCATGCACTTGACCAGAATAAAGCAGGAAGAGATAGGAAACTTCTCATTTTCCCCTAACAGTCTCAGGGATGCACTGGTCCCCAGAGTGTCCACACTCCAAAACATGACTTCCCTCTCCAATTCCAGATTAGCCAATCAGAGAACACACTGCCGGTACAGGCCACATGTACATTGAGATTTCAACCAAACCCATATGTGCTCTCCAGTGTCTATGCCAAGCAAGAAATAATGTGGTGTATCCAAACGTGTGGTTTCAGGCCTACTGGGCTTGTATTAGAGAAAGTGGTCTGACCACTGTACTAAATATACCAGATCTGCAGCTGTGTTGACAGCACTCAGGAGGACGGAGGACGCTGATTGGCTCGCTCTCATGGAACAGGACAGCTAAGGTCAGAGCAAGTCTCACAGCCACTGAGGCATTCGAACAAGTAGTACTTGTCCAGAAGTCTCGTATAATTGATGATAATAATCATTTTATTTATATAGCACTTATCAAGATAATGATACTAATCATTTTCCTATATGGCACTTATCAAGCATAGTGCTATATATGCAAGAAATTCAAACAAGAAAATAAAACCCAAAGCAAACAGCATGTTAAACCTAATCAAATCAAATCAAATAACAAAATATATACATATATAAAAATATATATATTAGAGATTTAAAACCATTAAAAACCTAACCTAAGAAAAGCTGAATATCTGTTCTATACTGTGGTAAAAGCTAGCCGACCTAGACCTAATTTAAAGCTCCAAACAGAATCAGCAGTTCTGATGTCATGAGGAAGGCTGTTCCAAAGTCTGGGTGCCAATACTGCAAAGACCTTATCATCTTTAGTTCTTAATCTTGATTTTGTAAAAGAAAAGAAGGCCTGAGGTACTTAAACACTTCGCGTATCAAAGTGGGTGCTTGACCATGCAATGCCTTAAAAGCGATGGATTCAAAATAAATCCTAAATCTTAATGAGAGCCCGTGCAGAGAAGCTAAATGGGGTAATGCGGGTTGATGCTCTCACGTCGGCGCTGAACCCAGCTCCTGCCCCGCCCCCATCGACTTCGAACTCACGCACCTCCGCTATATTCACAATCACCCCAATTACTGATCACACTCTCCTGTCACCTTCCCAGTCTCCTGATTTCCCGATCACCTGCACCTGTCAATCACACCCAGACTTCCACTCCTACGATCTCCTTCATTCCGCCGAGACATCCACTCCTCTTATCTCCCTCGTTCCTTGGATGCCGACTCCAGGTCCACCGTGAATTCTCCTTGGTCTGTTCCGCGCCCCTGCGCTCTGTCACCGAAAGTTGAATATCTCCTAAGTTATATCCTGAGTTCTGTTCTGAAATCTTCTTAGGTAATATCGAAATATCCTACGTTCGTGTTTTTCCAGCGTGTTTTGGTTTTTGTATCATTTCAAGTATAGTAGTTCAATCTGAGCGTTGGTCTGTTAGTCTTCCCTGTTTTCCATTCCCCTTTCCCTGGCTGTGTTTCAAATAAAGACTCTGTTTGAACTTAACATCTCTGCGTCCTGAAGTCTTGTGACAGATACCCTCAACCATGTCGGACACCTTGCAGCAGCGTTTTGGATGAATTGAAGGTGTTTCAGTAATTCATTCAATACAGGATTATTCTTTTTTCTTTTGCATCTTCATGGTCTAAGAATAACCTCACTTTGGCAATATTTCTAAATAGATAAAAACAGGACTGCACCATGCACTTAACATGATCTGACCAACTTAGACTTGAGTCAATACATTTCTAGACACCTGTTTTACATTCCCCAAGAGATTGTTGAAACAAGTTAGAAGAGAGGCTTGGCCCAATGATAAGTACGTTAAGTGTTTTTTTTTTAAGGTGTTGAGATGGAGGAAGTTGCAGGACATCCAATTATTAATGTCAGAAGTGCATTCTTGGATAGTTTGCAAATTGTCCACCTCATGTGGCTTGAAAGACAAGCAAAGCTGAACATAGTTCAAAATGTTCAAAATTTACATTACGACATCTAAGGACATGACCTAGCGGTAGCATGTACGAGTAAAAAGTAAGGGTCCTAAAATAGATCCCTGAGGGGAAGATGTCTGATCGCCCACTGACACCACAAAACATTTGTTCGCTAGATAAGCTCTGGACCAGCTAAATGCAGATCCTGTGATACCCATCCGCTGTCTTAGTCTGTCAATTATAATAGTATGGTCCACAGTGTCATAAGATCAAACAACATTAAAATGGACTTCTCCCCAGCCGCTTCACTCAACAGAAGGTAAATTAAGAATCTAAGAATTGCAGTTTCAGTACCATGATGCTGCCTGAAACCAGACTGAAATTCTTCAAAAATGTAATTGTCCTCTAACACATTAAATAGCTGGTTAGCAACTGCCTTCTCTAATGACTTGGAAATACATTTAAGTTTGGAGATAGGCCAGTGACCACTGGGTTGTAACGCAGCCAGGTTAGGTTTTTATAAAAGAGGCTGCACAACTGCCAGCTTGAAATGGCCAGGAACACACTAAAGTGATCAATATTAATCAATATTCTGAATAGCCACAGAAATACAATTTTACTCGTTTGACCACAGTCAAACTGACACATTCAGTGTCTGAACACACATGAGGTTTGTGGTGAAAGGTGAATCCACCAGGGGATCATCATTTGAATATTGCTTTGTGAGAGTTATCTGATTTGGCATGGATCAGTCTCTCAGGGTCAGTGGGATCCAAATATTTCAATCGTATCTTTTCTCCAGGACAACAGAGTCTGGCAATCAGTGAAGCTCCAGTCCAATGTGATCATTTATCTCTGAGACATAAAACCTGTTCGAATTCTAGAATGGTCGACATCTCACTGAAAATCACTGGTCTCAAGCTGATGAGACACTGGGCAGCTTTTGGACAACTCAGATGGGCAACTTTATCAAGAAACAGTGGACAAATACATCTTGTAATGGTGACTAAGTGTAATGTGAAAGTAATAGTTATTTGTTCTTTGTTGCCCTATGATTCACACTGTTGGCTTTTGATGGTAAAATTTGTCTTTTTGTGTCTAAAATTCACATTTCTTTCCAGCTGTGTCAGATTTTGTATTTATACTATACGTCTAAAAACACACAGAGGCTAACATCTGTACGGTTTGGGGGAATTTCTATGATTGTTGATTTGAATGTTGGGTAATGTTCTCATGTTTTGCAATGCACTTCACCACTGAAGACAAACGTCATGATATAATAATAGGACTCCAAACCACAGTTTCCATGTAATACTTTGGTAATGAAATTGTGAAATATTTGATTTGACTAATATAATTACTGCTAAATATGAGATTGTTGCCAGGAGACAAAGGCAATTCATTTAGTGGTAGGGTTTTGGGAAATTAGCTAAACTTCATGCCTCAACTAGAATGCCTAACGTCATCAGCACACCCACTTTTCCTGCAACGTCTTTCCACTCCTTGTCTTGGCAATGGACCAGTCCAGAACGACAGAACGTACCAGGTATGATCCTAAAAACAAACAAACATTATTTGAATTCTGTGACACGACCAGATGGGGGCAATAGATCTCTATCAGCCACTGCCAATCCTTCACCTGGAATTGATCCAAGTGTGTTAAAGCTGAGACACAGTAGCACAGTAGTAGTTTGTTTTGAATAAATATACAGTCTTATATGTCTCACATTAACTTTATCCATCTTCGTCTTATGTACTTTTTTCAGAAAAGCTTCCTTGTTCTTGTTCTTCTGGCTAAATGAATTCCAAACACAGCATGGCCTTCAGACCACAGGCCAGTGTTGAATCAACAATAGGCCACTGCTGGAAAGTGTAGGTGTGTTTGTGTGTTTTATTTTTTGGGGGGAGGAGCACTAAAATGACACCCCCCATAGTGTAGGGGTTGTATGGTCCACAGTGTCGTGTATATACCATGTGTTGTGTATATACCATCTTATCTTTGTATGTATCATGTACATGTATCATGTATATATCATTTTATGTTCTATATATCGTGTACATTTGCCATGTTCCTGATTCTTTGCCCTCCCCTTCCCTCCCCACCCTTTCTGCTATCTCTACCTCTCTACCCGGCTGTCTCCAAGCAGATGGGCTTTATAAAGCGCCTTGAGACAATTTTTATTGTTTTGGCGCTATATAGAAAAAAATGTAATTGAACTGAAATACAGGTTAAATAGTTCATCAGATTATACTATGAAATTCCTCACTTTGACCACATGTGTGGTACCTCAGTAATGAAATTACTCCCTTATTATCTGATCTGGAGAAGGAAAACGCCCCTTTTTGTTTTTGATATTGCTACATTGTAACCACAGAAGGAAGTTGGTTAAAAATGCAGAAATAATCTAGGGTGTATCATGTATGATTCACTGTGACGTCTGGAGTAAGTTCACGTCACTGCTACATTTCCAATAACTAATAACCTGTAATTTCCAGAAACTAATAATCTGTAACTTGTGTTTGTTATAAGTTGGGTCTTGTACTTGGAACTAATGCTACTTGAGTTGCATAGTGCGTTTTTGATTTAGTTTTCTTGTTAAGCAGGAGATTTCTCTCTTTCATTTTGAGAGTTTTTTGTTGTTGTTTCCTGGGAGGCATCTAATTGTTGCTTAACGATGTTGCTCAGCAAAGCAAGTGTCATGGCTGAGGTGACCTCAACAGTTGCACGTAACTCTAAAGATGATGAATTTCCCATAAAAATGAGTCGGGTTAGGGTTAGATACGACATGCCAGCCCACTAACACGTGCCTGCACACTAGGACGTGCCAGCACACTTTCCTTGCATTAGGTGGGGAAATTCCCAAGGTCATTTAGAGACCCAGCCCTTGTGTTACTCATCACCACTTAATGCTGTATATTAACCTGGCCTCATGCAAGAGGATCCTCAGTTGTTGAAGGATTTTAATAACCTAGGCCATCCAAGACAGACGTGAAGACACCCAGAAGCAAAGACACCCAGAAGCCAAGGTAACCCAAAATCTAAACTTCTAACGCATAACACATTTACACAGATCTAACCTGCATTATTTCCATAGTAATACAATTAACTGGAATTGTAGTGCTCTTGTGTTTGAATGACATTTTATCTTTTGAATATGTTACTGCATAGAATAATGTCAGGCATGTGTTAAGACCTAAGTTAAGTTAAGGTTTGTTTCTTCTTTCTTTTTGTTCAGGAAACACAGCACCAGGAACTTAACAATGGCAATGCTAAGGACAGCTCTCCTCATGATGTTTGTGACAGCAGCACTGTCAAAATCAGTAAGTCTTTGACTGCAGAGCATGGTGCCCAGCATTGTATTATAGGAAAAGGCATGGTGTTGTGCTCTTGTGGTCTTGCTCCTTTAATTACTTTGGTAATTGGAAATAGGAGTAACTTCCAATATTACTCGTAATCATAAAATCTGGATGAGCCTTTACTCTAGAGTGGAAGTGTATGGGTAAACTGACAAACGTGTGTATCCTTTTTACAGTTTGGTTGGCGCAGACAAGAATCCTCTGAATCCAGCGAATCTAAGGACAACATTTACACGCTTGATAGGCAGGGTGAGAAGGACAGCAGAGCGTGGTCCAGCATGCAATCCAGTTTTGAGTCTGGTTCAAACTCGGAGTCTGGTTCAAACTCACATTCTGGTTCAAACTCAGATTCTGGTTCAAACTCGGATTCTGGTTCAAACTCAGATTCTGGTTCAAACTCGGATTCTGGTTCAAACTCGGAATCAGATTCAGATTCGGACTCAGATGAGGTTGTGAGTACCACAAGGTCACCAATCACCGCGGAAACAGCTGCAAGTACTACTGTGATAACCACAACTGCAGACACTGTGACAACAACTGCAGACACTGTGACAACCACTGCGGACACTGTGACAACAACTGCGGACACTCTGACAACAACTGCAAACACTGTGACAACAACTGCAGACACTGTGACAGAAACAACTGCAGACACTGTGACAGGAACAACTGCAGACACTGTGACAAGAACAACTGCGGACACTGTGACAGCAATAACTGAAAATAATATCACAAACTGTGTAACTCTGGATATTACAACAAAGGGCAGAGGAGACAATTAAGTTATAACACTTAAACACTGTGCCAGTCTATGTTGCATTTTGTGGCATATTCCTGAGTAATACTGTTCATGAGCAGAGTGGATTGCATGTTATATGTTGTTTATTCTGTATGCTTTTACAGAAATTAATTCTGTGCTTCCTTGTTTTGATTTATCATGTATATATGTAAGCAGCTGTACTTAAATTAATAAAGCCATCTTATCAAAGACAGCTTGTCTTTCACTGACATGGAATTGGTCAAAGCCTCTCTGTTACCCTTCCGTTGCAGTGTGCAATCCTCCTGGAGAGATAATCTCCAGCCAGGTTTAGATCCAGTCCCAATTTAACTTAACTATTGCTGCTGAGAAAATGATTAGAAAGCCTTAGCTTAGCTAAATTAGGTGTGTCAAGATTTGGTTATGACTGCACTCCTCGGAAAGGTCGTTCCCCCAGGGTGAGGCTGAGGAAGCCCTGTGGTTACAAAAATAAATAAATAAATAAGAATATATATATATATATATATATATATATATGTATGTGTGTGTGTGTGTGTGTGTGTGTGTGTGTGTGTGTGTGTGTGTGTCTGTGTCTGTGTGTGTGTGTGTGTGTGTGTGTGTGTGTGTGTGTGTGTGTGTGTGTGTGTGTGTGTGTGTGTGCATGTGTATGAGTGTATTTTTTATTTATTTTTATTATATGTCTGAGTTTGTCTAAATCCGTGTTCAACTACCAAATATGCAAACAAGGGCTGTGAGTCTTCCAAGGAATCCGACCAGGAAAAAATGCAATTGAAAAAAAATGCCGGGTAGTCCTTTCCCCTCAAAATTGTAAGTAAATGTTTATCCATAGTTGTTCGATGTTGGTTAGACTCGAATGAGTAAACGACTGTTGAGATTTTTTAAAAGGCTGTTGTTTCTGAGAAACTGAGCTAGAGGGCGTAGTAGGGAACCATGGGGAAATTTCCATTGAACTAAATAACAATGTCAGCATTGGCCACATCTCATCAAACATGATACTGCTAACTTCTCTAACAATAGCCATAGCCCTGTCTGGATTTTAACTGAGCGCTTTCCCATTTTGTCATCACCTTCTCACTCTCTGGATCTTGTTGCCTGACCCAATAGAAAATCAGCTGTACCTGTCTCCTCTCGACTGATCTTTTCCAGAATATACAGTAATCCTGGTGAAAGATGAGTGTGTGAGATATTGTCAGGCATTGCATAGTTACCTTTTCCCCACAAAGCAATGCAAGCAATGAGGTGCTACACATTGGAGGTCCTTACACTGGCTGTTAGACAACCCCAAGGATCTTTCGACGCTAGAGGAATTCTGGACATTCAAATAAGCCTGTCCAGATAAGTGGACATACACATAAGGCCTCATCTCAACTTTCTTTTTAGGGGTGCCAACATAGATTCAGATCTTCTCATAGCGCTGGCAAGTCTTCGGAGCAGAGGAGACCTTGATACATACAAACACCATGGCTGAATGCCACTTAAGGGGAATACCCAGGGAGGTGGTGGTGTGAGTTTTGCATTGAGAGCTACACAGTGGGCCTATTCTCACATACAGGCCAGCTTTTCAAGTTCTTTTCTCGTAAACTGTTGTTGTCTTTATTACACCTGTACATCTAAATGAGAAATAAATGAGCTGTACATCTAAATGAGCGATAGACATACATGTACTATATCAGTCAATTGCCAATAACTCCCAATAAATAACCATCTTGTATAAAACCAGCCATCTCATTAGTTTTTGTAACAGGTAATGTAGTAGTAATTTATTTAACAATTTTCCCCTCAGAGGAATCTTATTTTTATGAAATCAGTCCTATAAATGATAAATGAGCTATACATTTAGCATTAGCTAATAGATAATTTGTATTAGCTATTTCTCCTATGTTATGTCAACCTGTGTTTTGGAACTGGTAGCATCAAGCGTTAATATGAGCTGAAACTCCTCTCTGTTGAATGTTCATTTATCAGATGTATTGATTCAGTGCTTCTTTAAGTTAATGACACAAGCTTCGGGATCGGACATTTGGTTTGTGGCCTTCACACAAGTAGAGTGACGCTATCACCAATACTTTAGGTTCAGTTTGTGGTTAGGCTGGTTTTGTACATTGCTCATTTGTGGAGAACTGGCTAAACCATTTGAGGACTAGACTGCATGGTTTTGGGGCTCACAATAACAAAGTCTTTTTTTGGAGGGGCCGGGGGTGGCAGCGGGGGTGGGGTTGTACTGGGCAAATGCCGAAAACACAGGAAATGCAACAAGCTAAAAGTACTGAAAAAGAGCATTTTTATTAATACATTTAGATACATTATACCGTTATACATAGTAGTAAAATATATATATATATAAACGTAAACATATATGGTAAATGTGCAATAAACAAAAATGCCTGTGCTTCTCTGAGACACCATTGACATTTAATTGCTCTTTACAAATGTTGCAAGTACAGACCTTCAAAGGGCCACAATGTCTTTGAATGTTCCCTACTACGCCCTCTAGCTCAGTTTATCAGTCCTGTCAGACTTGTCGGTGCTTAGCTGTGAACACCACAGAAGTTTCCTCACCAACCATGGGGGGCCGGGCCATTAGTTTTACTTGGCAGTAATGACAATGATGGGGGCCTCGCTAGTGGGTTCCGGGCCCTGCTCATCTGAGTTCGAGTCGGACATACTCTCCTCGCTCTCGTCGCTCTCGTCACTGTCGGCAGCGCCGGCCGTGGCCGTTGCCGCGCTCTCCTCGCTGCTCTGGCTGCTCTTGGACTCGTCCTCCTCCTGGCTGGCGCTGGCGCTGGCGCTCTCGCTGGTGCCGTCGCTGTCCGCGCTGGTGCTCTCCCCCTCGGCCTGAGCCGCTGCTCCCTCCGCCGCTGCCGCCTGCTGCTCGTCGCTCTGGCTCTCGCTCTGGGACACTGGACCTTCGGCAGCGGGGGCACCGCTCTCCAGGACGGCCTCGTCGGCGGCTGCCTGCTTCAGGCTGGCCTCGTCCTGGGTTCCGCTGGAGGTGTCCAGGCCCTGGCTCTCCACGTCTGGGGTGCTGGTGTCCTCCTCCAGCATCTCCTCGTGCACCTGGAGGGCCTTTGGCCGAGACAGAACAGTGGGTTTACTGGCAGGACTGAGCTTACTTACAGGCAGTGCAGATGAGGCGGGCATGCGGGAGCTATGCGATGGCCGTAGGACGGTGTATACCTTGTAAACCTTCAGGGTCTTGTCGATGTCATTGGTGTTGTCCTCGAAGGTCGCCCCGGATTTCTTGCTCACCAGGTTCATTCCCATCTTGTCATCGTAGAACTTGTAAGGTGAAGGCTCCTTCTCAATGGCGTTGCTCTCCACGTAGATGATGGATTTCTTGTAGTCACTGTAGCCCATGCTGTCTCCCCGGCCACTGTCGGTGAAAGCAGGGAACGTGGGCACCACTATAGACACGGGAATAGCAGTGGTGGCGGCAGTTGGTGCCTCTCCAGACTCCGTACTTTGACTAATGCTCTCTTCAGTCTCCTGTAAAACATACATGGCCTTTAGTCTGGAGATAGCCTGCTCTGTCATTACCATACTCTACTGCTCTGTAAATCCTTCTGCCCTCAGCGGTAATCCAAACAAAGCTATGTATATCTCAGTTATAAAAGTAAAGTCCATGCTTGTTCTCACCAGAACCGTACACACACATTGCGAAGTTGTACCATATAGTGGCACTTGGAAACGTTTAGAGTAAAAAAAAAAAAAAAAACACTTTATAGAGCCAACAGGACAAACAGGAAGTTTCCCTTTTTCTACATCACAGCAGCTTCATTGTAGTATCTATTCATAGTCATCTGCAGTATGACTATCGCAGACCTGTGTCATTCATATTTACATGCATTTGCATATGTGTTAGAATGGGGTAACTCTGGCATATATCATTTGGTCTCTGTGCAAAACCGGAAGATGAAAATGATATATGGCATGGGTGACTTCTCTGGGATGTTGCTGGATTTCCAGCCCATCTCCATTGTATGGCCGCATATAGCTCTGGTGACTCATGCCACATGTGTGTGAGAGGAGGAACATGTCTCGAGACACGTCGGTCTCAAGATGGCATAAATGCGGTGACTCACGCTCTCCACCGTGGCCACGCTGTCTGCGCTGTCGGCGCTGTCGGCGCTGTCTGTGCTGTCTGTGCTGTCTGTGCTGTCTGTGCTGTCTGTGCTGTCATCGGATGCCGTGTCGGATTCCTGAAGACAGAAGAGCATACACCAGTCAGTTTCATTTCACCACCATGCAAATTACCCAAAGGCAAATCAACATCTTTGTGTATTTCATGCAAATGGATTACTTCCCAGGAACTTCCAATGTATATGAATGGTGTGTGTGTGTGTGTGTGTGTGTGTGTGTGTGTGTGTGTTTGTGTGTCTGAGTGTGTCTGTGTTTCACTAAGAAAATCTAAAAATGTAGCAGATGCGGTACGCTCCAGGGCTTGTTTACAAACAGATCCATCTACATACCTCAGTTTCCTCTGATGTCTCTGAGCTCTCATCCGAATCAGCAGGAGCGGCCTGAAACAACAGCCCACGGTGAGAAAACACTAAAACACTAAAACACTCCCACTCATCAGGCAAGTAGCAATTACCCCAAGCCTACGTGTGTGTGTATATGTGTGTCTGTGTGTGTGTGTGTGTGTGTGTGTGTGTGTGTCTGTGTGTCTGTGTGTCTGTGTGTCTGTGTGTGCGCTTGTATATGTGCATGTGTTTGTATGTGTGTGTGTGTGTGTGTTTATTGCGCATTTTTGTAATTGGGTTTAATCTAAGCATTTAAACAACTGAGTTCTCAGTTGAACAGTAGAGTCTTACCGGCTCTACAGCCTCAAGGGTCAGTTTGTGTGAGTTTGTGTGAGTTGTGTGTTGTGTGTGTGTATGTGTTTACCGGCTCTGCAGCCTCAAGAGTCAGTTTTTCAGCAGCTTTCCGAAGAGCTGGAGCTGGCCTCACCTGGGCACAGAAGAAGACATTTACACGGTCAACACAGAGACAAACAAAAGACAAGTAGCTTGTTATATACTGTATAGAGTATATATTATTAGAGGTAGATATTAACAGGTAAAATGATTGCCACCTTGTAAATTATTGCAAAACTGTATGACTGAATCATCTGAAATGTGCATCAAGATTTTGTCAGTTTAGAGGGCCTGCATATTTGGAAAGGACACAAAGTGCCTTCTGTAAACCTGATGTTCATATTTTAAATTAAACTTACCACTTCTTCTGAACTCTCTGAACTGCTTGCAGAGCGTTTCACCTAAGAAAGAAGAGTACAATTAAATGATCATGTTACATGGTCATTACATAAATGGAATCATAGTTCTGGAGGAAATGTATTTATTTAGAGTAGAGTGTTTTGTTTTACATGTGACTTACTGGGTGGCAGAAAACGCTTGCAAAAAGAAGTACGAAAACGATTACAGCCTTCATGGTCTTGATGTCTGGAAAAGAAGGAAAAATCGTTAGCCTTCTTACATTTCAAGAATTCCTTATTCCCATCACAGTAAACCTTTAAACGGGACTTTTCATCATTGTGTCTCACATTTCCACACAGTAAACATTAAAATAGTTAGCTCTGCATTTTTTGGGTCCTCTAAATCCTGGTGAAAGCTTTATGAACTGTTCTACATAACGTCTCAGATCTAACTCTACTACAATTAAAGGGACATTTACTGCCAGTCACATTGTGACGCCTGTCTGAAGTGCGACCTCACAACTTCACAACAAAGCCAGACGAGGGAGCATTCCAGAGGGAGGATGCGTGCCCGCAGTCATGGCGGATATCCGGGCCGCTCGGGCCCCTCGTCGCCGAGAACCGCCAACTAACTTGCCAACTAACTTCCGGCCCAGAACATCCTCCATGTTTTCCATTTCAGCAGCACAAACTTGCACAAAGTATACGTTGAAACCTCCCGCTCGTGGACTCCACCTATAATGATCTCGGCAAGTGTATAATTCTCAGAGTTAAATGTGGAGGCGCAGAGAAAGCCAAAGCCACAAGGGGGCGTTGGGGGAAGGGGGGGGGGGGTAGTGAGAAACGCCTCAAGATTTATTTTGGAGGCTGGAGCCAGCTTCTCATTAGCTCCTCTATTACAACGAGGCGAGCCCTGAAATTTGTGGCCCTGGTGGAAAATGTGTAACGTAGCTTACGTGAAACGGAGCTGCGGTGGGAAGGGACTGCAGAGGCCGAGGCAGAGGCACGTCTGTGTGTCAGCTTTATTTGCACCGCCTGCTATTATTACCGTTTGGTCTAATGAGGCTTTGATATTGTGGCTTTGTTACTGGAACTTGTGAGTCAGTGACAAAACCAGGATGGGGGGAATTCAGACAGCCAATTGCTTCCTCCCTTTCCCCTCGGCCATGTCTGTGTTAATTGCTCTGGTTCCCAAACACGAATTGCGGTTTCATCTTTCCAAAATGAGCCTCTGACAGGGTGCATTTCTCAATTATGCAACTCTTTGTTTTAGAGAGCCTGGATGAAAGCGTTAGGATTGCAGTGGCTGCTATTCTTGTCTCACACTGGGAGAGAAAGACTTCTGAAAGTCTTCGTCACCAGACTGTCTTTAGTGCATACTGCACACACTGTATAAGAAGCATACATAGCACAGGAACACTGAAGTATTGAATCCTTGAAGTGTAAATCAAGGTCTTCAGTTTCAGGGGGAATGGCTCTTAGAACCTGAAGTGCATGCTGTTTCCCTCACAATAATCACTTTCATAACACACAGATGATGAACTGAAGTTGCCATTTACAAGTTGTGTGCAGCCTTTTGCATTCAACAAGAGGTGAGGATGGCATTTTAAAGATTTACAGATAACAAGTTGTAAGTATTATAAAAAATAAACTGAATAAAAACAGACAAAATGTATTGAAAGCTTTTTTTTACCTGTAGTTGTGTCTTCAAGGAATTCAAAGATTCACTTCAGGTTAGAGTCAGAGTGTTCCTCAGTATGCTCCTGGTTGCCAGTGAAGTGACTGTGGACTTTGATGCTGCCTTTGAGGATGCTGCTAGTTGGCTTATAAACCCTGCAGCCTCCAGTGTCAGCCAATGGTAGAGCAGCCCGTGATGTCATGAGGTTTACCACGGCTGTCCCACCTCCCATCTCCCACTCTTCCTGTGGTTTCTGCGGACAGCCAATGCAAACATTCACCAATGGGCATGATATGGGCACAACAAAAACTGTCATATTTTGTATTATTCTTGTGAATAATCTTTCCAAAGTCGAAAAAACATAAGAAAGGTGGACCGGTTGCATGTCTATAGAAGATTTTAACATTTCCACGCAAGTTGTGAGGATATCATGTCTTTTATATCATATCTCTCGAGCAGCCAGTGTCCAAAAATGAAAAAGGCATTGAAACATTCCAATGACAATCCAACTAAGCAAGTATGCATCCCGAAAGCAGAATTTGTTGATAAGGACTTTAGAGCAGAAATAGATTGTTTTTTAGTCTAAATCGGTTTAAATTCCGTATATTTTCAAAGTAATAATATTTCCACTTAAAGTAAATATAGAAACAGATGCACTGCTTTATTTTTAGAATTTGCATTTACCTCGTGTTTTGTTGATTCATCCGTCATATGAATAGCATGTTATTGGATTAAAAAATAAAGAAAACAAATATGGTGAAGGAAGCAAATAACAGGAACTCACAGGCATGGGTTAAATGTGATAAAACAACATAATCACCACTGAAAAACAGTAGAAAAAGAAAACTAAATGAAATGTGTGTTCATTGCCTTTGACAACGATCTAAGTCATGGTGGTCCATCACATGGATTTCTCAAGTTTGTGTGAACGACTTTGATTGACTAGCCTTGTTCAAAAGTTTACAGAAGGCAACTGTTGCAAAGTGATGGAGAAGATGGTGGCTGGTCAACACTAGAGGTCCCTACCGGGAGGAACGAGTGAGTGAGTGAGTCGTGTTGTGTTGTGTTGTGTTGTGTTGTCTCACCCACTCCCTGCATCCCAGTTCCCCATGTGGGAGGCCTGAACACAATGGAACTGACAGACAATCTGGCTCTTAGGTCATGACCTCTGTTAAAGCACAATTTGAAGATAGGTCTGAGACTAACCTTTGTTGGCTGTAGCGGGACAGAAACAAGGCAACTAGTGACTTCATGCTGTAAGTCATCTGTGTGTTGAGGATATCTGATCTCAGTGCAAGATGAATAACTGCAAAACACAATCACTACAAAATGCTCTGCTAAGTGTTATTGGCTTTTGTTCTACAAATGAATTAGGATACAGTAACACTGCATACTGTACGTTTTGAAGGGGACATGCTGATTATCTGCTAATCAGCATGGGCCTCTGTGGAGAAAAAAAACAAACTCAAGGCAACAGAGACAGATGGAGCTCAATCACTTACATAAGGAAGTTATATAAAGGCTCAGCCTTTATTCAGCAAGATAAGTTGTGATCTACTTTAAGAAGAATGGCTTAGGAATGCAGATTTGGCCCTGTCTAGGGGAGGGTTGGGCCATCACTCTTCTTCATGGGTGTAAAGAAGACTGTCTGCTTTATGCTACCATTCCCTGACACAGCCAGACAACTGTGCATTCCCTGAATTCTACAATATGATTATTTGCTATAAAGTTGGGCGCACATTATAGAAAACAATCCACCCTAAGTGGTAGTTAGAGTCAAACTCTCTGATGATTTGCCTCTTTGTCACAGACTCCACCTCGGGCTTGCAATTAACTAGTCTGGATCTGGGGAACTCATTTGACAGGAGTCTGTCCTTTCCCATTTGAATCACTTGATCTCTATACATCCATGTGCTGGGCCACCTCCCCTCAGGAGTGGAGAACCTGTTTTTTTTTTTTTAAGTGATTTAGATACCAGGGGAGTGAAGCACTCCATTAAGGTTAAGAATGCGCCTGAATTCCAGACTTCTGTCTGACAAGCTCGGATTGAATGCGCCAGGACATGTCACATTCGACACAGACCGAGAGGTTTGAGTAGAGCAAAAGCCGTATGTTTTTACCTCACAGTGTTCCATCTTGAGTGTCACCGCAACTATACGTTTCCTCAACGGTCTTTGTCTGGACGTTTTCGAGAGCGTCCAAATGAGCGTCCTGTTTTTCCGCTGTCTTGCGCCGTGCCAAGCAATCTGTGGTTCGCCGGCAAGATCGACACAAAAGACACCACCACCACGACTGCCACGGGATGATTTTCCCCACGCCATTCTGAAGTAATCATAGACTCCACCAAACTCGGCGCTGCCTCTGGATCAAAGAGCCTCTTCAAATTTATCTGTCTTTTTATTTGCCCTTAATCACATAAACAGATATTGATAGTCTGAAAATATCATTAAATGTAATGGAATTATATTTTAATATGAAGAGGCAGGATGTCAATACAATATTTTAAAACTGGCCTATAGATAATGTAAAATAAATAGTGTAGTCCAAAACAGCTGGGAAATTCCATGGTGAGCAGGAAGATGGCGCTTGATACTTTGACCTCAACTCAGATATTAATTAGGAGATAGTATTTATGATGATATTGCATTTTCTTATTTAGATAAGATTATTAAGAACTATTTAGATGTATATATTGTGTTTTACGTATGTATTATGAGATATTATAGAATTTAATAAACATGTATTGTATCCCAAATGTATACAAGAGTTTATTGAATGGGTGTGTTGGCTACCTTATGGATGAGTCTTTGTGTAAAAACAAATTGACATAGGCGCAAGTGGTCCTAACTAATGCTTCGGCAATCTGAGGCACAATGTGATACTGGATGGCTCTCCATGTTCTCCACAGAGTGTGTTAAATATCTTAATCGCAGCCGGGTCAGTTTGGTGCTGTGGTTTGGCTGTGTGTAAGACCTTAAAAATACATGTGGCACCAATTGAGACGGATCCACAGCATTAGTTTACGATGCTGATGTCATTCCTTGAGACACTTAACCCATGTACAATACAACTCCACTGTGGTCAAGTTGAGACCAGGCCATCATTGTGGTCCATTTTTGTTTGGAAATAACCCATAAATTCCATATTACAGTATGTGGATTTGCTATTAATATCCATATTTTCGCCTTGGAATGTGGATTTCAGCCATGAGCTTTTGTCCGGTAGAAAATGTATAAGAACACTGGAACACACCAGGAATGATGTGGCCCTTTACTGGTTCAATTTATGTCGGCTGAATGAGTTGTTTAAGACCCAGGGGTCATAAAGTGTGGTGTAGCACTAACTATTATACAATCCCAGCTAACAACTGTCAGGGCACTGTGAAGCCTATATAGTATGCCCCTGCTACAGTCAGGTGCTCTTGTTGCTGGGAGACCATTGTCAGTATTCTGCAAATAACTGGTTAGAGTGTGTTTTCCATTATTTGTATGTAGTATGTTTTGTGTCTTAAAGGTTTCAGCCATGTTAATGGCAGCAAGGTTCACTGGAAAGGGAGGAGAGTCGTTTAATGTTAAAGAGGAATTAAGTGTCTGCTACTGAGTGATGTCTCTGTACAACCAGTTGTTAAAGCTTTTTGAAGGTTACAGTAAAAAGAGTTGTATTTTTGAAGATCATGCCAAACTTATACAGCACAGAGGCTAGGGAGCTGGTCCTTAAAGCAGCAGTAAGGAGTTTTGGTCAAAAACTAGAAATCTAACTACTGCAGGCTTGCAATAACCTTTTAAACACCAACAACAGCACAGCTGGCACTGGTGAAAGGCTTGCTAGGATGCTATGTCATGTTTATGGCGATATAGTTGGAGAGGTCGTGCTGTGTAAGCTTTTTTTTACATTTTTGCAGGGTGGTCTGGCCCCAACTACAGAACTGCATAGTGCATGGCCTAAGTGGCTAGTTGGAATGGCGGGGTGTTTATTTGTCCTTCACAGGACCATATACCAGGACAATTAATTTAAAGATGATAACAGAACTAGTTGCCTTGAAAAAAACAAGCTTCAAAAAGTGGCAAATTGTGGCACGCTGTCTCTTTAAGAGGGTAATTTCGAATGACATTTTGTTTAAACAAAATAAGGGTAGAATTCTATTGCTCTGCACAAGCCTATATATGCTTAGACAGGAGGCCGTTAAGCGTACTTTTCTTTTTGTGTTTTTATTCCTTTGTTTTGAAAAGACAGTTTGGCAGACTAGAGAGAGAGAGAGAGAGGGAGACGGGGGAGAGGGAGGGAGAGAGAGAGAGAGGGAGAGATTAAGGGAGAAATAAGGGGAGAGGGAGGGAGAGAGAGGGGGAGAGCAGTGGGGAACGGTGTGGAAAGGGACCAAAGTGGGGAACCCCAGAGAAACATCTTAACCACTAAGTACATGCATCGTAGACACTAACAGTAATACATATGTCGAAATGATAGGTGATTCACACAACAACTAGACAGACCTACTCATCCTACACCTTTCAGGCAATTAAGACATCAGACAGATAAACATTGCAGACTTGCAGACCCAGTTTGTTGGGAAATGTCAGCCGCCTCTCTCAAACACACATCCGGTCTTGCTAAATTGAATAATCAGTGGTTGACATTTCCATCATACTTTAAAAAAATGAATAAATAAACAAATAGATACACATTTAAATGGAGTCTACTTGATCATTACTGATCAAAGCTGCCTGAATCCATCATCCGCTGAAACCATGTGTAACCTACATTGTGTAGACAAACACAGTCCCACACCATACTCAAAGTCGTAAGGCATGGGAGGCAGGCGTGCTCAAGGAGGGTAAAACCCATGGGTGGTAGCATCTGTCGCTAGCAGGTCCCTGGCTTAAGGTGTCGGGGAGTGAGGTTTACTCACTGTACACGCTGGCTTCCATTACACTCACCTCCCTAAACCTCACTCCCTATCCAGGTCACGGCACCAATGTAAACTGCCTGGTGTAGACAAGTACAGTCCCGTGCCTGACTCAACCTTGCAACCTCAGGTGTGCTACGGGTGTGCTACGAAGGAGGCTGAAACCCATGGGCTCTAGCATCTGTCGCTAGCACTTCCCTTTGGGGGAAACTTCTTTGGCCACATTTTTGCTAGGGACAAAAAACGATTTAAATCAGTGTAGTATTGAGTTAAAACGCTATAAAAAAGCAACCACAAAACAGCTATACAATATAATCCTATGGGGCAAGCATCTGCGTCAAAGTAAACCTGTGTCTGTTTACCTCAAAAGCTGTGACGAAATTCTCGAAAATAACTGTTTCTTCAGTTTCTGTAGTTTAAGTAAAAACAGTAATTTTACAGTTATTGAAGAAAATAGACACAGGTCTATCTTTCTAGGGATTCTTTCCATATAGTCAGACACGTATAATTACATTATGAGCTTGTCAGTGGCAGAAAAAAGTGGTTGATGCGGATGCATGCCCCATATGATTACATCGTATAGCCATTTTGTGGTTGCCAGTTATAGCGTTCTAACTCAATATTGGACTGGTTTGGACCATTTCTGTCCCTGGTAAAAAATTTGACCCAAAAAGGGCCAAGTTAAAAAGGTTAAAAACACTGAAGTTCCCTTTAAGATGTCGGGGAGTGTGGTTTACTCACTGCACAACACTGTAGTCTCTGGCATGCTCAAGACACAAGCATGATCAAGGCTGGATCCATTCCAGGGTCTGCTTTTATCAGTCGGCACTTAAAGGCCTAAAAGGAGTGCACTTCCATGTCCCTGGCCCTAACTGATTTACAGAGAATGGCTCTGATCAAACTGAGACTGTTCATGTCTTAGATAGGGTTTAATGGGACCTGAAATAACATCTGAGGAGATTAGAAATGTCTCTTGTCTTCCCTGTAGAATGATGATTTAATTTTACTTTTGTAATACAGAATACATGCATCAATGTTATGACTGTCTTTGCCTTGAGGCTTTTTTTAACAAAAAAACAATATATAAAATATATGTAAGGCTATTGTGTGTCAGCAAAAGTGAAAAAATATTTTGTTGTGTTTTATAACTGGTGTTCCTGCTTCAGATACAGAGAGGGGAAAGAACATATTTTATTGTTCAAATACAAATTACCCAATAACAATCATAAAACTAATATTTTCGACACGTCTTAAAACCAAGGGATTGGCCCACCGTTAAGAAACAACAGAGTTCAAGAGGACTGGAAACAATGGATTTCCCCTTCATTATTTATTTTGTTAAACCACCATCTGCAATGACAATTTTGCGTATATAAAATATATAAAAGAATATGAGAACTAGAAATAAAATAGTGGCAGTAAATAAAAATCAAACATTGTGGAATCCATTGAAAGACTGTTCCAAGTCAGCCCTGTTGTTGTGCTAGAGGGATGTGCAATATAGTATGCTCCACTGGCACAGTATCAATAAGCCACTTCCAAGCCCAGATCAACAGCCATCAATACAATTTAAAACTCAGAACTGCATCCCTGCTAGAAACAGTCTGGCTTCCACTGAGTCTTACATTCTGTGTTGACTTTCTTTTGTTGTATCATGTATCTTGATGGTCACAGTCATCACTGGCTGTAAATTGGCATGTCTATGTACTCTTGGGCCCATAGCAGGAGAGTGATTTATCCCTTTAAGTTATATGTTTTCATAAGACATGATTTGGAAGAGTGCGTGGGCCGTGCATCCTTTTACATTCAACACCAAATGCATGGAGGACCTCCTATGATGGAAGTTTTTGTCATGTTCAGTGTGGAGAATGGGATTAGGGAGGGGTCAAAAAAAAGGGGAACTTAAAGAAGATTTCACACCTATGAAGAGAGAAGAAAGCCGTTTCAGGGCAGCAGTGTCACCAGTCACTAGATCAGGTTTCTCCAGCACAGCCTTAGACTTCCTGAACCCGGCCTAAACTTAACTTCCATGAATTTGACGTGGTTTGTGATTTCAAGCGGTTTTCTGTTTTTTTTTTTTTCAATTTTTAACCTACCAGTCTTTTTACCCTGTCGTCCTCACTTCTCCACAATCCTCCAATGAGTTAAGGTCACTGAGACATTGCATTACAAAATGTCTACAACTGCTGTTTTCTCTGGTTTTGTGTATTATACTGTGTAATGTGGCGAGGGGGGGGGGGGGGGGGTTGTAATGGTTTGTGGGGGGTGGGGGAGTGAGTGTTCATGTCTGTATGTATTCTTGGTTTCCACCTCCACAGTTTCCACCATGACAAGGTCCACAGACTTCCTGTCCCTCAGACTAGTCTTCGGTTCCTCACTCTCAGGTCTCCTTTCCACTGAGTCACCATCCTGGGCCAGGTCAGAAGGGGTCGTCACGATCTACTGGCACAAGCGTAATGAAGGTAATTAAGCAGTTAACGGAACTGTAATTAGTTCTGTAAATAGAACTTATATAAAGAATGATAAGTCAGTGGATGAAATATGTAATACAGTGGTAAGCCCCAAATAACAAGTCCATGACAAGAGTAAGAGAAACGTCTTTTATTATCAATCAACGCATGCAGACAGACAGACAGCCACACACATACACATACACACACACACACACACACATCAACACATTATAACACACAAGGGAGGGGACAGATCCACCAACTAGACACTAATTATGGACATGCATGATTCAGTCTAAAAACAGGATCCTGCCATTTGCATAGATCAATGGTCACCATCAGCAACGTACAAAGAACTAGATCCACGGGCCTCCAGTCCCTCAGACTAGTCCTCAGTTCCTCCGGCTCAGATCTCAGGCTCAGGTCTCTGGTCTCACTGTCCTTGGCCAGGTCAGAGTGGGTCAGGCTCTACTGGCACACATCAGATACTGTACATCTGACCATGTACCACCACCACCCCCCACCCCCCCAACCCCTCCTGCTTACGCATGCACATTCATCCGCCTTGTTATAACCTGAAAAAACAAAACACAACCAAAGGCACATTCCCGCCTAGTCAACTGACCTCAACACAGACCACACGCACAGTAATGCAGTTGAACATTGAACGGCACCCAAATGATTACAGACTCAATGTTGCAAAGATATAAACGTGAAGCAGCCATCTTATCTTGCCAGAAGTATGCCGAGGTGGCCATGAGGCAAAACCAAGGGGCAAACTTGAACATTAGCAGCGTGAACATTTTCTTTGGGAGAGAAGATAAAATCCTTTTTGATGCCTTTTGAAACCTTTTGAAAATGTAGTAATGGAGTTAAGAATTCTTGACGGTTTTGAAAAACCTTTGAGGGAGAGGTTCAGTATAGAAATGATACAGAACCTTTTTTTTCAAAAGAAACACTGAGTTGTAAATGGGGTTCTTTGGGGTCTGGGAGGGGTACAAACAGAGTCCATCAGGAAACAAGCAAAATAACCTTTTTCATTCACATAATGTGCGTGTCACTAAACTTGTTCTTGTCACTTGGTCCACAGTAGATTATACCAAGACAACAGTCAGGCTTCTCAACCCAAAAATAAACAACTGTGTGTTAAAAGCAACCTCGGTTTACTCAGGGCCTCTGACTTCTGTTTTTTCAAGGTGGAGTCATCATAGTAAATAAAAAAATCCGACAAAGGATTATCCCGTTTCTGTACGCTGTACCTCCTAAAGCGAGGTACCACAGAACAGCACATCCCAGCCATCTCTAACCCAGTGTAGCCAACCATGTGATTAGTGGTGTGCTGAGGAGACGGCTGCTTAACCTCTCTACCAGGGCTCATGTGGATCTGTGTCATGTCCCTAACATGCTACTGGAAAGGTTAGTTGATATACAGCCGGTCTTTCCCACATCATAAAGTCTATTGACGCTGGCAGAGAGTACAGTGGTGGTCAACTCCTTGTGACCCCATTTGACACTGGTACATGTTTCACACCACAACATTAATGCACCATAGTCAAGACTAGAAGAATCTCCTGCTTTCTTAAAATGGTAAGAAATTGGTATTGCATTTACAGATAATTTCATTTTAAATGATGACAGTTACAAAGGGTTAACAAAACCCCTCTCCACAGGGTGCCATTGTCTAGTGTGTTAAAATTAGGGGCAGGCTCAAATCTGGCCAGTCTTCAAGTGTTGTGCCAATGCATGTGGGCAGAATGAATGCCAACATTAAGTCAACAACTATCATTAAAAACAAACTCATTAACTGTGCCGCCACAAAAAAAATTAAGAATAACAAGTGTGAGGAGTGAAGGCACTTCAAAATCAGGTCATCTGTCAACACTGGACTGCACTGGATTTCGGTCAACTGATACACCAGAGGCTCGCTATATTAAAAATGCATTGCTAACAAACAAAGGACTCATCCTTCTATACGCAGTTTTTTGTATGGAAGGTTACATTTCACAATTAAGCTTCACTGAACTTCAACATGAGACCCTTGGAAATGTCCCATCAGTGCTCCCTTGTTTTCCATCTTAAAGAGGGAAACTCAATCTGTTGGGCACAGTGGAGTAAATGGGTGTGATATCCAAGGGTATTTCAATATTATTTTAACAAGCTCTCTGTTAAATGTGCCTATAAACTAACTTTGACCATTTCTAAGCAGGGAAGAGACTCAGCAAGTTTATGGTTGCACTAAAAAAATACTGGGTTTGACAGTGGGACAAATACTTTGGAGTTCTTATATAATGATGTTGTTGCATTGTTGTGTAGGCAGAAATGAATGTTCTGACCATCATACTAGGAGAGAAAAGAATATACACTGACTGATAACATATATATATAACGTATAACACTGATTATCAGAGGGGTTCAACCCACAGGTATTTGACTTCACACATCACAGATCATATTACTGTAATAAAACGAGCTGTTATACATGCTATTGTAAAGTCATTATCTAAAACAGTATCGTTTCAGAGTGTTTATTTCCATTTGTATTATGGAAAAACAACGCACATACAATCATAAAATAACAGATAGCATTGCACAGGAAGATTAACAGTGTATGAATTCAGATGAGGCTGTGCAGAATTATGGCTAAGACGATAGCCTGCTGAAAGTGATATAAAATGGTGCTCGGCTATGCTTTCTGCACATCGGGGCATAAACGCTGAGCATGTGATGTTTACTTTATGACGTCTAGACATCAGAGCTGCTGTATGTTTGTGTGCAGCTTCATTTACTCCTTTCCATCCAGACAATAAACTGTAAACTCTGTTATGATTACAAACGAGCCTCCCAAAACCAATGGCGTTTACCCATAAGACTGTCTGAGCAGCCAGACAGGCAAGGCTGTCAGACACACAGAGACGGACGGAGAGACTGTCTGTCAGACCAACAGACAGACTCAAGGAGGAGGCTGAGAGGCTGAGGAAAGGAGGTGAGGCAGAAGCGGAGAACAAGACGAGGCAAGTCTCTGGAGTCTGTTATATCTGAGGCCGACATTTATATGGTGCAATAATGTACACTTCATGGACACTTCCAGGTTAATACTGTTGAGTTTTGTATATCTGGGAAAAAAAACACAGAATAGACTGATAATCTCCATATAAATGGATATAAACAATGCTAATAAGAAACTTGCTTGGATAAAGCTACCTTTAGCTTACTGATCGCACCAAAAAAATCAGAAGTGGGTGTTTGTGTCTAGGTTTTTTGCCATAGTCTATGGTTTTTGCCATGGTCTGTGTTTGTGTGTATCTTGTCTACCAATAACCTGCCACCTACTGATGAAAAAATCAGCAGGACAGTAGGGAAGCTCATGGCTTTGGTTAGCATCAGATGGAAATTCCATTCTTGTGGCGTTATCACCTATTGACAAATTCTGGGAATGACAAGGAAAAGCAAGAGGAATGATGCCAAGAATGATGTCTGAGCGAACGCTGACCGAGTTTTATGCCTTTTTGCCCTCTTTATGTAAACATGCGCTGCTGTAGAATTGGAAGGATACATTAAAAAGATTACCACAGCAGGCCTATGCATTTCAACATAAAACTTAAAAAGAGGAAAATCCATGTTGTCATTTTAACACAGCAATTAAAATTTGTGTTCACAAAATAAAGATTACCACAGTATGTTTTATAAATATTTAAATTTGACACGGGTCCCCTTATAAAAAAGTGTGGACAAAAATTATGATGGATGTGGTTCATATCAGGGCTGCAAAAGGCATAAAAATCTCAATTAGACGAATTGTAAAAAGTGAAACAGGATGATGGATGGAAACCCAGAATAATGTGGTGGCCGCCAGATAGGAGCAGGGCAGGGACGCCAACACAGAAATCCCCCTTGCTGGGACAGGGCTTCATAGGACAGCATGCCAGTGAAAAAAATGAGATCTGCACTAAAGAAATTACGCTGTAGCTTGGCGGCATGGATCCAATACAAATATACTGTAAATGGAATCTAAATTATGATATTAACAAATCTATAAAAATTTTAAATATTGAAAAATGATCAGCTTTGACTTTGGTTGCTGAAATGACATTGTGGTGACGATAGTGAGTGGCGGTGACTGTTTAGTGCCTTTCTCCCAAGCCACAGAGAGGGCAAACCCCTGACGTAAGTGTCAGAAACATCAGTGTCCATGTAAGATGGAGAATGGCCTCGGGTTATAAATGTAGGCGATAAATTAGTTCTTTGAAAGGAGCTCTGGAGGCCAGATACTTAGTAAATCACAAACGAGGAGGCAGCAGGACAACATGGTGACCCAGTGGCCCGAGTGACCTCGCCGTTGCTGGGAGACACCTCAGAACTTAATCTGAAATGAGTGTGGGGAAGACTGTGACAAACGCTGGTGAAATGTGGAAATGGAGTTTCAGAAGCATAATGCCTCTGCCATTATTCTTTTTTGTCGGTATCTGAGGAAAAGGCTCTTGATGGATATGGAGCACACAACATCTCAAGCCACTGCCATGGTAATACACCATGGGGAATACTGTGACATATGCTGATGAAATGTGGAAACAGAGTTTCAGAAGCATAATGCCTCTGCCATTATTCTTTTTTGTCGGTATCTGAGGAAAAGGCTCTGGATGGATATGGCGCACACAACATCTCAAGTCACTGCCATGGTAATACACCATGGGGAATACTGTGACATATGCTGATGAAATGTGGAAACAGAGTTTCAGAAGCATAATGCCTCTGCCATTATTATTTTTTGTCGGTATCTGAGGAAAAGGCTCTGGATGGATATGGCGCACACAACATCTCAGGTCACTGCCATGGTAATACACCATGGGGAATACTGTGACATATGCTGATGAAATGTGGAAACAGAGTTTCAGAAGCATAATGCCTCTGCCATTATTCTTTTTTGTCGGTATCTGAGGAAAAGGCTCTGGATGGATATGGAGCACACAACATCTCAAGTCACTGCCATGGTAATACACCATGGGGAATACTGTGACATATGCTGATGAAATGTGGAAACAGAGTTTCAGAAACACAATGCCTCTGCCATTATTCTTTTTTGTCGGTATCTGAGGAAAAGGCTCTGGATGGATATGGCGCACACAACATCTCAAGTCACTGCCATGGTAATACACCTCCCCTTCACACCAAACAGTTCACCTGACCTCATCAATAAACTATTCTTACTTCTGGTGAGGATACTGTCTCCACTTATGAACCTTAAGTTACGGAAAACCTTACAGGCGTCTTTAAAAAGTCCCTGTGAGGTTAAAGAGGTCTATAAATCAGGCTTGTCTAAAGGTTTAATCATTTCATCAGTTTTACACTTCGTGTTTTCCCCACGTCTTCTTCTCCGCCCACATTTCTCTGTGTGTCATTAACATGAGTTTCACTCCGCTATTATTAGTCTTCTGTAACTTCTTCATCCATGATAGAGTATGCTGTTACCCAGACTCATCTCTTCATTGTATTTCAGATAATTAATTAATCAGAGACATTATATTTAATCTATTAATCTAAATATTATGTCTGTGCTAAATATTGTGCTGTCATCCTGAGCTTTGCTAAAATTGAGAGAAAAAAAAGAAAAGAGAAAAAGTAAAATTTGACAGAATGATCTTCAGAGCTGATCTAAACTTAACTTTTTACATAATATTTTTGTCATTGCACTCGTGCCTTCAAAGTATGGCTTCTGATGCCAGTGCACCAGTGGGGCTCCTGAAAGGTCACCCATGTGATGTCTGACCACTGAGCTCACTTATTCTTTCCATGTTAAACAATCAAACACTTTTAACAGGGAAACCGCAAGCGTTTCCTGTGCCCCCCCCCCCCCCACCCCCCTGCTGCACATGAAGAGCATCAGTCTGTGCGCGACAAAAAAAAACACGCTTTCACCGCACGGTACATTTTCACATGTAGCGACATGCTTTGTGTGCTCTTCTCCGCTTACTTTCTTTAGACATTTTCATCTTTTTACAGTAATATTTTCTGTTATTGGGACCCAGTCTGATGCGAAAAACACATGAGGGAATATATAAAACTGACAGTTGTGGGACGATCATCTTTTTCAGGCATCCAGGAACAGATGTCAACAAGCTCGCCCACCGCATGTCTTTTATGGCCACGAACACAAGCTATCCACCTCAAAGTGAACCCCAAGCCTGTTATGTTCCTGCACGGATGGCGTGCATGTCGCAGGTCATGACAGAGGAGGAGATGGAGATCCTTCCACTTGGCAAAAACACGCAAGGAACATGAACCATGGGTATGAACCACGGGTCAGTGGAGTCGGCCATGTTAGCTTGCGAGTGCTCTAGGCAGACTGGAACAGGTGCCCCACTACAAATACTGTAACAATCGCTGTTATGGACGTCTTGATGGTCCTGAAGGGCAGTTTAGTGAATGCAAACTAAACTGCCACCTGTTACAGGTCAGAATGCCGTGGCTGAGGATTTAAAAATTGCATAACCGTCTTAGCAGGCTCTTATTACACTCCTGATCCAATAAATACTTGGACATGGACCAAGACCTAAGTCTGCATGAGGTGGCATTCTTGCCCCAGCTAAATAAGCAACACAATAGCCACGGAATAGCTCTTCATGAGCCCATTTTCTCTCAGGCCTTAGTGCCTTCCTGCCTATATGCCCACCATCGGTAGATGTTTTGTATTTCGAGTCTATTCATACATCGCAGCAATAACACTAGGTGGTAAGGCCATCTTTTCGAAGAAATACCACTCTCGCATCTGAAAGTAACGTACTGCGAGGCTTGGTGTGTGGGCCAAACATGTCATCAAATTGCCAGTGTGGTTAGGGAGCCTATGATCAAACCCAGGTGAGGGTGTGAAGGCTTGCTTTCCCGTATTACTAAATACTGGCAGACGGGTGATCAGCTCCAAAAACAAAGTGGAGCGCCGTCTGACCTCTGGTGTTTCTAAAAGGAGGAGTTGTGTCCCACCCTTTACGGGTGTTTTTACTGTTGTGTGTCTCAATAGAAAGCCCTCTATTTGTGTGTGTCAGTGTGTGTGTGTGTGTCTAAGTACGTGTGTGTGTGTGTGTGCCTGAGGGTGAATGTGTGATGTATGTCTCCATAATGTGTTTGTACAGCTGTACACATGGTGTTGTGCGTCTGAGTGTATCCTTGCATGACTATGTGTCTCTCAGTGAATATTTCCACAAATATGTGTGTGCGTGTGCAGTATGTGTTTGGAGTACAGACTTGTGCAAGCATGTGTGTGTGTGTGTTTGTGTGTGTGTGTGTGTGTGTGTGTGTGTG
Source organism: Clupea harengus (assembly GCF_900700415.2). Lineage (NCBI taxonomy): Eukaryota > Metazoa > Chordata > Actinopteri > Clupeiformes > Clupeidae > Clupea > Clupea harengus. The sequence goes on along the minus strand of NC_045172.1, from coordinate 16,615,862 downwards.
TGTGTGTGTGTGTGTGTGTGTGTGTGCGTGCTTGTGCTTCCCTCCACACAGACTGTGTATACTACACACACAGTACATGTGTGCTCTTTTGTGTTAGTATTCATGTATAATTTGTAAGTGTGTGTATGTGTATCTGTGTTTCTCTGTGTGTGTGTGTGTGTGTGTGTGTTATTAGGATGTCTGTCGTCAAAAATAGTTTGCGGTCGAGGCCGTGGGCAGTTGTTAGGCCGTGTAGCCAGGGCTCATTGTGTGGGAGGCGGGTGGCAGGGCAGGGGAAGTCTGTCGCGGGCTGCAGTAAAACCTAACCACATCATGCTGCTGGAAGCCCACTCTGCACAGACACCACCACCAGCTCCTCACAGCCTAAGGCTCCAAGCATTTTTATGGCAAAGGAAAAACTGTGTGTGTGTGTGTGTGTGTGTGTGTGTGTGTGTGTGTGTGTGTGTGTGTGTGTGTGTGTGTGTGTGTGTGTGTGCACTTGTCTGTGTGTTCATACGAATGTGTATATGAGGTAGACAGACACGGAGAGCATGCTCAGTTTCGTGTATCTTTGTTTCTATGTGATTGAGTGTGCGTGTGAGAGAGAGTGTACATGTGGAAAGTATGTTTGTGAGTTTGACGCAAACACGCAAGTTTGTTTATTTCAGTGCGTGTAAGAGAAATGGTGAGCGCATACTTAGCCTTGACTTTCACGTATTTGCATGTGAGTTGTTGTTTGTGACAGTGTACATGTGCGGGAGCACGCTCAGTGTTTGTGACTATGTGTGAGTGGAGAATGCATGATGTGTATGTGTCTCTTTGCGTGGGTGTGTGCGTGTGTAAACGGCTGCAGTGAAACAGAGATTATACACAAGGAGATTACAACTCTTCAAAAGAATATTTGAGGTTCCGTCTGAAGTGTATATTTACTACAGCTACAGCTTTACCTACAGGGTTATACGCTGAATGACAACCCACCGCTGCATGTTGAAGTTCCAACCCCGACAGACTCAGCCTGTAATGCCCTCTGTGAGCAAAATAAATGGACGGAAACACGTCTGCGTATGTTGTGGAGGGAGTGGACCACATCAGGGCTGAGAGAGCGAGAGCGAGAGCGAGAGCATGACAAACATGTAATAACCAGTCTTTGTCAATTAAGTCTACACCCACGTCATGTCAAAATCGATCTGTTGTTAGTACAGAGGCCAGGCTTCCTGCCTTTATTTACGCACCCTGTTTCCCAACACTGTCTGGCATGCTTCCGGTGTGAAAGCTGATGGCCACCGGTGAAAGTCAACAGAGACATTTCAGGTGCGGTCAGAGGATGTGACAAGTTTTTTAAATAAACATCGGTGAGCTGTGTGAAGACAGACCCGAGGCCCTGCACTCTGCTCTAGAATGTGTGAAATTATGACAGCCAGCCAGTATTATGGGTTGCAATCAGGGGCGGCTCCCGAAAAAATTCTCAGGGGGGGCAATTTTTTTTATAATGATTAAGGCGACACATTCAGTAGGTACATTAAGTTAGCTGATTAACTCACACAGCAATACCTTTTTGTCCACTATTGGCAGCACACAACAGTAATACAGTATGTCCCCTCTTGCTACATAGCTAGAGTAGCAAGTTACAGGTGGAAAGCTATGGAAGAAAGTTGCATCCAGGAGCCTTCATAAGCAAACATGATGTGGCTCCACATTAAATTATCCCACTTTTTCATTATCCACGTGTCTCAAATGTTGTATGATGTAACATAGCTTAACAGGACACATGATATGTCTTATGGGTTGCCATGTAAAAGGATTTTGTGAAAAACAACACACCATTTTGTGCCAGGAGGCGTGCTCCCAATGCTCAGGGGTCTCCTACCCGATTGCTCTTCTCTTTTTGATGGGTCTTTTGCTTGTCCGTGTAGAGAAACCCTTGGTGGTACTTGGAGCCCTATGTTGTCAAAGACTACTGGGCGTCTCTGTTTTGGTTTACAAAGAAGTTTGTTTTGGATCTCAAGTCTGATGAGGGTGTTGTAGGATTCTGGACATCACATGCATAAACATGCACAGCGAGCAGGGAAACTCCCACAATTCTGAAATAAGATTGCCCTGAAAACAAACAGACAATGAAAAATCACTGTTTACTTTGAAACAAACCCTTGAACCTAAACATGCACCTATTTTAAACCCGTCTGATTGGGTAATCTAGCGTCTTCCACGGTCAGTGAGAGCCAGGCACCGTCAAATGGCAAAGAAAATATGTGTGGACAGAAATTGGGCTTTAAAGCGGGTAGGATGTGGAAATGTTGTTTAATTGTTATTTTCTTGTGTGCCAGATTTCTCCCTGGCATATGTGTAAGTAGCTCAGTCCAGAGGGACCCACTTTCAGGCAGGGCTTCATCAAGAAACCCGGTTAAGCAACACAGACTATTCTTGCATCCATTTTGGAACGAACATCTCCATGCTCAACCATGAAATAAGGGCATGGATGCATATCATCACTATGATATATGTGGTATGTTTGGAGCACCAGTCTCTTTTCAGGAATTCAGACCTTGCCCTTCTCTTTATCACTATCACTGTGGTGCTATTGTATCAGCAAGCTCTGTTGTGCAGACCATACGATTTGGCTGCTATGACAACGGTCTTCCCAGGGAGGCCTTGAAGAACGGAGCCTCCATTCACAAGCACTCACACTGTGACCTTAAAAGGTGGGTCACAAACTTCCTACAGTATGTTTAAGGACAAGAGGGTAAAAAATGCCAAAGGAAGTGCCAGGAAGCTCCATGTGGCATTGGTTTGGGTGCCGCCAACGCTCCATGACTGAGCCTCCTCTTGTGTAATTACAGGCTCCTCTTCTGGGTAGGACAAGCAGGAAAGCCCTTATATGGGCAAACGGTACACAAGCACATGTCCTGTGTTGGTGCTGACCTGTCCAGACCAGAGAATGTAATCCAAATTTGATTCTAGAATCTGAAAGGCAAGTGTACCCTACAAAAACCCTACTCAACTCACAACAATACACCGACATACAATGTTCTTCATTCCCTCCCTCGTATGCATGTCTTGAACCTCTGCCACTCTGGAGTAAATATCTCCATATCTCCATGTCCCTCCGCACAGAACACAAAAAAAGAGTGTGTGGAGTCATGCCCAAAGAGTTAAGTCACTCATTTCGACACTAATGAGAAAAGGGACTGTTTAGTACAAAAGCTAATTCTGCTGTAAGTAATTGATGCTGATTGTCTCCTTCATGGATTAGGTATAAAGAATTGCATGGCAAGATGTGATTATTATATTAGCTGCCTTATCTGTGGTGGTTATAATAGGTTTAACCACATACAGTATATACATTATTCTATGTCATTACTTTATCTGGCAATATTTTTTTTCCATTCATGCCCCTCCTTCTCAATGTAGCAGCATAACTATAAGATGCTGATAACTTCTATTTAACCATACAAATTTAAATTAATAAAAACACTTTTGAATGACTACAAATGCATGTAGGAACTAGGGCGGAGTCTGCAGAGATGCCTAGGCAGAATGAGCTGATGGTATTGAGTATAGTCATCGAGGCCTGGCCTGGGGGAAAGGTCTCCATCTGCTGGACAGATAATGTAAGTACACTCACCTGAGCAGTGAGACGACTCAATGCGCACCACATTAGAAACTCAGCTTGGTCAGTCAGATGGCTGTGGTGTATTAACCACATGCATTATGGTATTCTTGTAGCCGTAAAGGCACCACCACCCAAATGTGTCACATCGAGCTTCAAGCCTATAGAAAGAGGAAACCCTCACTGCTGTGCACTAATGGAGCTCTACAGGTGACCACATGCATGCAGAAAGTGAAAAGTATGTGTGACCTGTGCTTCAGACATTTGTTTTCTCTTTAGTATGGTTGTCTTGCACTGCAGTAGTTTGAAAAAAAAACTTTTTACTTGTAAGGTTATAATTGATTTCATGGACCCATGATGTAATCCTGAGGGATTCACTATCTTTCTCTAATGGTATATTTCAGATCTTAGAGATTATAGAAACATATGAACCGTTTCACAGTCCTCTCTAACCTCATGTCTAACATTTAGTCAGGATTTCCAAGATATTGTTGCTATGTGTGGGTAAACATTACACAGACTTTAGTCTAATGCTGATAACACGTTTAGCACAAATGAACATTTGCATACGTTTTCCAAGTTTAGTTACCATACATCTGTGTTTGTCTAGGCCTTTGGTAATACACAGTTCTTCCATGATATGGTCCTCACTACAGGATTTTGATAGAACTTTGTTTTTTATATGGTGTTATACTTGTCTTGTTAAGTACCTATTTTTGGGGACAAACTTCTGGATGTACTTGTTCTCCATTTCCAGGCAAAGTTGAGTCTTATAAACAGTTTCAGAGCATTTTACAAGCGCGAGAATGGGAGGAGAAAACAGTAAATGCAATGCACAAAGCCGAGGCATCTTAGTTGGTTTATTTGTTTCACGTCATTTACGATTCTTTTTCCAATTACACTAAGTACGTGAGACATTTGTAAGGATCTTCATACCTAATTGACTTAATGAACACGTACTGAGTATGGGCCCCTTCAATTCTGAAGTCCAAATAAAACCAGTGCCCTTCTCAGTCTGTTTTTGATGTGAGCTGATTTAACGTCCCCCACACTCAAAACAGAGGAAAGTGGCTTCTGTCCAGACCGATTCCATTAAAAGTTAAACGAAATTCAGGGACTGGAAAGTGGCCTGTTCTAATTTTGCCATCTCCACAAGCTAACCCAAAATGGAGTGACGGTATAAGGGAATTGTCTGACTTTACAGTGTAGTAAAGTTTCTCCATTGATGTGATTTTATTCTTGTCCTTTTTAAAACTAGAGGGAGACTAGGCGGTCTCACACAATTCTGGCTACATCTTGGCAAACCTTGTTTCTGAAAAAAAATTCAATCAGCTCTATGACCAAGTACAAATGCCTACAAAATGCTGTATTTGATAAATGGATTTATTCAAAAACGTTTACAGTAGATGCTCGTGGAGTTTTGATCACCACTGGATAACGTACCACTAGAGAGCGCTGTTTGCTAATGCTCTCGCTAGACTCATTCAGGATGTCCAGCCCACTGTGCTTTAGCGTGGCAACCTGCAAACTCTGACAGCTGTGTGGACCATAGTCCGTAGACCATAGTGAGCTGGCAGTGTAATAGACAGCCAAATTACTTAGAAGAAGCTGAAACTTCATAAAGACCATTTGGGCCTGTCGTCTCAACGGAGTTCTGACAGTTTTGTGACAAATCGACCATGACTTTGATCTGGTGTTGTTAGTAAGCAACTGCTCAGCTTTATGTATTGCACGCCCTCTAATGCGAGAAACTGCTCAGGCCTACATGGCAAAAAGGTGAAAAGGAAGGAACTTGAACCACGCTAATTACGTTTCACGTCCCCCGCTGTTATTGTAAGAGTTATGTTCCAGAGAATGTAAAAGAAGAGAAATAGTTTGTTCCATGCGTGCTTTATGTGGTTATCTTGTCTTTGAGACAGTAACAGGAAGTGGAGGCTGCCCACAGCGTCAAAAATGGCCCTTGCAATGCAAATATTGTGGGATGTCGATTTGTGAGAAAATCGTCAATATTTCCGCTCGATGCGTGTTTAATGATAGCCTCTTCAGGATGAGTGGGAGTGAGCAAATGTTGTTTCTGGGGATCTGTTGTAGTTTTTTTTCTCTCTTCAAGACCGCTTGTTTGTTCTGTACATATCCGAGAGGACTTACAGCAACAGAACCGTGTAGTAGACAAATGGGTGGCGAAATATCCCATGAAGATGACTCATTTGAAATTGGCGTTCACAGGCATGATTTGAATTGTGTTTCTTTGTTTTGGTCGTTCGTTTTCGTTTTTCTCTGAATATACGGGGGCTGAGCTTGCCCCGAGGAATGGAGGCGGACGCCGAGATCACAGGTTAAAGGCAAGTCCCGTGCCCCATACCACACGACACCTGGGGTGACAAAAAACACACCCAGAATCACAGCACAGTAGGTAGGCCTTATACACGGCATGGCATGATAGACAGTAACTGTGACTGATACGCTAACATAAGTGGGGCTAGACTAAGCCATCAAACATCAATGAAACACTAAATAATACATTTACTCAGCCCACCTCCCTGCCCTTCCTCCAACCACAGTGTGGAAACATCTCAAAGAGGATCAAGAGAAATGTCAGGCACCTGAGTAATATGTAAACATTTCAAGTGTCGTAGCAAAGGATCTGGATGCTATATTTTTGGCTGTTTCTGTGGTCAACTGGGCAGACAGTTTTGCAGATAAATAAAAAAAAACAATTAATTGTGTACCATGTACTGACACGTCCATCAGTGTTTTAACCATCAATATTGCTGAGATGCTAACAATACAGATAACCACCCTTAAACCATATGCATAATCTTGAAATGAAATGGTAAACCAAGTGTTGATGGACTGTAAATTACTTTTCAGTATATAAGCCAAGAACAAAGTTACAATAGCCTTGTGATTACATTTTAACATAACTTTATTACATGTACACTTTCTCTTTGTGTTCTGGTGGTGCATCTAATACAAGTTTTTAAAGATGCAGTATAGAGGGTTTAGGGTGATTTATTCACAGAAATGGAATATAGTATTCATACTGATGTTTTCATTAGTGAATTTCATTATCACCTGTAACTACAAATCATTGTGTTTCTGTTAGCGTAGAATGAGCCTTTCGTATCTACATAGGGAGCAGGTCCTCTTCCACAAAGTCGGCCATGTTGTGCCCCCATGTTTCTAGAACGGACAGACCAAAACATTGGCATTAGAGAGGGCCTTTCACATTTTGATGGCACCTCACGGCCACCATAGCTTCTCCTACACGTTTTGGAAAGGAAGAGGTATTTAGTTGTTTGCAATCTGCAGCCTCACCACTAGATGCCACTAAATCTGACATACTGCACCTTTAATATCCCATGACTGTTGGCGCTGAATTAGCATGTTTTTCTCCCATGAAACTGAAGCTAGCTGGTGGTCATAGAGAATGAGGAACTCAAGGAGTTCACAGCACTTTTTCACTGTGGTTTATCTTGCTTTCAAGTCTGCCTTAAGACTAGAGGTAAGAGGAAGGAACTGCGGAACCAACATTCTTGAGTTCTGGTGTACATCATGTAATTTATCTTTCCACTGGCAACCATAGGAGGAAAGGACAGCTATCCTTTATAAAACAGACATTTAGCATACCCAAGAATAATAAAACTACAACATTTAGTTGGTGATTTATATTCAAATCAAGTCCTTTCCATGTTTCATTTTGTGTCTGACTGTGAGAGATATATTTCATGGACTAGCTTTATGAATGTTCCTCCAACACTTGTAGTAGTGACACTAAATGTAGATGCTTGATACCTATACAGATACTTAACGTGCTCTAGTTTATCTAGTGCAACATCTATATCTGTTGATGCAAATAGTCTCTTCATTTATTTAGCAGTTTACTGCACCTAATTATATCCCCACAGATAACATTTCCTGAGTGTGCATCTAAACCTACATTAAAAGTCCCCTTTGAATAGGAAACTATGACATTCAGATGCATAAGTTTGAGGTTACGTGTACTTTTAAGGGCATTCTCTCTGCAACCTGCTGTTAAACTTTATTATGTGTTCCTCAAAATGGCCACTAAAGAATACCACAGTAGAGCATTTCCAAAGCAGAGGTTGGTCAGCAAGCAATGCAAGTGCGTGCCTGCGCTCAATCGCAGACCCAGTCTTGTAATTTGTGGCCTCAGCAGTCGGCAAGGTTTAGGCATCAGATGGGAGGGTCTGAGCTAGAGCCGTCACATAGAGAGGAAGCGGCCTTGTTCTCCAGCGACATGAAGCAAGAGCAGTCACAATCAAACCTTCTCAATGGGTGAGTCTGTTTTCTATGTTTCTAAATGGGTCACTTGGTGTTTCAAACAGGTTATGTGAATGTGTAAATGTTGTGTAACTGTTGAGTAAAAGCTGCCATCAGTCTGATTTGAGCGTGTGGTGCGTCTGACCATATCTAGGGCAGTCCGGAGGGCATCTAGGGCAGTCCGGAGGGCATCTAGGGTATTTGCAGCTGGACAGGAAACAGTTTGATCTAGTATGGCAAGATGCTTCAGATTAAAGCCAGCCAGTATTTTGAAAATATCTTTAAAGACCATGTTCATTTTAGTCAAAATATAATTTAAGTGTTCACTGCTATACATAGGAACATTTGTAATGTGAAAAGACTTTTTCTTTCACTCGACGGGAGGTACATATCACACCAGCAAGAACATCTTGAACATAAATAATACAGTTCAGTTAAATTTAAAATGGACAGCTATTTGATGTCATTAAATACTTAAGTACTTACTTAAATATACGAAAGGGAATCATTTTTTACATTTTACATGATATAGCAATTCAAGTTTAATAGTTAAAAGACAACCATGCGTGCTGTAAAAACTGGATTTTACCGTGTACTAGTTAAGCCTGTTAAGCTGACTGGTAAGAGTTTCATTAAATTCATGAAATTCTTAAATTTAATAAAGTTAAAAGGTCTCTTCAATGGTGGAAATACTGAATTCTAAGATAATATGGCTTGCCATATACTAGCAATACAGACTTCTGTATTGACAGTGATCGTCAGGTCATGCCATCGATCAGTGATAATACCGAGATGATGTTGACAGTGATCGTCAGGTCGTGCCATCGATCAGTGATAATACTGAGATGATGAGTCTGAACAGAGGTGAAAACCATCCAAATCCAAAACCTGACGCGTATTAACAGGTGAATTTCAACAGTGGGTCTCAACCCCATTTCCTTTCCATTCAGTCACTCAGTGTGGACATGTCTTTACGGCAAGTACGCTGGAAAGTCCCACACTCATGCCATCCAGCCCCCAAAACCTTGTGAGCCTTCAGTAGCTGGCCTACTAGGAAGTGAACAGGAAACGACAGCTGTGACACAACGGTACCTGTGCAGTATTGGTTAGAGTGAGATGAGAGGCCGGCCGGAAATGACAAGCCTTACTGGGCCCCCAGACAGCCCACAGTAACCTCAGGCACCAGCCATCCTCATTTAGCGCCCCAAACTGTCACTAGCTTCCGTCCGGCCTCACCATCTTTGCTGGGCAGTAACATGGTTCAGTGGATGTGTGAGATCCGATGGCTTTGTCGGTGAAAAAGAAGGGATTCGCCAGCTCTCCAGCTCACTCCAGTGGGAAGATGTGTCGCGAGCGCACTAAGTAAGTAGATATTTAGCTGGGTTGTTTTTTCTCGTACCAATCTGCAGTTCAAAGTGTGTAGTCCAAGCTATCAGTGACAGGATGGGCGGAAGGCTCTTGGATTGTATCACAGTTGTGGTTTCTCTGAACAGTACTGTCAGGTTTTTTGGTTTGATGATTAGATTAAATCAATGTTGGATGTGCGGCTCGCGTGTGCTTCTTGGTTTTAAAAATGGCTTTGCATTCAACAAAGAAGCACTGAAATAGCGACTTAAAAATATGCCTTCAGTTTTCTCCTGACTTCAGCTTTAGACAAGGGTTTCGTTTTATTTTCTCAGAAAGGCTATAATTATTGTAAAGAGAGGGCTTCCCTTTTTTAAGAGGAAAGCACATATTTGGAGACAGGAAGTGATGCAGTGGAACAGCAGAAAGACTACACATGAACCTGGTGAGCGTGAAGTGAAAACTGAAAATAATGCACAAGTTTGAGGAATAGGACGTATTCTAACCAGAGCTTCCTCTTTGGAGACGTGCTAGAGTGAATGCTTGTGCCCGAACTGACCGCACATATTTTTTACAATGCAACTCAAATTGTAGAAACTAACCCTGGCATGTATGCACACTGAACAGAACAGTTATGACACAGTCCCCAGCCGCAGAATGTGGTGAACACAGAGCTGTCAGACTGTCTAGTGGAGGATACTGGCCTCCCTTTCAGCCTGTCAGAAAATGGGAACCTACCTAACTGCCTATCAGAGAAGGGGGGCCCCTCAGTTCAAAGGCCAGGATGACTTTTCCACAACAGTGTAGGCTTGGCTGGCCTTCCCATGGTAATAATCTGAACACCTCTCAGACCCTATAGTCTTAATGGACCGTATATGAGACAGTTGTATTGTTTTGGCGCTATAGAAATTGAATTGAATTAAATTGAATTGAATTGAATTGATAATGCTCACGAAGAAGAAAGGCCCAATATGTGAGTGCAGGTCAGCAGCTCCAGTGAAAGACACATTTCCACTGCCTTTAGTACAGCCCGGAAGTCAGCAGATAACTTTATGTTTATGTTCCTGCTGCAGGCACTGGATCAGGAGGCTGGGTCACTGACACTGGATCAGTAGGCTGGGTCACTGACAGTGGATCAGTAGGCTGGGTCACTGACAGTGGATCAATAAGCTGGGTCACTGATGCTGGATCAATAAGCTGGTTCACTGATGCTGGATCAATAAGCTAGATCACTGATGCTGGATCGATAAGCTAGATCACTGATGCTGGATCAGTAGGCTGGGTCACTGACACTGGATCAGTAGGCTGGGTCACTGACAGTGGATCACTTTGTCTCAGTAACTGACGAGGAAGGCATTCCTGTGGGAACCATATTTAAATAGTTTGAAATGGCCTTGACTGACTGTTATGGTTACTTGTGTTATTCTGTATGAGTAATGTTTTTACTAACCTTGTTTCATAGCTGTCATTACACCATAAACCTGTCCTGTCATATAAAATGTTACATTCACCTCCATAGTGTGTCCAGTGCAGGTAAGGGTTTGGACAGTGTGAAGGACAAATGCCCCAACATTACAAATTATGATCCATAGCATTGGTCCATAGTATCAGAACTGTTTTTGTTGTTATGATGGATCACAAATGCATTTGACATCAACAATGTAGAGAACAGAGGTTGAAGTTTTAGAAACCAACTGTCAGCTGTCTGACTATCCAGTAGCCTCTTTAGAGTGTGTTTGCGTAGCCACCCTCCACACCCACAAGAAAGCTGTGTTGTCATGGTGAGATATATGAAAATAGAAAGTGGTTCAGAAAGTTCTTTCATACTTCTTGACTGCTGTTATACGGCAATAAATAGCATGGGTTTTGTTCAATCATATGCCACTTGAGCTTCTGGCGATGTGTGGCTTGTCATTTACTGCTATGGAAATTCCTAGATAGTCGTAACAGGCATACCACAACTTATTTGAAAAGGAACCTTGAGTGGAATAAACCATTACAGTCATCAGCTGACACTCACTATAAGGACGATAAAACCGTGAGTCACAGTCAGTGTTGGGACGGGGGGGGTTCTGATGAACAAAGGAAGCTGGTTATCCGCAAAGAGTCTGTAGAAATTAGAATGACACAGGGGAACCCTTTAACTGACCATTACACAAACCCCAAAGAAATCTAAACAAATTCCATTTGCTAAACATATTATGTAGAAATACTAGCGTGTCAGACTAAAATGGAGGAATTCCAAATTGTGCAATAGGGAATTTACAAATGACTTTAGGCCTTTGAGCTAGTTACACTTAATGCAGCAGTTGATCCAAGTTTTGTCATGACAGTGTGTAATAGACATCCAAAAAAACAACATACAATCTGTACATCACATCAAACTCACACAGAAAGGTTTTGTGTGAAAATAATATTTACTACTATTAATATTTGCGCACCTTTTCTCACACATATTTCTTCTCTTCACCCTTTTGCACCGTGACTGCTTCTTTGGTAAACACTTGTGCAAAAAATGAATGAATAAGTGAAATGGCCAATCTCAAAATGGATACATAGTCATCTTTAATCATGGCTGCATTACTCATTGCAGTTTATTTTTAACTGCTTACACACACATGCATGTACACACTTTCTGAAACTCACACCAAATCTGCAAAACTGTAAGCTAATTCCATTTCCATTCCTTTTTTGCAAAACATTACACACATTTAATAAGGCACTGCCCTTCAAAATGCAACACATCTATAACAGTGCCAATTAAGCAATATAGTACGAGTGCGAGTGGGGTAGGTAAGGGATATTCCCACGGGTGGTGTTCGGCTGTAGCCACGAGGCCGGAGGCCTACGCCATTGTTTCTCCGCAAGAAAAAAATTGTTCCATTGTCAACGTCTTTTGGAATTATAAAAACTTTGAATTAACGGTTATCGCTTAATTGTATCAACGCGCTATAGAGTGTTTCATTGTGGAGTGATTTATTATTAGCTGTGAAAAGTCCGAGTTGGGATGTCCTGGGGTATTCCAACTCATGGAAGGTCTCTCGTCCAATCAGAAACAGCTAAATAATTCGATAGAACCCAATTGTTTTATAAAGGCCCACATTGGTTGTGATGTTGATGTGTTGCTGTGACAAGACCCAGATAGGAGGCAGGGTGCGGTCATACAGGGTCAATGTTTTTATACTTACATACTACCAAATATTGTTTATGGTGTGTTTCCTTGCTGAACGCTTTGAAAATAGTCTTGGTTACAGTAATGTTACAACCATCAGCATACTTAATGGCCTTGCATTTATATATTGCCCAAATATATTTCAGTTTGCTGAACATCTTTAGCAAACTATTTTCTATTTTCTACATTCGAACACTGAAAATGCAAAAGGTGCACATCTATCAGCAACGCTTCGGTCCACAGTGTTTCAGAAAAAATGAAGATTGTAACCAGTTTTGTTAGATTGCTCTATAAAGTGCACTGTAACACACGTAACTTCAAAAGGTGTAAGCCTAACAAAGATAGGAGTGTTTTAGATTGATCACACTAGTGTGTATTTAGTGATTAAAAAACGAACCATATGATTTGCCGTGTTTGCCATTTCACCCAAAAAGAATTTGACCAAGTTTCCGAAAATCTGTGTAAGCAGTTGTAAAACACTGATCGAGGCCACAAATGATGTGTAATGTTATGAAATCTGTTTTTTTTAAATGAGCAGAGAGAGAGGATAAAGCTTGTTCGCAGTGTTAGAGGTTGTTTGAGAGCATTTATGTCGTATCCTAGCTTCAGCCAAACATTATGAATTGTATGTCCTTTGTATGTATCTTTGATGCGGTGTTACAGTGCAGTAACACTGAGCGTGTAAGTCAGTATGTGTGTGTGTGTGTGTGTGTGTGTGTGTGTGTGTGTGTGAGAGAGAGAGAGAAAGAGAGAGAGAGTCTGTTTGTGAGTGTGTGTGAGACTGAGTGTGTGTGAGAGAGAGTGTATGTGCGTGTGTGTGTGTGAGAGCAAGTGAGTGTGTTGTATTTGCTCCTTCACTTCATTAAGCTACTCAGTGAAGGACAACCCTAGCTTCATCTATCGAGGGAGGAGAGATAGACGTTTCTTTTGGCCTTGATGTTCCTCTGGACAGTCCCACTGTTTAGCCTAGACTAAACTCATCTTACTATTTTAGTCTCACAGTCCCCTTCTAGACATCCACCGTCATCCCTTAAGATCAGACTGATTGAAGAAAGAGCAAGCCCCTTAAATGTTTCCTGTTAGCAGCTCTGCTACACTGTGGAGTGGGCTGCATTCCTGCATTCTTCTGAGAAGTTGTGCCTTTGTTCTCCTTGATGGGTTAAATTACCCCTGCAATCTGGGCCCATGTTCAGTCAGACAGCCCAACTGTGTTTGTCCCACAGCATTTAATCTTCCTGCTGACCCCACCCAGTATCTTCAGACTTATGTCAGGGAGAATCAGATACCTCTTGGGTTAGTCAGGGGGAATTTTTCGACCTTCGTCATCAGTTCGGTCTCGGGTCCGTTCGGAGCATGCTACCGCCGCAGCACCGAGCAGACCACAGCCAAAGTCATCAAGGGGACAGGAAGCAGGAGACCTTAGCGAACAATCAGCAACTCTAAAGGGGCACGCGCATTCCAGGGGAAACGTCCCGCTTCCTGAGCAAGCATCCGCTCTGGGTTCAGGTTTTTGGGGCTGAGGCTCGGGCAGCAGCAGCAGCAGCAGCAGCAGCTTGTGCTGGCTTCAGGCACCACGCTCTGACACAGAAGGGCCCTTTTTTGTGGTAGACAAACTCGCTCTCGCTCAGTCCTCCGCCCTGCCTGAAGCGCAGCGGAGAGGCAGCATGATGTGCGAGAATTCCCCAGTTCCGCGTGTCAGGAGACAGAGGAGCAGGAGGTAAGAGCCACTGTGGACGGGAAGGGAACAGAGACAGTGTTATTCTTAGCCTCGGCACTGGTGAGTCTGCATTATGACATGTCTGTGTGGCAGATATGGGCCTGTCTGTGTGGCTCAGAGCAGTGTTCTGTGGTCAGTAGCTGCGTGCAGCAAAACAAGACTGAAACTAATGTAGTGGAACGTCGGCCATCTTTTAATCTAATTTTCTGTAAATAACAAGTGAACTGAAGCGCTTCAGTCGTGTATCCTGAGAAATAGGGTTGAAAAATTACTGTAAGTACGACTATAAATACGTACGGCACAAATGAAGGCCGTTCCAACTAAAACGTTGTTTTCTTTCTTGGCTTACAGCTCCTTCATGTCAACATTGCCTTTATTTACTTTATGTATGTGTTAACAGGAGTGAGGAAAACTTTAACATCACATGACACACATATATTTGACATCTATTTTCAGTCAAAGGATTTGGTCTCTGTAGATTTCATCTTCATGCTTGGAGCTGAAACAGTTGTAAGCTGGTCTGGGAGGTGCCCCCGGTGAGCCTCTACTGTGATAAACAAAAGATGGGCTTGTGGTGAAGCTACTGGCCGCCAGTGTCTGCTGAAGCACCGAGGACAAACACAAGGCTTGATTTTCCACACAGAGTTAGTCCTGCTACAAAGACATCTTGTTTCCCACGTCGCCTTTTTTTTGGTGGTTGTTGTTGTTGTTGTTGCTGCTTGGATAAGACGGAAGTTGGAGAGTAAGCATTGCATTCCAGCATGTAATTTCACTGTGTCTGTTCAACACGCGTTTGTGAACTTGAACTTGAGAGGAAGGGCATCTTGTCAAGCTCTTTGTCAGTGGTGCATATGTGACTTTTTGTTTGTAAATCACCGTAAGAGTATCGTCGTATTGTGTACCAAGAGGGTTCAGTTCCTTATTGTGCGTTTGTCTCCCCTCAAACAGGAACATGTCAACTACTCAGGTCTACTGGCCCGTGCCCATGAGGGCCATCGGAGCTCAGAACCTCCTGACCATGCCCGGGGGCGTCACCACAGCCGGATACCTACACAAGAAAGGCGGAAGCCAGTTAAGTCTCATGAAATGTGAGTGTTTTTGTAAAGTTCTGTCAGTCGTGTCTTTAGAAGGTGAACTCACCCGAATGGAAATCTATATAAACCTCTGTCCTAAGTGTTGTAATGTTAGGATTGACAAATGGCTTTGTCATTATTTGTAATAAACATAAAAAGTGGTCTTTGAGTACTCCATGTTAAAGCACTACAAGATTCCTGATGTCTGTTTATCTAGAACACTGTCATCATACGTAGTCTGATTTTGATTTGTTTATATGTTTTATTCAGTTCCTACCTGTTCTTTGTGTATTGTTAGTCTGTAACAATGAAAGTGTCACATAACACATCTGTTCTAACATCATTTTTTTTTTTTGCTCCTGGTCCCAGGGCCCTTACGGTATATCATCATTCACAAAGGGTGTGTGTACTACTTTAAAACAAGCACTTCTGCTACACCGCAAGGGGCTTTCTCACTCAATGGTTACAACAGGTCAGTAGCAAATAAACTTTCCAAACACTTTGTCAGAGATGTGTCTCAAGTTTTGTCGCAAATGTCATGTTTTTAGATTTGTACTTAATGCCTTGTTTACTCTGAGTATGCATACAGTGGGTTTGCGAAAAACATTTCCATTTTTGTTGATTGAATATGATCTTACTTTAGAAACACTAGACATAACTGTGTGTCTGCGGTGAGTGGGTCAGTTGTTGCAATGCTTCTCTTAGAAATGCTATAGCCAGTTTGTTGTAGTGAGAAAGGGTAGTGAAAGATGTACATAAAACCCACAGTAAGCTCATAATACATATAGGCATAGCAGCTGAAATAATGCTGGGTTCATTTTTATTAGTTCTCAGTGTTTTTGGATGACACATTAGGGCCTCATTTACTAACAGGATTGCGCCCATTTCAGGCGTAAAATAGCGGGTAAAGACATAAAACCCTATTTCCAAAGGAGGCGCACCTGAGTAAAAGCGCAGATTACCGCTGCTAGGAAGTGGGTGTGGGAAAGTGGGTGTTCATCGCAAAGAGATGGGAGGAGATGCGTAAAGAGCGCCTAATTATGTATTAGTAACGAAACAAGAGGTGTTTTAGCATGACATATCAAGCTGCTAAATGAAAACTATGTGCCTGCAAGAAATTTGAAAAATGTTTATATTTGATATATCATTTAATATAGGCATACAAACAAATAGAATTACAAACTGTCCCACCAGCTAGCTGTTCGGGAAAAGTTCGGCCACGTCCTACCCAGAATCGCCGTTCATTGTATGGTTTAAACGGTATTTCATAGTTCAAGCACAACGAGTACAGTGCACACCTTCTGCGTAGGAGTAACGCGTATCTATTCAGGAAAGGTACTTGTACTCGAAGTACACTAACTAAACTACCGGTAAGTAAATTGTAGAGACAGAGCAGCATATTCATTTCACCTTCCATGTTTATTTTGACGTTATAGCCTCTCAAGCGCAAGCTACCCCCAGTGCCATGGCAACCTACAACTACAGTTTTCAAATGTATCTGCCTAGGGCAGCGTTTTTGAAAAGCATGGTTTTCAGTGTTGGAATACGCTGTTTTAAAGTAAGGGGTGTCGTGTATTCCTACCAGACTATTTAACGGGATGCTATGGAGCAGTTAACCTGGATATGAACTATCCTAGCTATCTCTAGCTTAGAGACCCATCTTAACAGTTTGCAGTTTCCTGTGTGTGATTAACTCATGTTAATATGTGTGAATATGAACTTTCTTGTGAACATAAACTCGTTAATATGAAGCTGCACATGCACCCTGAGGGGTAACCATAGCAACCCAGAAACTCAATGTTCGCTGAAAAGTTTAATTTCCCCAAATCAGCTCACCAATAAAAAACTTTTAATGTGGACGGAAGGGCTAAACGGAGAAATATTTATGAGTTTCTATATTTACCTGGGTTAGTTTGCTGTAACCTCGTGAACCAAAAGCTCTAATTCTAATTTTAGCTCATCATCCACGGTGGAACACACAGGCTCTTTCTTCCCTATTTTCGCGGAGCGCTAAATAACACTAATGGGCGGTGTTAGGCGCAGATGACGCGACGAGGGTTCTTGTTTCATAAATAGGATGCAAAATACCGTGCGTTATTTGCGGTTTGGCAAAGGCGCAGATTAAGCTGCGGTCGCAATGTTAGTAAATGAGGCCCATTAGTGTTTTATTTGGGGCTAAAATAGTAGACAGATCATGAAAACCTTTTAGATGTCACAACTTACAACACACACCAAAACAGATTCGCTGATGAAGATTTGCCTATAAATTAGGACATCAAATGCTTTTATCTCAAAAGGAGTAGAGATTTAGGAGTATTCTGTATCATCTGAACACCCACATGCTTACTGTTTTTTTTATGTCTCAAAAACAAAATGATGGCGCTAGAGGCCACTGACAAGGAAACAAGGAACAACTGCCGTTGCCTTCAGCAGGGTAGTTTCTGAGAAAACGTCTCCCCTGGTCCATAGTTCACTCTGTTTCTCCTTCAGCTCGTCCCTGTTTGCGGCCACAGTGTCAAAGGCAGCATGGCTAATTATTGACTGGAACTACTCTTACGCCCCCTGCAGCTGGGTATAAATAGCCATTAAACACGGTTGCGTCATGGAATGCTGGGTTTTGCCTGCCCAACGTGTCTCCATAGCTAGACTGCGTAGGCCTAAAGCAAGGCATATCACGGCCAAGAAAAAACAAGTAATTGAAGACAGTGTGCTTTTGTATTTGACAAAAATCACTGAAGGTATGCAAAGTAATGCTTTAAGACCACATTCCAGAGGGATGTTTGCTGGGTGAAAAGCAAGTCGGAGAAAAGCACACATTCTTGTCATGGGATGAATCTGTTTTGATTTTCAACTATTGTGATTGAATGGCAGGGTTATGAGGGCAGCGGAAGAAACAACTTCCAGCAATGTGTTCCCCTTCAAGGTGGTGCACTTCCGTAAGAGAAACAGAACCTGGTACTTCTCTGCCGCCAGCGAGGATGAGAGGAGGGTGAGAGCCTCCATTCAAATCCTACATATGGGGTTACTATGGTTACTATGTTCACTACTATATATGTGGTGGTGGTGGGGACATTTGATTGTCTTGAAAGATGTGTACATTTCAATGCATGATTGAGAAATAAATAATTAATTTGTATCTATTCATATGTATCTATTTCTTGATTTGTTGACAGAAATGGATGAGTCATTTAAGGAGAGAAATCGACCACTATAATGACCGTAGAGACTACTGTGCTCCAAGGTAAAGAAAAAACAATATACTAAATTCTCAGTCCCTCTCATTCTCATTTTGAGATCTTATGTGGTTCATTAAGAAAGTCCCAGCACATCCTCTATCTTCATTCAACTTTTCGCTTTTGCATCTGGAGATGAACTGGACAAACAAGTTGTTTATATTTCTTAGTGTGTTGACACTCCAGAGCATGTGTTCAGGCCCAGAATGCTGTTAGTGAAGTCACCGCCCTCTTACAAATGGGGAACTTGAGGAGCTTTTTTTAAAGGCCTGGTTGTGTACTGGTGACGTAGAGATTCTTTGATTGCTATTACTGTTCAGAACAGCAGTCTCTAGGGAGTATAGTTTTATTGATAGAAACACTGACTATTTCCATACACAGTTCCAAAACACTGAGTGTTTGCCTATTGTGCACTTTACCTTCTGCAGGGGAGGGAACTGTTCTTGATGCAATCTCCTGAGCTCTTAAATACCTCTTCTTCTATGTACACCATCGACACTTTTTGTTTTTGTGGGGGGGACAACGTGACTGGTTTGGTTGAGGGAGGCAGGGAGGGATGGGTGGAGAAATGGTTTGACATTGCTGACTGTAACTGTTCCCTCCACAGTGACTCAGACTCTGATGCAGAGAGCTTCTATGGGTCAATCGAGAGTCCAATGAATATCACCCACGTGGCTGAAAACCCCGAAGCTGGTAAGAGAAAGAAGTCTTTTGAGTGTCGCCGTGAGGTCATGATGGAATTTGACGGACTGTTAGTCCACTGGTTTGCATTTTATATTGTATTAGGAGGGACTCGGGTTACTTCATTTAAGTACAAAATCAGATTATTAAGTATTTGAGCATATGCATTTCTCTCTTAAATGCATGTTTACCTAAGGAATGAATGCATTCATTGTTTAGAAGTTATTGGTTATTGTTCTGTTCTATTGTGTGGTAGCAAAGTTAAATTAAACTTTATGTTTTGCATTTAGATTATCTCTTGGAGGAGGACTCTGATGATGAAGAGGACTACCTGAAGCCTGATGGACCATCTCCAACAGCAGGTATAATCAATAGAACTGTTAAAAAAGACTTTATGGTGCACTGAAACCAATTGAACTAAATTAGCATTGTGTTGCGGACTGTAGTTTGTTTTGAAGGAAATGCATACATTTGTTTGATGCAAATTTAAGAGGCTATAGGCTGACTTTGGTTTTATTTTTGTCTTCTGTTGTTCAGGTCGACCCATCGCACCCCCTCCCTCGTACCCTCCCCCTCCCGTGCCCTTTCACCCCCACCTGAACTCACCGCCTGCTCCTTCGAAGGGCCCGCCCCCGCCCCCGCCCCCTCCCGCCATCCCAAAGAAGCCGCCGCCGTCCATCCCTGTGCCCACCCCATGCAGCCTGTCCCCCAGCTTTCCCCCACTGCACGCGCCCATACTCCCATTACCCAAACCAGGGTGCTTACGGGGCCCTCGAAGTCCAACGCCTCCCGTCCCGTCCATCGACAGCCTGAGGAAGCAGATCGGCTCTAGGGTTACCTCCACCATGCCCCCTAGTGAGGCCAGGGACCGGAGGGCCAGCCCCTCCGTGGTCATCTCGGAGCCAGCCACGCTTCCCATCTGCATTGGTCTGGTGAAGAAGGTCGCCCTGGACGGCCACCCAAAACCCCCTCCCTTCGCTCCACCCAACAGACCTCCTCCTCCCCCTCTACCCAACCACTACCGAATCAACAAGCCTCCATTTCCGACAGTGCCCAGCCCAGGCAGCAAACCCCAAAGCCAGGTGACGGCAACCTCCCCCAACCTCGCTCTGACCAAACCCAAGCCTCCTCCTCCTAAACCTCCACTCCCAACAGCTAAGGCCACAGCAAGAGGCCCCTCACTGCAGTAAGCACCCCTTTTTAATGTCTGTACAATAACACAGCTACAGGAAACACGTTAGACTTACTAAATATATTTTATGCATGGTAAACAGCAATAATTACTTAATAAGCAGGGAAATTATTTTCACAAGGTCAGATTTATGTTTAAGGTATTTATATTAGATAGTAAGAATACAAAAAATATGTATGGCCCTACATGAGGAAGTGTATCTCATACCATGACCAAAATAGTCGTTTTATTTCTGTGGCTGTAAATGTTTGAAAAAAATAAAGAAGTCACACATTGGTCCACCAGAAATGGGACTGAGGTCATGATCACCACATGCCTTTCTTTCCAGAAGATCGTCTCCGGACGGGCAAAGCTTTCGCTCCTCGGTGGAAGAGGTTCCCAGCGCAGTGAGAAAGAAGAAAAAGAAGAAGTGCAAGGAAGATGATGAGGACTCTGATGATGACTATGAAAATGTGAGTGCGGCTTTCGCACGGTAGGGCTTCCTGTCCGCAACTGCAGCTCAGTTGCACATTCACACACTTGAAGCGGCATGAAAGAGGCTGCAGAAAAAGAGGTTGCCAAAAAAGCCATGGCTGGTGGTGACACTATATCAAAATAAAGCCTGGCCTACAATGTGGGCTTTCACAGACACTTTGCTGCAGAGAACATCAAGAAGCAAATGTTGCAGCACCTAGGAAACTGCTCATACATAAAACACAGTAGCACAGAGTACCACTGAGTTCCATTGTGTTTTAGATTAGCAGTGTTTAGGAACATTGTGTGGACTGATTTGCCACAATACTCCACCATAGATGTGCAATCATAGATTTGTCATAGAATGGATACAACATTGTAGTAAGGAATCAGAAACGGACAGCTGTAGTACTTTGCACATTGATGAACAGTGTTTGCAGACTTTTTTCATTTGTACTCATTTGTTTGTTTCATATGTCTGTTTAGGTGCAACTGCCAGATTCTGTATTTGTCGACACAACAGAAACCAGCATGGTTGAAAAGTAAGACATTCCGACCTATTCCTCAACATGAGGCCTTACATTTTTTCTATCAGTATTGACACAGGACTTCATAACTCACAGTTTATGTCAGAAAACACCCAAATCAATCGTTAACCAATGAATTTCTTATATTACAAGTCAGGAATGTTATGCATACTTTTGACAGAGTGTCAATGAACTATTGCCCCCAAAATTTGTTTTTGCAAAAATTGTAAGTAGGATGTTAGTATATGTTAAATGACGAGTGCCATTTACGTCAGTGAGTATATTTGAAAACGAATGGAAATTCCACTGTTATTTCAAGGCACAAACATCCTGATGTAGGCAGATGTGAAACCCCCATTTCCACTCTGCCACCGTCTACTGCCACCCAGTGGTGAAGGAGAGGAGTCACATAAACAAGCCCCTAGGGGGAGCAGGAGCTTTTGCCATTCACAAATTTTAGCTAGGACTTTGCTTGCTTTGCAATTTGTTTGGAAATGTTCATACCTCATAAATAATTCTAACCCTAATAGGACTTAGCGTGTACACTGCCAAAGGTTATCATACAGTGTCCTCTGGTGCTTTACATTAAGATGTATTTGCTGTCTCCTACAGAATGTTTAAGGAGTTGCCTAGCTTTCCAGATGATGGAATTTACTGCTTCCGCAACTCAGGAACTAAAACATCCAAGGTTAATTTCCCTCAATACTATTGTGTGTGTGTGTGTGTGTGTGTGTGTGTGTGTGTGTGTGTGTGTGTGTGTAAAGATAGAGAGAATGTGTGTGCATCTTTTCACCACTGTTCTTTCTATATACATAGGTGCTAGTCGTGTGGGATGTGAGCTTAAACAAAGCAAGGAACTACAGGCTCTTTGAAGAGGTGAGTTGCAGAGGGAATAATATCCGTCATCACCCTAAACCCAGACATGGTGTCACATTAACACAACAATGACATATGTGTCATATAGCATGATGTCTTTAACAATGCAAAACCATGACAGTGTACCATTACATCCTAAGATATGCCAATATGATGGCCTCCTACTTCAGAGCCTTATACAGATTCAATCATACCATTGTAGCCTGCATGGCATCCTGAGTTCACAACTGGCTGTCTTACTCCCTTTTCAGGAGTCGGAGTTCTTCCTGGAGACGGACTACACCTTTAGCTCGCTGGCCGATCTGGTGGAGTTCTATTACGGCAACCCACTACCCAACCACGGCTCCCTCTTGTTGCAGAAGCCCTACGGCTACACCCCGCCCAGGTGATCTCACCTATCCGTCTGCAAGGGCTCATGGCACCCATCAGTGTCAGCCTGCGCACAACGGCATTAGACTCCCAGACCTGCAAGTGAAGTGCCCTCTGCAGGTTGAGACATGTCACTACACCTACAGATGGCCCCCATCGGTCATGTGGGAGGACACATGTAGCGTGTGTGCACTGCAGGAGCCGTGGGTGGGATCTACTACTGCACGTTTGTTCGCTCTGAATACCCACATTCTCCGCAGTGGACTCAACAGTAGGGTCACCAAACTGCGAGGGCAATGAATCACTTCAAAACTGCCGTGGGGTTAAAAAGGCCAACGGGTTCAAATGCCAAGGTAAAACAAACAGTTGTTTCCCTGACTGAACTCTATTACAAAGGTAAAGCTGGAACAGCGGTTCAAGAAAGACACAGCAAGAAGCATTAAGAGGACGCCACAGTATTATGTTGTTTTTCCGCTTCCTAGTTTAAAAAGAAAGTACATGGATGTGCTTTGTGCATTTGAAATGCAGCACATAACATCATAGAATGACTGAATGCTGAGACCTATGTATTCATATCAGAAAGACTTAATCTATTCTAGGTCACAGGTTCATCCATTGATGTTTCTTGCTGGAGCTCAGCAAGAGGAACAAAATGCCAAGGCCATGGTGTCTAGGCACAACAGATACTTATAAAATGCCAACCTTCCTTGTACTGTTTGTAAATAAATGTGTGTAAGACTGCTAGCAAAACTGTATGTACATTATAACAGTATATTTTAATAACTATATGTCTAAATTAAAGGATTTGTATACTTAATCTGAGCACAGTACCACATTGCGTTCCATATTGCATGTAGGCCTCCGGCAGAAAGAAATTGTTATAATCTCTAATGGTGTGGGAGTGGCTATCCTTTTGGACAGCTAGACTAATACATTGATAGGTCATTTTTCTTGAAAGGGGTTGTCATGGTATTTTTGATTTGTTAGTATGATAAATCAGACATCGCAAAGCAGGAGCATGTGCTATCCATGTTGATGCAGAGGTGAACAGACTGTCTAAATGAGCTGCGATCCCTTTTTTCATTTTGTTAAAGTGTTACACATTGAAATTGATTTGTGTAGCACAAATTCACCATCATTTGACAAGGTGCTCTTTTGAGAAAATTCCTTGAGTATTCCTTGATGCGACTGTCTAATATTGCTGAGGCAATTTCAGGAGATAGTTTTACGTGTCTGATAGATATATGAAGAGAGTACATATGCAGTTTACCTGTATAAGAAGTTTAGAATTAAGTATACTTTTTGAAACATATCACACAATGCCTTTTGATGCTATGTTATTAAGACAAGTGTCCATGTTCATTCAGATTAACTGAAACAATAGATAAGGATGAGTAGGTTCATTCTATCAAGGAACTAGAAAACCTATTGTAAAATGTAATAGAATGGAGAGACAAGGTAGGGCGAATGACTGGCAGACGACAGACATGAATCCATGACATGTTAAAGGATGTATGCAGACTGAAGTGAAGTCTTTCCTGCTGCAGCCAAACTCACACAGTGGCATGCCCATCAACATGCTGTGATGACCCATGCATATTAGCACTCTGGAAATCCTATGTATAATTCCCTCTATCAGATCAGCTACAAAGTACAGGCTCATGACGCATCCTTTGTTTATTTGTATACCTGGTAGACCTGCCCCATGTGCAAAAAGAAGAAGGAAAGGCTCTCCAGTGGACCTGTGCCGGATCAGTGGTGAAACAGGCCCTGTTTAGTGTTCAGGCCCTAGGCTCTGGAAAGCGCCTTGAGACAATTTTATTGTTTTGGCGCTATATAAATAATAAATTGGATTGAACTGAATTAATGGTGAAACCCCTCCAGACACATCTGAGAGTACTGTGAGAGAAACGAGAGAGACATTGGGAGAGGGAGAGGAAAAGGAACGGATGAAGTCACAGTGTAATATGACACAGCATATCCAAAACAATAATTCTGAAAATCACTGGTTCTTTTGAAGGTTCTTACCGCCCACCCAAATGTATGGAGTTCTCAGTCAAACCCGATGAGCATGGTTAATACACACGATACAGGGTAAAAGTCCTACACCTGATGCCACAGGGAACTCTTTATGTGTTTTTGTATCTGTATGTTTATATCATTCTTCTGAAAGAGTTGTATATCAGAATTAGAGTTAAACAGAAATAATTCTAACATGTCTTTATTCCCTGCGTGTGTGAACTGTGATAAAGGTGGTAGGAATGTGTCCTGCTGACTGCCTGCAAGGTCACAGTGAGACTGTTATTCTTATGCATTCTCTGTCACCAAACAGACTGCACTGATTAGGGCAGCTTACTGCCCCTCTGTCCTGGAGTGGCCGCATATCATATCCGTGCAGGCTGGGTACATTGATTAACACTCTCTCCTGTCAACCTATTCCAATAACTAAGGCACTTAAGCTCAGGCTTCTCTGATCTAGTCAGAGAGGCTGGTGAATCAACTCGTGAAGCCACACTCTCCATCTGCAGATGTAACACTAAAGCCTTGTCTTGCCTTGTCACCTTTGTCTGAAAGAGTCTGTGGGTTTGTGCTGGTGAAAATTACCATCACTTCTTATACAATTATTTTAGCCCACAAATATCTTATTTATTAGAATTGCAGACCCACAAACCACTACAATAAACCCATAATATTCTGGACTAAATGCAGATCATCATGTACCCCTTAAAATGCTTGGCTTACTTCATGTTAAATCACTAGCACTTTCAACCAAGAATTATCCAAACCACAGTGTTTGTCAATAACACACCTGAATAGCTACCAATATTTGTCGTACATTTTTTTAGTTAGGTTAATACCAGTTGGAAATCAGAACCTCTTCTAACACTTAAATATGTAGGCATATCCCCAGGGATCTAATAAGTACAGTTTTCTGATTACGAATGTGGGTGCATATGGACTGCAGGCACTGAATGGGTGAATAGAGTGTGAACGTTTAATATGCGGGTGAGGGAGACAAAGGGTTAAGTAAGAATACATGACATCGAGAGGAGGAAAGCCTGGACTCTACCGGCGCGGTTATTTGCTGCAGGTTTTTCGCTATCATTAAATTAGGACATGGACTGCAGTTGTATGGCCAACTTGAGAGGAGGGAACGATTAAAGGGTCCGACTAAATGAGATAAAGGCGCGTGGTTAGCGGGCGTTTCTGTTTGTCGCCACACGGACGGATCGGTTGAGCCGTAATATCAGCGGAGGACGAGGCCACGGGCGCACTGTTCAGCAATACCACGAAATGGTCACGTCTATTCTGGGATTTCTTATTCTGCCAATATGTCTGTGTGGATATGTTCGAGGTGAGTAGCCTATGTGGAGATGAATACAAACCGCTGCTGTTACCGAGGACTTATTTTCTTACGCACGGGCAATGTGTTTCTTATTCTGTAGCCAGTTGAGCTCATGCGAAGGAACGAAAGCGTCTCATTTCCTAGTGTTAAGCTGCCTTCGGCGTGGGAATATGGTTGGACATTAAAACAGTGTAACGAGTAAATGCAAATCTTAGGGTAACGTTATATCCGATATCTAGCGTTACACAGTAGCCTGCGTGTTTTGTTGCGGCGAAAACATAATCATTTGTGTCCGGCTTGATTTGGACAGTCTTTAATTTTATAAATGGATCACCGACTCTGGTTTAAATTCGACCAAACATAGGCCTCTGGTTACATTTTGTAAATTAATTCTTTAACACAATAGACACACAAAATCCAGAGTGCTTGTAGGGACATTTTCCTTTCGTCCAACACTCAAATGCATTTAATTTTACTGACGTTTGCGTGCGTCGGCTTTAATAAATTGATGTTCCATAGTCTATTTCAGCTTAGTTCGCTCTGGGGGCAATAATTTATTTATTTATTCTCCAAGATGGGGCCGATTCTACATTGATTTGGTTAGCCTATTGAAATGCCCTGTCAGTGGGCTTACCCGATCTTGGGCTTCATTCATTGAGTTGAAGGTGGCAAGGTGAGGAGGGGGGTGCCATCTAATTAATAAGCAGGTGACTTCAATTAATGGGGGGTTGTTTGCCCTGGTTTGGTATCCCAAGATAATAACAGGGCCAGTGTCTGACTACGCTACCCTTACATTTTTGTGTTCTTTAGTATAGCTGGGTTGCATTTGCAGGCTGCTACATATG
This sequence comes from Clupea harengus, assembly GCF_900700415.2. Taxonomy (NCBI): domain Eukaryota; kingdom Metazoa; phylum Chordata; class Actinopteri; order Clupeiformes; family Clupeidae; genus Clupea; species Clupea harengus. The sequence continues at coordinate 16,589,164 of NC_045172.1, read as the reverse complement.
CCATTGCATGATTCAAACTTCCTCGCTTTGATAACCCCAAGTGGGGTTGCTGGCGGTTTGCCTTTATGGAGGCCTGTTGCTTTATGTAGAGCAGACTGTTGTATTGGCGTCCCTGAATAATGTTCACACGTCAGTTATCACACGAGTATTCTCGTTACACAACACTATTCTATTTCCGAATCTTCCACATCGGGGGCGGGACCACGGCACTGGACTGCGGCAGGTTAGCCAGGTGTTTTCATTTTCCTAATGAGCTTCAGCCATATGTTCTGCACTGAAATCAGGTAAACACAGAACCCTCTTGATTATAGGACTGAAAAACGCAACGTGGGCTTTAAAAGCAGGTTCTTCATGTTCGGTAACCAACAGCTGACAGGTATCATTGCAGGCTAAGCGATGCAGCCTACCAACCATACAAATTAAAGGGATGTTGTCGCAACAAAGCCCATATTGTGAATCAACACAGACTTTAGGTACACCTCCGTACTGCTGTTCAGGCAATGGAAGGTTAAACTCTGGGCAATGTGCACAAAATTAGTGCTATCCTGTCTTTAAAGTAAAGCCAGAGGAGGGAACATCTTCACGCCAATTTATGTTACGAAGATCTACATTAACAAAATAGAAGGCATTACGAGATTTGTTTTTGTTTTTCTTCATGCACCTGCTCGCAGCAACAGTATGGCAGCCTTAACTCGGGCAACGCGTCTCCTTATGAGGGTTTCAAGCGGATGAAATGTTGTCAAATAAATAACCTTTACGTTTTATGGTTAGCATTTCCATATGACTGGGCCAGTCGTGGGTCAAGGGCAGAATGTCACATGACATTACTTAGACTGAATGCATGGCTCTTGACCTTAGCCCAGGCCACACTAGTATTACCTCAGTGTAGGTTTGTTCTGAAAGTCACAAAAGATCTGTCAGGGCTGTGAATTATTAAGGTAAATATTATAAAAGTAATGACTTATTCCATACTACATAGGTCCTGGCAAATCACATTATGGTTTGCATGGGGAGAAAAAATGGTTGACACTGCCATTTAAATCATGCAGTGATTCAGAATTGCAGAACTGCACTCTGAGTAGTTTGCTGTGAATTTTTTAAGTTTGCCCTGATTAGATTCTAAATTGCAATTTCAGTTTTGACCTTAACTGCTCATAAGGTGCAGACACTTCACTGAACGAAGCTGAAAACAAATACAGATGAAATATAATAGTGAGTTCATCCATTTTATTCTTTTCTACTGGACACTGGAATTACAAATTGCACCTGAAATTGTTTCTAAAAGACCATGCATAATCTTTAAAAAAAAACTTGTATGAGTCTTTGTCAGGTAACCCTGACTTCCATTTGTTTTGGGTGGCAGTAGTGCATCTCTTGCAGATATCTCCATGTAACTTACAATAGGAATGGCTGTGCCCTGAGCATGTGCCTGAATGGGGCGTTCATAAAAATAGAAATGGGAAACGTGCTCAACTGGCATGCATTTCGAATGCATTACTATAATGCTTATTTATCATTTCATTCTGAACAACTTGATGTTTAAGTATTCCTTTAGAATCACCACCACTGGATTTATGCTAATGGACAGATGGAACCCTGGGTCCAAATCCACAACATCCCGCACCTGTGGAACGTTATGTACTCGTTCCACCGTGAATAAGACATGGAGATGGATGCTCCAATGTTACTAATAATGCAGTCATTGTCTTCATCTTTCCACTCATTGTTCATTGTTCAGCTGTGTCCTTGTGTAGTAGGGTAACTGTGTGATCACTGGAAATGTGGACGTAGTCGGCAGCGGAGTTGAGTCACTGTGTGCGCCTCCTTCCTCTCCGTCCCTCAGGGACGCAGACACAGTGCGAGCCCTCGCAGTTCCAGTGTGGGAATGGCCGCTGCATCCCCTCTGTGTGGAAGTGTGATGGAGACGAGGACTGCTCAGACGGCAGCGACGAGAACACCTGTGGTGAGTCTTCTCTCTCTCTCTCACACACACACACACACACACACACACACACCCCCAGTCTCACTGCACTCATCATCTTTTCTCTCTCCTTTTTACTCAAACCCTCAGAAGCAGACATGTTACAGGAATACGCATGCAGAAACACTCTTTGGAAGTATAGCTGTGAAGATTAAGAAGCACTCGCACACAACCCACCTCTATCTCTCTCTCACACACACACACACACACACACACACACACACACACACACAGTAGGACACAAACGTTGCACCCCTCTCTAACTGTAACAGAAGGTCATTACAGGATTGGATGTGCACTGTAGCCCCCCCAGCCCTCTGCAGGGTTTTCTGCTTGGCTGCTCGACCGTGCTGCTCAGCACCTGTGCCCCTCACGAGTGAGCATCGTATTGACTGGTCAGCATGACGTCCCTGTGCACTGCTAGCCTGGTTCGATACTCGGCTCTACCCCAGACCCCGAATCCCATGTTCTTCCTTGGATGTCAAACAAGTGCTAAAAATGGCATCAGTGCAGAGGTTCACATCTGTATGAGCCACATCCTCTATCTCTGTGTTTTCTGGGTCATGAAATGAGTCTTGGGAGTGAAAAAGGGAGGGAAATTGGGCTGGGGGAGGATGAACGAATATGAAAGGAGAAGGGAGGGGCTGGCACAGAAATGAGAATGAAATTAAATGCAGCATGTGTTTGATGGAAGGCTTCCATTCGGGCGTTGAGCTGCTGTGAATAACACCAAACTGCAGCTGGTTGCCTCTCCCTTGGATGTTGTCCACTGTGTTGAGTAAAGATCAGCTGACTGGGCCTCAGTTCAGGGAGTTTGACTCCCCTTCTAAAAGTGAGCATGTGACCTTGCACTGGAGTGACAAAAATGGGGATCTTCCCAGAGCTGCAAAAACATGTCTACTGACTTAAGGTGGTTTGCCAGTCTGTAGAATTTTGCCATTTGTGATCATTTTTGCTCAAATTTGAAGACTTGCATCCAGAATTCTTTACGTTTTAAAATTGACAGAAAATAGGCCTGGCATTTCCACCTTTTGCTGGATTGCTTAGAAAATTCTACCAGACGTTTACCTTGATGTATTAAACAGAAGCTTTTATCTCAAACGTGATGCACAGGGAGGCATGGTTACAGCACACGGGAAGAGGTGCTCTCTGCAGAAATGTCTCCATGCACCAGAGCGATGTCCTCCTGGGACTTGCATGCGGTGTGTGAGAACTGCTGCTTGTGCCTGCTTTGATCCTGCACTATGCAGATTCAAGGTCTCCACTCAGCTGGTATCAAATTGTTATGGGTTGTCAACACCACTCTATTCACAATACCGCAGATCCCCTTGTAAAAAATCTTTCAAATCTAATTCCAGATGTGGATAATTTGCATCAGGAATTGGGGATTTGCAGCTTGATGGTGGACAGTTATTCATCCTGTTGTCATCTTTTGTGTAGTCTTTCTCCATTTTAAAATGTAGTCAAATATATATTAGTAAATATATTGAAATGGTAAAAAAAAAAAAAATACAATTCATGAAGTAATGGCCATTGTGGTGTTTGCCCAGTTGGGTTGTAATTGGAAAAGCTGTTCAGTTTTCCCTTCTTCAGCACTCCTCTCTGAGTGTTCCTCCTGTGACATGAATACTGATCGATCACAGGGGAAGAACTCCTGACACTTATTACCATTCCAGCCACAGGCCAGCATGGCCTCTGAGTACGCACTCGGACACAAAAGCAGACAGAAAAGGCCTAAAAAAAAAAAATGGGGGAGTCGTACAGAAGGCACATTTCCCTCCAAGTTGGCTGCCAGCATTAGCTTCAGTACCCTTGCCTGTTCCTCCGCTGCAATGAACAGGTGTAAATATCAGGTGCTGGCCGGCACCACCACTTACTTTGGCTCTGTGCCTCATGGCTGTTTGCCTTCTGCCATTCAGAAAAGTTGACCTCATTTTCCATTCAAACCAAGTAAGGAGACGTTGATACTGTTAGTGTTAGACATTGATACTGCTATTGAGTACATGTGTAATCAGTTGGTGTTTACTTTGGTAAATTACCCTGACATAACCCCCCCCCTGTAAACAAGGCATGGCCTACAGAAGAAATACGCAGGCAAATTAACATCCTCAGAAGAAAGATAATGTGTTAACAAACGCACTTTGTGTTTGTGACAGTGCCCACGGGTCTCAGGAAAGAGATTTGTGAGATTCAATGTGGGATTCAAACAGACGAGTCTGTCTTCATTTTGGCTCTAACTCTCACAATTCATCAAGGATGTTGGCATACAAGCAGATCTGGCACCAGTTGTTGCTTAAAGTGTCCCGATGACTCAGATGTGAACACAAACTGTGAACATGTTTATCCTGATTTCAGATCAGGGGCTTAAGGGTTTATGACATTCCGTGTCTTTGTTTTCCTTCATTATGATTCAGAAGACTGTTGGGGAGTGTGTGTGTGTGTGTGTGTGTACATATTGTTTTCCCCTGCATTATGTTTTTGAAGTGAGCTTGAAAACAGGAAGCATTTGTAAAAGGGGGTGGTATGTGTTCATTGAAATATTCTTTATTTACTCTATGCTTTCATCTGTCTTCAGACTATATAAATACCTATGTGTGCTACTACTACAAGTAATGCTACTAATCATGTTGAAGATATAAATCGTGTGTGTGCTTTTTTTCATTGGTGCAGTGAGGAAGACCTGTGCGGAGGTGGACTTTGTTTGCCGGAATGGCCAGTGCATCCCCAAGCGGTGGCACTGCGATGGGGAGCCGGACTGTGAAGATGGTACCGACGAGAGCATCGACCTGTGCCGTAAGTGGTGCACTCTTCTGCTTGGCTTTGTTTGTTTGTCGGTTGGTTTTTCTGGCACCCTGCCTCCAATCGAGTAGGAATTACTTCGGTCAGCCTGCCAAGAGAGAGATTCCTAAGGAATAACTGCATTAATCATATAGAAGTTATTCCAACAGTTGTGTTGCATAATCTTTTCAGGTAGCCTAATCACTTTAGCCTGTGTGTGTTAATCATGCATCAGTCTTGATCATGTCTTGGACAAGAGACTGCTGCATCTCTGGATACACAGCTGAGTATTGATTGCTAAGTTGGCCTCAGGGAGTACTGTGTTTTTTGTTTTTTTTTGTCTACGTGGAGCAATATCTGTTTAAATGAACCTTCCCTTGACAAGCGTGCATTATCACGCGTACAAAAGGAGCCAGAGAACTGACCGGTCACGCGGTCAGCACTTGGCTGTGGAAAAGCAGCAGCTGTGCCAGCTTGTGGAAATGGCTGTAGATCAACACTGTAACAGATCAGGTTACACTGGTTCCTCTGGGAGATCTAACTTTACAGTCATCGACTCATCTCACTTCATTTCACTCTTGTTGAGAAGCAGAATGTTTCGCCCTAATGTGTACTCCACAGCTACTGGCTGTGCACATAGAAACAACATTTCACCCAGTCCATCTCATAACTTGTGACATGGTGCATATGGAGGTGCTCTCGGCCAGACCTCATATCGGATAGTGGCTAATCAGCTCTCTGCAGTGGTTTGTCAGCAACAAATGGAGTCAGGGGAGTAAGTGTGTGTGGGGGAGTGTAGCGTGTGTGTGTGTGTGTGTGTGTGTGTGTGTGTGTCAGTGTGGGGAGTGCGTGTCAGTGTGGGGGAGTGCAGCGTGAGTGTGTGTCAGTAAGGGCTAGCGTAGCTTGTGCTTTGTTGTCAGGAAGGCTACTCTTAGTTACTCTGATGTGCCCTGCTGTATGGGGTTGCTCCACATACAGCAGGAAATGATTCACTGATTCATTTCTTCTGATGCCTCTGCACTTGTACTGTTTGCTGGGGTAACTTGCCCGTCTGGACCTCCCATTTCTCAAGAAGACGTCTGTTTTGCATAATGACTTCACGTATAAGTATTTTGAAAGGACACTGCGCACTGCCTTACCTTGACTCATTATGTGGTCAAACACAGTATGTGGAACTCCTCCAACTGATTGTGCAATGCTGCTCCCAGACCACACAAGCATTGCTGTATTTGCCTCAGACGGCTGGCATTATTAACGCCGGAGGTTTATACATTCCCTGTGCACTAATAGCTTGTGGCATGTGTTGAACGCAGTGGGAGGTGTGGGCCTACTGCACGTCCTCGGGTTGTAAGGTGACGTGGGGGCCCTCTTTAATCTCAATCCAATCCAGTCTTTAAAAAGCCCTTTAAAAGCCCATCTATGCTAATGACACTGAACATTAGCGGAACGTAGACCTCTTTGTGAAACTGTTCTTAAAACGAAGAGATGAGTGGGCGTGGAAACCCTGAGTACCTGAATAAATGAATAATGAGTGTATGAATGAGTGCATTAATTGATGTATTAATTGATGCGTGTTTCTTGTGCAGACACCAGGACGTGTCGAGTGAATGAGTTCAGTTGCGGCACCGGCTCCACACAGTGCATTCCCGTCTCCTGGAAGTGTGACGGAGAGAAGGACTGTGACAACGGAGAGGATGAGGTGCTCTGTGGTAAGATTGCTGTCTGGAGTCTATTTGTGCTTTGAGCTGGTGTATAAAGGGCATGTATATTAATGCCCGATTGTATCTCTAACAAGACACCATCTATTCCTCTCATGAGCTTTTTGTGTGTAGGCAAATGTCATGGATATTATTTCATGCCAACTCCTGTTTTAAAATCCTGTCACTTATTCATAGACCTTTGATGTAGTGCAAGTCTGTCAAATGGAGTTTCCCTGGAGCAGTCTTCCTTTTATAGTAATGTCACCTGTGAAGTTGTATTTGTAACTGATAAGGTACAGCACTACCAATGTCAGGTGGATGATGGTTATGGAACTGTGTGTGTGTGTGTGTGTGTGTGTGTGTGTGTGTATATATAGTAGTTCCATAACCATCATCCACCTGACATTGGTAGTGCTGTACCTTATCAGTTACAAATACAACTTCACAGGTGCATAGATAGTTGATTTTGTGTGTATGTATACATATTCCTAACATATGTATATTCTTGTTATTATAATTATAATTTGAACCCTTCTATGTTGTGTGTTCAGGTAACATCACCTGCGCTCCTCTGGAGTTCACCTGCGCCAGCGGCCGCTGCATCTCTGCCAACTTCGTGTGCAACGGCGAGGACGACTGCGGCGACGGGAGCGACGAGAAGGACTGCCCCCCATCGTCCTGCGGCCCGAGTGAGTTCCAATGCGGCAACGCCTACTGCATCCCCGGCAACTGGGTGTGCGACGACGACGTGGACTGCCAGGACCAGTCGGACGAGGCGCCGCAGCGCTGCGGGCGGCCCACCCCGCCGGCCAAGTGCTCGTCCAGCGAGGTCCAGTGCAGCTCGGGGGAGTGCATCCACAGGAAGTGGCGCTGCGACGGTGACCCCGACTGCAAGGACGGCAGCGACGAGAAGAACTGCCGTAAGTCTTTGGGAACCGCTGGGATATGGAGGGTGTGGCAAGGTTTAAAGGTTACCTCCAGAAGATTTTCCCCACCCACTGAGTAGGTATAATCGCTATAATAATACACCTGATTCACATGGTTAAGCCACTGGCAGAGCACGAGCCTATGTGAGATTAGGGCTGTAACTGAATACTGAATGAGAACAGAATCTCCAGGAGGACCAGGCACCGCTGTGTGAAGGGTTGCTGAAGTAGGTCCTTCTGTTGTTAGTAAAGCACATTGCAAGCAGGTCATGAGGTTCTTTTCCAGCTGGGAGCATAACAACTGCCCAGAAGATGCTGCATTGATTTCCATGAACTGACTGGAATTGATAGTGAATTCAGAAAGTATTCAGCCCCCTTCATTCTTTCACATTTTGTCATGTTGCACTATGTACTAAAAAAGTTTAAATTAATTTTTTTCCTTCATTAATCTACACTCTACCCCATAACGACTAAGTGAAAAATGTGCAAATGTATTAAAAAGGGAAAGCTGAAATCCCATTCAGACCCTTTGCTATGACGCTTGAAATTTAGCTCTGGTGCCTCCCATTTCTCTTGATCCTCTTTGATTGGAGTCCACCTGTGGTAAATTAAATTCATTGGACATGAGTTGGAAAGCACACACCTGTCTCACAAGTGACGATGCATATTAGAGCAGAACCCAAGCCATGAGGTCAAAGGAGCTGTCTGCAGAGCTCAGAGACAGGATTGAGGCACAGATCTGGGGAAGACGACTTTTCAAAGAGCACAGTGGAATAGTTTTTAAATGGAAAAAGGGTTGGAACATCAGGACTCTTCCTAGAGCTGTCTGCCCAGGCAAACTTAGCAGTTGGGAGGAAAAGGGCCTTGGTAAGAGAGGTGACCAAGAACATGATGGCTGAGATCCTGTGTGGAATGGGAACTTCCAGTCAAAGACTCACGACTGTGAGGAAGATTTTCTGGTCTAATGAAACCAAGATTGAACTGTTTTGCCTCAATTCTAGACATCATGTCTGGAGGAAACCAGGCACCGCTCATCGCCTGCCCAATACCACCCCAACGGTAAAGCATGGTGGTGGCAGCATCATGCTGTCAGTTTTTTTTTGCAGCAGTAGGGACTGGGGCCCTGATTATTCCAGTTTTTCCTTTTTTTAATTGCAAACAAAATGTAAAATCTTGTTTTTACTTCGTCATTATTGAGTTATCGGTATTGAGTTTAGAATATGAATATAAAAAATGAATTTAAATTGATTTTAGCATAAGACTGCAACAGAGTGTGAAAAGGCGAAGGTGTCTAAATACTTTCTGAAGGCACTGCATGTAAGGAATTTATGTATATAATGCCATGACCCCAAATGACTGCAGTGGAACTAAAACGAATGACTGCGAAAACATTAGGCCGTATGGCATGTTTTGTAAGCGTCCGAGTGTGGTGTGAGGGGTCTTCATGGTGCAGAAGCATCAGCATGTGTTCCCTCCTCTGTTTGTTTTCTCCAGCTGTCCGCACCTGCAGGCCAGACCAATTCAAGTGTGAGGACGGCATCTGTATCCACGGCAGCCGGCAGTGCAATGGCATGAGGGACTGTGCAGATGGCACTGATGAAGTAAACTGTAAAAATGGTGAGTAATCATCTCCTCCTCCTGTGCTTTCAGCTACAGTATTACGGATGTGACTAATCACACATCTCCGCCGGAGCGGCAAAGCTGAGTGGGAGTCATTTCTCTAATGTTTTTAAAGCTAGGATGCACTTAGATGAAAAGGATGCCCCCAGTTTCACACGTAACCCAATTGAGGTTAAATGTGGTTTTGAAGAATTGAGGCTATGTGAATTGTTGCCACCTGAAGTGGGTCAGGTCAGAAGCACCATGTTGGCTTGCTACTAAAATGCCAGTTTTGCAGGTCAGACATGAGATGTGCTCACTGTGCTTGCTATACATATTTCATTTTGTAACCTCTGTGGAAAAGAAGTCTCACAGATGGCATGTTTTGCTTAGACAAAGCACCTTTTATTATGTCTGTTTTCTGCTCTATACTTTTAAAATGTGACATGGAGAGCCCAAGCCCCTCTTCAGTTAAATTCAAATGAAGTTAGTCTTTAAAGTATACAAATCATTTGTTAGTGTTATGAAAAACTGAATTGTTGATTGTGAATTAACCCCACTATTATAGGTCATAAAGCACAGATGTGCATAATATATAATAACTATACTAATGGTCCCTGTTGCCGCCCCTTCTGTGCAGTGACCCAGTGCAATGGCCCAGACAAGTTCAAGTGTCGGAGTGGAGAGTGCATCGAGATGAGCAAGGTGTGCAACAAGGCCCGCGACTGTCCCGACTGGAGCGACGAGCCCATCAAGGAGTGCAGTAAGTAGTCTGGAAGTCTTCCGTTTCAGTGCACTCTTGTGCATTACCACTGAAGTGGAAGGTGGCCACACTTCAGTAGAATGTTAAGCCTTTAAAAATGAACAGCTCAGGGAACTGGAAGTCATCAATAGTTATGAGGGTTTTTAAGGAATGTGGAACCTGCTCTTTTCTTCGTCAGCAACTTGCCGAGCAGAGGCTCGTTATGATGTTCGAGAGTATGCAGTGCAGGTAGCATGGGGGTGTTTAGAGCTCTTTAAAAGAAGTCTGGGCTGGTGTTAAATTGGTCTCTGTCTACGTGGCACCCTCTGAGCCGAGAGGCAAACCTGTCTTTGGATCATGGCCTACATACAGTAGGATTGATATTTGCCTTATAGGTGCATGTTTGTTTTAGTGGTTCAAGGACATACTATCTCTACCAGTTCACTACTTCTGTCTTTCTTCCCAGATATGTTGGCTTAATGTGCTTACTGCTCATTTTCAAGGACACCTAACCCCAACATTATCACAATCTGTGTTGCTGAGTAACAAAAAAAATTATTAAATGGGGTGTTCATATAAATTATATATTCATATAAACAACACAGCACTTAATTCATTCATTGTTAAAATGAATTTCTTTGAGAAACACTTTTTGGACAAACTGGACTGGCTGTAGATCACTGCTCCATTCCTGATGCAACCTGAAACCAGAATGCCAGGATATTGTTGCCCATTCAGATCCCACATGTAATACATAAAGGGTAGGGTTTAGACTTGTGGGTGTACAGCACTCTCGGTTTCTATGGCATTCGAAGCAGAAGTGCACATAGGCTCAGAAAGTTACTTGGTGATTTGGTTAAGTCTCCAAATTATAAAATGTGCTTTAAGCCCAACAAACATGGGGTACAAGTGATCTTTTATGGCCATTTTGCAACAAACGGCTCAAGCTCAAATGTCTTGCAATATGAAAGAATGAATGGATGGATGTCAGCCACTGGAGAGATCTGTGTTCATAATGTAATACATGCACTTTTGTTTGACGACGGTGTGTGTGTGGTATGTGTTACTATGGTAATACAACAAAAATCTCTAGCCAGGTGAAACAAATATGTCCGTCTGTCTCCCCTCTTCAATCTAGATCTGAACGAGTGTCTGCTCAACAATGGTGGCTGTTCCCATATCTGCAGGGACATGGTGATTGGTTATGAGTGCGACTGTACTCCTGGCCTGCAGCTCATAGATCGCAAGACCTGTGGAGGTACGTGGTCATGGGAAATTTTAATCACAAGTCTGATTAAATTCCGAGAAGACCCAGATTCTAAATTTAAATCATCAGCGTCATTCCTGGCAAAACGCTTGTATGTCGCAAATTCATCTTCCTCAATAGTCCCAGTTTGAGACCTGTCTCAACATGAAGGGCCAACAGGACCTAAATGTGCTGACCATATCTCTAATCAAAACTTCTTGAGGCTCTTGGATGCACAGAGATAACATATCTGTCAATACGAAGAAGAAATATCAGAGCTAACAAGGGCATCTTCACATTAAATGCAGTTACACACTGCACACAACACTGCATGGTTGACAAAAACTGTGTGTACATGAATTTTACACAATAACCCAGGTTTGTAAAAGCACTTAATATGTTTATTGTTCGCACCAACGCACCATAGAAAATTCCTGGTAGGTGTAAACCTACTTGACAATAAAAAAACGATTCTGATAAATGTCAACTTCCTGTCTCTCTTCATAGATATAAATGAATGTCAGAACCCTGGGATCTGTAGCCAGATCTGTATAAACCTGAAAGGAGGGTACAAGTGCGAGTGCCACAGTGGGTACCAGATGGACCCCACCACGGGAGTCTGCAAGGCTGTCGGTAAGTAACGCGTTGCCTTCTGTACTTGCACCCGAGCCAGTCAGTTTCAGCAGTTAACCTGTGTCCGTCTGCTCCTCATACTCCAGTGAAGCAGATGTGCCTGATCACTGCCCAGGTAGTGAATGTCCTCTCTGGTGTATTTTGTTGCCAATCACGGTTTGCCATAATTACCTTAACTGTCCAATTGGGAGTCTGAAATCACCTGCCCCATACATAAATGGGGTAAAAAGCATGACCAACTGTCTAAAAGGCTTCACCAAGAAAGGAAAATTATTCTTTTCCTGTGAATGGACTGCAGAGGATGGACATCAGGCTTCTCTGCATGCCACCCTTGCAGCAGTTTCTAACGTGTCACTACTTTGTGATTTTAATTGGGTGTGTTTGAAAATATGGGTCATGTGTTTGGCATGGATAACACATACGGTTTTAATCTATTACGGTCGGTTGCTTTGCTGACGCTTTGCTTGTTGAAAAGGTAATGATATGGTCTTCATGCTGGCTTGAACCTGCAGGTAAAGAGCCCTGCCTAATCTTCACTAATCGGCGGGATATCCGTAAACTGGGGCTGGAGAGGAGGGAGTACACCCAGATCGTGGAGCAGCTGAGGAACACTGTGGCCTTAGATGCTGATTTCACCCAGCAGAAGATCTTCTGGGCGGACCTGGGGCAGAAAGCCATCTTCAGGTGAGTGTTTTTTTTTCTTTTTTTCCCCCGATGGGTGGCTTTGTTTTGTTGCAGCAAGCCATTTTGGGAGATGCTGTGCAAATTTGACACAAGAAGAGTCTAGAAACCAGCTGCCCCCATCCCCATTCAGACCTTCCTCCAAACACTTTACCTCATCCTATTAAATGTTGGTGTATATGGTATACTTGCCAAAGGAATTGACAGGTTCATAAATGAATCTGTGTAAGTAACTAGGTCTTCTGATTACAGAACCTAGGATGATCAAAGACTGAATTGTGTCTGACCATCTTATTTGTTAAATGTCAGCATGAAAATTGCTGCAAGTGAAGATGTCACTGACGCCTTGAGATGCAACATTGAGCACAATTATGAAGTGTTCATAATTCACTTCATAACGACTGCTCTTCGTGATCGAGGCCATGTCTGTTAGCTCACAACTCTAGTTTCCAGTTGTAGATGTGTATACTCATTAGGAAATTACCCAAATCTGTTTTTTCAAGAACAGGTCCAAAGGTGGACACATAATGTTTGAGAAGCGCCAAAGAACAGTAAACCAGTGTCAATGTTGAATAATGAATCATACTGTTTTTCAGCACGTGGCTAGATAAACGAGAGGAGACCTCGAGCCATGTCAGGGTAATAGAAGATGTTCAGATGCCCGTAGGGATTGCAGTGGACTGGATTTATAAGAACATCTACTGGTCGGATCTGGGCAGCAAGAGCATTGCAGTGGCAAACTTCAACGGCACCAAGAGGAAAGTTCTGTTTGGCAGTGGCCTGAAGGAGCCAGCCTCCATAGCTGTGGATCCCCTCTCAGGGTAAGTTAGGATGGCCTGATCCTACAGCAAATGTCAATAGGTGAGATAAGGGGATTATCCCATTCTTTCCCCTTCGACCATCGAACAACTTGTTATGTGACGGCATGACTGACCTGGATGCATTGGCCTTGGGTTGAGTTGTATTGCCTCTATTGAGGCTTTAAACTGTAATCAGGTATTCAACTGAACTGTCATCAGGTATGCAGAATGCCTCCTATGCGAGGAGGGCAAGCAACGGAAAGTGCATAAAAACACCATGGTCTATTCCTAGGATACACAAGTAATAAGCGTGGCAGAATTTAATTCTGATAATGTAACTCTACTGACTGATAATATGTGCTGACTGATAATATGATCATAACTTGATGCGGGTCTGTTCTAGGTTTTTGTACTGGTCTGACTGGGGTGAGCCAGCTAAGATTGAGAAGTCTGGGATGAATGGAGTTGACCGGCAGGTCCTGGTCGACACAGACATTCAGTGGCCCAATGGAATCACTCTGGGTGGGTGAACTGATGTTACAATGCTGTCAGAACACAACACTATTTGACACTTTCACTTTTGTGCAAAATCTATGGTATTACATTTCGAGCACATAGGAACAGGCACCAAAATGTTTGCATATTACTATTATTAACATTAATGCAACATATTACTTTTCTATTTTACAATTAATGTTTTTGTAGATATCTATTTTTTAGGATCCTCATTCATTTGATTGTGTACGGCCATGTTGGTAACCTGATCTATTCTACACAAACCTTTCATCCTCAGATCTGATCAAGAGCCGCCTCTACTGGGTGGATTCTAAGCTGCACATGCTCTGCAGTGTCGACTTCAATGGCGACAACCGCCGGAAAGTACTTCAGTCATCGAACTACCTGGCTCACCCGTTTGCCCTCACTGTGTTTGAGGTAAGACGGGACGAGATGCACCTTAGTGTGATGTATATGGTATAGAAGACTCAAAGCAATGTTTTGATGAGGAAATGGATGTAGAGTACATTGTAGTGATTTAATGCAGAGAAATTGTGAATTTCCTAACGGGACTGTGTTGCTGTTACTTACCTCATATTTGTATGATGTTGCTGAAAGATTGCTGCAAAGGCTTGTATGATGATTCAGTGATGGTGGGACCACTGTACAGTTCCATCTTCCCTTCTCTGTGCGTATGACTTGGATGATGTATTTTTTGCATCTATTTTGTTACAAGGACCGGGTGTTCTGGACAGACGGAGAGAATGAGGCAATTTATGGTGCAAACAAGTTCACAGGATCTGACGTGACCGTTTTGGCCAGCAATCTGAATGAACCTCAGGACATTATAGTTTATCATGAGCTAATTCAACTCTCAGGTGAGTCCCGGTTTGAAAAGTGTGACATGATGCCCCACCACAGTATAGCCTATCGCTATTTGAGCTTCAATCATTCTGTCCGTTTCAGTTACTGTATTGGCCCAGAAGATATTAATCATTACCTTCAACTTGAGTTCCTGCTCAGTCTTGGTGAACAGATTTTAATTACTGTAGTCGTCCTTGTCACACACTATTATACTGGCCATCTTATTCCCCACGCCTCTTATTTCTTGCCACTTACAGAATTCATGTAGCGTTTAAGAAAATTGTGTCCACACTGTGGCTGCTCAAACTACAGTGTAAATTGGTTGAGACAGGATTATCATGTCTACTGAGGGTATCCCCCTGCAGTGCATTGGATGAGGTGGTCTCTGCTGATGGTTTGCTGATACCCCAGATGGCAGCTGACGCCAAGACTGATTTGGTCCTGATGCGGCCCTGATGTGTCCCAGTCAGCAGCCATCTGGGGCCTCAGCAAACCATCAGCAGAGACCACCTCATGGTCAACATGTTGTCTGTCAAAGCAGTCAAGGAAAAGTTCCTGCCAAGAAGTATAAAAAATGTTGTTTAAAAACCCACTGTGCAGACTTTGTTCTTTCAGCCCCACAACAACAAACCCTCCTTTTGTTTAATGTGATATGGTCCTGCAGGAACTGACTGGTGCAACGAGAAGCAAGAGAATGGCGGCTGCTCTTACATGTGCCTGCCAGCGCCGCAGATCAACAAGCACTCTCCAAAGTACACGTGCGTCTGCCCCGATGGCTGGAAGCTTGGCTCCGACGGCCGGACGTGTAAACCAGGCAAGTATCCAAGCAAGGAGCCATCGGTGGGGGGTTAACTGCTCAGGCAATAGTGGGGGCAACTCTCCCTTTTAAGGGGGGGGGGGGGGGGACTCTTTTCAGCTCCTCTCTGTTCCTTTCTGCTGGGAGCTGCCCAGTGCAAGCTCTTGCTGTCGTCATCCCCTCTACCCCTTCTCGGATTGAGCGATGGCTCCACTTTCAGCTTGAATTTGTTTTTCATGTTTTTCTCCCCGCTTCCCCTCTGCTCTTGTGGAGTCGTGTAGCATTTAGTATTGTAGGGGTAGCACTTGGCATCTCCAGCTTGTTGGAAGTGAGTTCTGAACCAAAGGAAAGCCAGGGAAAAGGAGGATGGGGGGGACAGCAGCAGTCTGAGGGCCAAGCGATCGCTGCTGCCACATGAATGCCTATATGGTTTAAAATTCAGCGCTGTAAGCCTTTTATCCCGACATTCCTCGTCAACTGTATTGAGCTGTCAGCTGCAAAAAGGCTTGTTTTTTTTTCCTTGGTGATAATGGGTAGAGAATGGCACGTTGTATTCGGTCATGGATTCCTTCAGTTTAGGAAGATAAAGGATTGAAAAGGCCCAGAGCTCCTCACACTAGAGGCAGGGCATTCAATAGGAGTGTCAAGCACAAGCTGTATGGATTGATGCAGGGATTCTTGTAGTCCTCTTTTCAGTTGCGGAAAGCTCTAAAAGCAGGAGTGTGCATCCAGGAGTTGTGTTCGATTCAGGTCAGGCCTGTGCTAAGCCCAGCCAAAGCTTTGAGTCAGAGTGTGTTCTGCAGTTCGTACTGAACGCCTGATTAGACAGTGAGCATATTCAGAGATGGGTAATGTGGTTATTTCTGGACAGTAGCATTCAATATGTAGTGGCATTGCTTTCTGTTTACGGCTACATTGTTGTTTTTGTATGATTTGTGTATTGTTGTTAATTGAAGGTAATTCCCAAGATTCTGTTTTAGAGAGACATTGTCGTGCTGCTTAAAGGATGCCTTGTTTGTGCTGCATCATTGGATGTGCTCTGGTGTTTGCTGTGCTGCTTCCTGTTGCTGTTCTACTTCTTCGTCTTCCTCATCTCCATCCTACTGCTGCTGACTTCACACAGATGCCTCATTGTTATTTGTATAAGGGGGCATTCACTGTAATATAGCTTGGTGATGGTGAATAATAGTATTGTAATAAGTTACAGTATCACAGTTGTCAGTTCCTGGCATTGCGTGAGACTTTGCTCTCTGGCTCTCACCCCTCAAAAACAGCCAATGCCTCAGCTGCCCCAAAGGATGCTGGGAAGGCACAGTCACCCTCTGCTCCCCCTCAAGGTAAATGAGGTCATGGCATGACCCCTGTAGTCTGTAGGTATTCTCTCTCCGTTAATGACTTGACTCAATTAGTGGTGTGCTTCTGCTGAGGTTTGGTGATTCTTTATTAGTAAGGGGTGATGGAATGCTGTCTTGTGCTTTTAATTACAATTAATCCCATGTTCCTCTGAAATAGAATGGCCCTTGCATACTCCAAACGAACAGAACGGCAGTTGTAAATCTGCTGAATGTGGTGGTAGTCATTTTTTTCACACAATAAAAGGTAATGCCTAAAACGCTCTGCTACTAAGTCTAGATGTATGCCCTATTATCTTACCTGAACATGCTTAGTCCAGAATGTCACAAATTACACACAGTACCTAGACCTTTACACTCACATCCACATTGCTTGAATCCATTATAGAGTAATGGAGTGTGTCCTTGAAAATAACAGTATCTCATAGTTTACCTTACTCATATCCTTCAGTAGTGTTTGCTGAATACTTGCTCTTGTGGAAGTGTTGGCTCCTTCACTAGCATGGCGAGCCAAGCTTTGATCAAACTGATATTCTAACTTGCTTCTGGCACAGAGATCCTTAGACTTAATGCAGCCCTTTGTCTTTACCCCACTAAATACCATAGATCCTTTTTTTCAAAATGAAAGGTGACATATTATGTTTCTGTTTTGTTGCTCTATGGGTTTTCCCCATATTAACGCTGTCCTCTCTCCACCACCCTCCCCCCTCCCAGATGGGAATGTCAGTGCATCCATGCACGAGGTCAGCTCTTCTGCTAAAGGATCCGCAGCTGCGTGGGCCATTCTGCCTGTCTGTGAGTATTGGTCCTCCCTTCTGCTCTGCAGTTCTGTAGCTTATAGTGGACAACCTCTGGCCCAGATCGTACTTGATAGTACCCAGTCCACTCATAATCTGAGCTGAATCATTTGATGCAGAGGTTCTGCTGACGGGTTTAACAGTTGTGCATATCCGGTCCGGATGCTTTGTTGCTAAGCCTTCCATGTCGGAACATTACTACTTGATTGCCTCATCCAGCAATATGGTGGGTGATGATGGATAAAATATTGATGTGCATTAGGCATGCATCGCTTCCACTGATGTTGGTATATTAATGTGCAGATACAGTTTTAAAGTTGAAATGTGATTTGATTTTTGTAACTTGTAGAACCTTCATTATTCTACAATTTATTATTAATGTCAATCCTGTGTGTTCTCTGCAGTGCTTTTGGCAATGGCGGTTGCTGGTGGTTATCTGATGTGGAGAAACTGGCAATCGAAGAATAAGAAAAGCATGAACTTTGACAATCCAGTGTACCTGAAGACCACAGAGGAAGACCTTAACATTGACATCACCAGACACACGGCTTCTGTCGGACACACGTACCCAGCGGTAAGGGCAATAGAGCTCGAGTAGACTTCAGTGTTTCAAACTGAATTTATCTTCACAATCTCACTCCCTTGAGAACTAGCATTCTCAACGTTTTGGTTGTTTTAATTCTTTACCTCAACGAAATACTAATGCTGATCTTTCTCTTTCTTGCCCAGATATCCGTGGTAAGCACAGACGACGACCTTTCCTAACCCACCCCTCTTCAGTGTTCTCACCTGTTTACCAGTGACTGCTGCTCTAGCAGAGCTACAACCAGATGCCTTCTGGAGTGCATTATGTTGTATTTTTCTTTTCTTCTGAGGGAGAAAAGATGAAGGAACATTTTTTGAGAGTATGTTGAATTGCTCCCCACCCCTCACAGTGCGACAAGCATTTAGGAATCACGGTGTGTTGGATTTACCTACGTCAACTGTACCCTCTGCCCACTTCCAATGCCCCACAACACTTCCTGTCTAAGGTTCAGCGTCTCAGAAACGCGGCTGAAGACCCCCCACACTTGTCTCTGCGCTAATCTGCGCATGTGAATATTTGAGAGAGGAAATGGATATTTTAGGCACCCGTGTCAGTAAGGTGTTTCGTTTCTCTTTTTTTTTTTTTTCATATGAACTTTACCTCCTAGCGTGTTCTTATAAGGCTTTTCATGTGTGTTTGTGTGACAAAGGCAAAAAGGAGCTTTATAAGGCGAGTGCGGTCACTCCATTTGTAAAACAGTGTACATAAACGTCCCTCAGCGGAGACCACAAGGAGGGCTCTGAAGCACTTTGATCAAATGTTCCTCTGTAAATAAGATTGTATACATTTCACTGAATCAATTTTGCTATGATGGGGCAAACTACCAGGGGTAAGGAAATAATGTATTTAAAGAAGTAAAAAAAAAAAGGAATTTGTTAAAATATTTTGTATGTTTGTGTGCTGTACCTGTGACCTTTTCTAGCATTGTACAGGGAAACAACATGCTCTGTATTGTGACGGGGGATCATATTTGCAAATAGATTAAATAAAACCTGACAAGGTTATTCAAACTTGACCTCTTTTGTTGAATTGCGTTAACATGTGCCGCTTAACTTCAAAGAAATCATTATAGTAGATGGTAGACACTGATTACACCACTACAATACTGATTGAACTAGAGCTCTTTTAAAATGAGTGATATTAATACTATGCTATAATTAATTCAAACGACTTCAAAGCATCTTCACAGTATGGGGCCTAATTTATGCTAGTACAATATGAAGCTGTGAAGCCAGTAAAACACTGCCTACCTGTAACTATAGCATCTAGAGCAGGACCCTCTTGTTGAATTGGGAATTTATTCTAAAAATACATCTTTTATCAGATTTATATATATTATTCTTCTCTCCTCTGGTTCGTCATGAATATTTTTCCCAGGCTAATGTTTTGTCCGCATGGTTGTTGTGGGCAAACCCATGTGCTTAAAACAATAGTTCTATAGATTAACTGCACATTCAAAGAGATTTGTTTTTAGATTGTAGTCACAGTTGCAAGTGTCATAGCATACAGAGAAGTTTTGGTGTATGGAAAAACCTACGTATGATCGCACTGTTCTCTGTATTAGTGAATTCCTATGAATCTTAAGCCGTGAAAGTTCAGGCAGCTACTAAAAAGTTCATGTCAATGTAATTACTGCATAACAACCTGCGTCTAAAAGGTTAACTGCATAAACCATGGCATGGTGTTGGCTGGGCTGATTATGTGTATGTACACAGGCTGCTGATACTCAACGCTTTTTGATCAGGATAAACCACTTTGCCACTTCAATCCACATTAATAAGAACACAGCCCAGTCTACTCCAGTTCAGAAGGTTAGGTCATTATGGTGGCTTATATTTGTACAGATGAAATTATTCTGGTACGCAAAGTACAAATCCTAAATTGCATGTAACATAACATTTGCTCATTTTTAGGAGTCACGTTAAACTGAACATCTAAACAAACATCATGCTGTGATGTACTCTTATATGGGTAAATGATCTACATAGTTTGTTAATTATCCAGAAGGAAGACAAAAATACTTCCTGAACTGGGGTTTCTTTTATGTCTGGGTGCTTTACTCAAATTTACTCAAAAACAGATGGCACAGTATGAATGTGAAATAGCATACTTTTAATATGGTATTTGTTTTCTTTTTGGATTGTTTGCAATAAGCAATCGAGAGTGGTCCATGTGTTCACAGGCATTTTTAAAGCCGCATGAATAAGACCTTGAGGGCTTTCCCCATCTGACCTATCTATGACATCACTGACTCATAATCTGAGCCCTGTAATCTGCATGCCACAAGAAGCCTGGATATAATTCCCAAGGGCAGAAGATATGGAATTGTGATAAATCTCTTTCCCATTGCTGATTGATTTGTGCTATCTTGTAACACATAATACTAGAATATCGAGACATCATAGGTTTCAGTCATAAGTAGAGACTACATAGAGCACTGGATGGCGTTAGGCATTCTTTCTACTTCATTCCTTCTATATTTCTTTAATTTAAATATGAAGAATGGCAAGTGACCATACTTGAATGTATGATGTATGATGTCCTATTTGCTGTGCTTATACAGTGCTTAACAATAACAACACGGACTATCTTCTAATATCACTCTACTTGACTGGTCATTGTTTTATTGAAAGTATGCTATACACTTTCCATACGGGTAATGCAAAACAGTATGTTGTGTCACATGAAAATTGGACCGCCAATGGTCGTTGAAATTTGTACAGGATAGGTGAGTGAGAGACGTCGGGGCGGAGACAGAGTGAGTTGATCAGGGGAAGAGGATAATGGTTTTTAAACCTTTAAGCACCCAGATCCTCTCAGTCGGCAACATTAGACACACTGAGCACTGGACATTGTTACACCAAAGGATGCGCCCAGGCATCCAGTAACTTTAAAGTCCCATCCGGCATAGGACCACCAGTATGAATCAAAATCTCAAGGCTAGGAGGCAGAGTCTCTTTCCCAACTACAAAGTGGGATGTCCAGCCCCAGCAGCAAAAGACCCCGGGGATGACATCGACCTACCCTTCGCTCAACACAGCTTGTTGAAGCCATGGAACTCCTTGACGGAGCTAAACAGAGATATCTATGACATCTACGCTGAATACGAGGATGATGATGATGACAGGATTGCAGGGACCTCAATGAGGTTTGCCTCTCCAGTCAAGAACTACATGCTCAACATCAACGTCGGAGGTAAGGTGTACCAGATCTCCTACAGGTCTGCAGCGAAGTACCCTAAGACAAGGATAGGTCGGCTGGCAACGTTCACTGACCACAACAGGAAGTTGGACCTGTGTGATGACTACATAGTCCAAAACAATGAGTTCTTTTTTGACAGAGATCCAGACATCTTCCATAACATCTTCAATTTCTACCGGACGGGTGTGCTCTGGATCAAAGATGAGCTGTGCCCTCGCAACTTCCTGGAGGAGATCAATTACTGGGGTGTCCGGATCAAGAGCACCCATCGCTGTTGCCGCATCTCCTTTGAGGAACGCCAGGATGAGCTGAACGAGCAGCTGAAGATACAGAGAGAACTTGAGGCTGAAGTGGAGACGGAAGAACACGAGGAGCTGTTTGAGGAGATGGCGTTCGGAAACACCCGGCGGAGGATCTGGAACCTCATGGAGATGCCCTTCTCCTCGATCACAGCCAAGCTCATGGCGTTGGCCTCAAGCTTCTTCGTGCTGGTTTCTCTGGTGGCCTTGACCCTCAGCACAGTCGAGGAGATGCAGTACACCACGCCAACCCGCCAGCTGAGTGGACATTCATACGTGGAGCACGTGGAGACCTTCTGCATCGCCTTCTTCACCATAGAGTACCTTCTGCGTCTAATATCCACACCCGACCTGAAGCGTTTCAGTCGCAGCATGCTCAATGCAGTCGACCTCCTCGCCATCCTGCCACTGCACCTGCAGATGTTCCTCGAGTTTTTCGAGACTGAGGACCGGGCCCACCACGGCGACATCGAGACAGTCGCCCGCGTGGGAAAACTTGGCCAGGTGCTGCGCATCATGAGGCTCATGCGCATCTTCCGGATCCTCAAACTGGCACGCCACTCCACGGGCCTCCGGGCGTTTGGCTTCACACTGCGCCAGTGCTACCAACAGGTGGGCTGCCTCTTCCTGTTCATCGCCATGGGCATCTTCACGTTCTCTGCCATGGTGTACACAGTGGAGCACGATGTCCACAAGACCAACTTCACCAGCATGCCAGCCGCCTGGTGGTGGGCTGCTGTAAGTACCTTTATACAGACCTTCCTATCTTCATACTGTATATCACTGTTTATACAGACCCACATATCTTCATATATCACTGTTTATACATACCTACCTATCTTCATATATCAGTGTGGAGGAGAGTAGTTTTTGCTGTTAAATACTGTATATAGACCAACAAATAAAAGAAGGTGTCAATCTCCCCATAAGCATAACCTTCATAACCTTCTTTGTTTCAAGTGTAGTAACTTTAGGTCACACGCTAAAATAATCATATTGCCTAAAAATGGCAATTTGTATATATATTTTTTATCAATATTTGTAGCGATTGGCATATTACATTGGTGGTTTCCAGTTAAGTGCAAAGGGAAATAGTTGCAGAGCAACGCTGGAAGATTTGCTTTTCTTATCACCTATTTATTTAATATTGAAGCATCAAATGAATTCTGTTTTATTTGTTTTATTAAACTTTCTTTCTCAGTATTATTATTCTTACCATCCTTTGAGTTATATGTTTTAAGTGTTATCAGTATAACCTACAGTTCTACATGGAACAGTAGCTCATCATTTCTACAGCGCCCGCTGGAGCTTAGTAAGGGTCTTAAGATAATCTTTGTCTGACACACATAACTTCAAATATCCTCGAATGCAGTATGTTC
The DNA here is from genome assembly GCF_900700415.2 of Clupea harengus. Taxonomy (NCBI): domain Eukaryota; kingdom Metazoa; phylum Chordata; class Actinopteri; order Clupeiformes; family Clupeidae; genus Clupea; species Clupea harengus. The sequence goes on along the minus strand of NC_045172.1, from coordinate 16,566,309 downwards.
TGAATGTGAAAGGACAACTACTCAAATAATTCTGCGTGAGACCTTGAAGAACAAATGTGTTATTTATTTTCTAAAAAAAAAAAAGCACAATTTGATAATTTTACCAAAAACTGAACTAAATCAAATTACCCTTTCAGTTTGTATATGTCTGCTCATATAAGAATTACAAAAAATATACAATTCCAAGGATTTCACTTATCCTTGGTGGTCAGGATACTGGAGAGTTAACCACCTGGCCAGGTGCCAGAATTGGATTGTGTCTCTGGGCTTCACTTTGTAAGGCTATTAAACACTTACTTTGAGACTCACATTAACAGCCACTGACACTCATGCGCGCGTCCTTTACAAAAAGTACTCCAGATACTGAGGCTGTCTGTTCTGTTCCTGTTCAACAGGTCACACTAAAGTCGGTGCCTGTCCAGGATGTAAATAAGACATGACACCACCGAATGTCAGAAATGTGGGGGAAATCCTAAGTGCTTCTACCCCGTGCGTTCTTCGGGTCATAGTCATAGTTAGCCTACAACAATGTTAATCCAAGCAGACCTAAATTAAAAATGGAACTTTTCATTTAGCCTTTCAACTACAAAAAAATGTGTCAAATAAACAAAAAAGGAGAAGCTGGTGTATGAAGTCGTTTACATCTATTGTAACAAAATAATAATAATGGCAAGCCTCTAACATTTTGTAAAGGCTGCATGTTTTCCCCTTTAGGCAAGCATCTCTACCGTGGGCTACGGCGACATGTACCCCGAGACTCACCTGGGCCGGCTCTTCGCCTTCATCTGCATTTCCTTTGGAATCATTCTGAACGGCATGCCCATCTCCATTCTCTACAACAAGTTCTCAGACTATTACTCCAAACTGAAGTCCCACGAGTTCACGTCAACTTTAAAGGGACGTGGCAAGCTCCGCATTGGTGGGAGAGTAGTTCAGAAGCTCGCAGACTGCTGCAAAGATGCCACGCGTGTGCGGGAACCTTTCCAAAGAAGTTACACTGCGTTCCACGACGAGTCGGGAGTTGAGAAATGCCATCTTGAACTTCCCGGTTGAATGAGGACGTTCTGTATTGCCCTATTGTATCACACGTATTTCTGTAGTTAGGACACAGAAGAACTGCCCAAGGCTCAATAATTAGCTTGCACCCCCCACATTCACACTTCAATTGAGTGATCAGCAATGAACTTCTTTATTTATTCTGACAATTAGCATGGACAAATTTGTAAACCACAGCCAGAGACCACTTTACTGCGGGGTGGCTCTTTGGGGTGAGCTCCTCTTTGATGTTGCATATTCTGAAATAGAACTATAGTTAATTATAGTTAGTATAGTTAAACTAACTTTAATGTCAGGAATACGTTCTGTCATATGATAGCAAAATAAGAAAATCATCTCGACCTATGCCTACATACATACAAAATCTGAAAGTCTATTTTTGCTACTACTACAGACAATACAAACATTTTATAAACGTAAAGATGTATGATCACATGGATAAAAACGAATTGTAACCCAGAGCCGGGCACAGATGATCTGGTGGAGTTCCAGTAGTTCCCTGCTCTCGGTGGGAATCTGTAAGTCTTGACCTGATCGCATAAGGCCGCTTTATGTTTAGGCCACACCATTAATGATTACATTGTTTTGATAAGCATGTTTTCCGATTGGGCAGCATGTTACGTCTGCCACTGCACGATTGGCCTACCTATCTTGATTATTTTCTATAAAACGTTATTGACATTCAATTATATCTCAACGCAGCATCCATGCAGACGTTGATAATACTTTAAAAAGTATAATCTGTAAAAAATAGAGGGATGCCAGGGATTGGGAAAGAATTGCTGGGCATATAAACAGTCTCTCAGCTCCCAGTTGGCAGATGGAATGAGACTTCCGACGGACAACGGGCTCTAGGATTTAATGGCAAGGTAATGGCAGCATTTGTCCCACCCCATATCAACCAATGTGTGTGTGTGTGTATGTAAAACATTACAATTCTGGGGGCCAAACATCTAGTGACGAGCCCAAACTTCACACACTATTTCAGATGAGTAGATTGCCAAGGCCAACGATGTCCTAAAAATGGTGTGTCAGGTTTGCCAGGGTAAGTGGTTCCTTTTGAAAACCAGCTAATTTTCTGATGTGTACGTGAGTGATGTGCTCGACTAAAACATGTCTATACACAGTATCTCCCTTTATTTGGAAGGAGGTGCGGTATTCCAAATTTGAGATCCATGTTTAAATTCTAAAGAGCCTAATGGTGGTTGCAACATGGCCTTTTCCCAAACAGGAAACAAACATGTTTCCCAACATTTTGAAAAAGTAAAGACTGTGCCAACAGATTATTACTGATGTATTTTATATTTAAATACATAAAAGCCATTATTCCAAGGTAACATTTTTAACAAATTGACAAAAAATGGTTCAAGACCTGTGCGCCTTGATTAGCTGGACCATTGTATGTACGTCAACCCTGAACACATAAAATGACAGCAGGGCCGGAACAAATGGGCAGTGAAGGTCCAAACAGAGACATCTTTCGGGCGGAGATCCTTGAAAATGCAAAGACTGCTTTGAACAGTGCCCAGGTTTCTCCAGATTCGTGAACCAAGGTATCCATTAACCGGAGCATCAATCTCTCTCTCTCACACACACACACACACACACACACACACACACACACACACACACACACACACACACACACACACACACACACACACACACACACACACACACACAGTGTCTCTCATTGCCTCCCTCAGTCAAGCTTCTCCAACAGCGCCTCCACTCCTTTAGAGTTCTTGATCTCCTTGAGATCAGGGACGATCATCTTCAGGGCCTGTTTGACTTCTTCAGCCACTCCATCATCAGCACTCTGCAGAAGGCTGTATACACAGACACACAGTTTATTACAGCTGCAATTATTTAAATTCATAAGAGAAAGATCATTCAGACAGAAGACTAGGGAGAAGGGAAAGAGCAAGCCACGCAAAAATGCATAAGAGGCGGGCTGTGCCCTCTTCAAATATGAATCTTCTGTTCAAACATTACTGACAGTCCTATGCTCAGCCTTGGGGTTTAAAACAGTTCCCTGCTGTACAGTACAGAGTAGTGGGTGTTGGTAAATAGACAACAACTTTTCGATCACATTTTACTTTTGAAATACAAACACTGGTCTGTTTTGAAGTCATACATTTGTTGATATATAAATAAATAACAAATGTTCAAGAAAAGTACCATGGGAACAAAGTCAGAACAAACAAACCACTGCTTACGGTTTTTGTTTAAGAGATTATCAGGAGGAGGACCAGAGAGGGGAGGGGAGAGCCAGAGAGGAGAGGGGAGAGCCAGAGAGGAGAGGGGTAAAGAATAGAGGGAGTGGATGAGAGCAGAGAAGAAAACCGAGGGAGTGGAGGAGAGGTAATCCCCAGTTCGGGCATGCGTCTGATTGGCATCCTGCGCCTGAGTAAGTGTGTTAGTCCTGGGGGGGTGGGGGGGGACTGGTCATGCTCAGACGCTGATTGCTGGGAATGAAACTCTTCAGGATAGAAACAAAGCCTGGATGAATAATCCAGCCCTACAAAGGCAGGGCAAGAAATCTGGCTTGATAGAGGGTTCTGAACTCTTGTATTTAAGTTCATACAATTTGAACTCTGACTATACAGAAAACATCCACATGCTTAGTGTAGTGTTGTGTATCTTCTAATAACAGCAGTGTGGTCAGGCTTCGATAATCAGAAAATGTACCTGATGGTTATCGATCTATATCTATATATTTTTTTCAGATGGAAATAAATAGGCGTCTTTACTACAACAAACCCTTAATTATCTAAACTGCAAGGGGCTTACCGGTTTTCAGTGTCATATAAGGAAGTACCACTAGATGTAACCATATTAGCCAGCCTGTTTGAACGAGTTTTCAATTCGTCAGGTCAGATTGTTCATCATCAACAGTTTCATTTCCTCTAGAATGTTTTGGAAAAAGGAACTCTCCACCACATTACAAGCCGCTGCATAGCCCACCAAACGCTCAAATATGATTCCAAACGTTGCTTCTTTTGCTCTTCCCCAAAAACCCTCTGAATATGTTCATCCGCCATAACATTAGCCTAGTTTACCCTAGTTTAAACATCCACCATAACATTAGCCTAGTTTACCCTAGTTTAAACATCCACCATAACATTAGCCTAGTTTACCCTAGTTTAAACATCCACCATAACATTAGCCTAGTTTACCCTAGTTTAAACATCCACCATAACATTAGCCTAGTTTATCCTAGTTTAAACATCCACCAGCAGTAGCCTACAAAGTTAGGGGTGAGAGGTGAGCAAGGTCATTTAGTAATAACTGTAGAAGGCCTTGATTTTATATCACCTCTTGTGGACACAGAAAGCTACTATTCCAGACTATATTAAACAGAAGACCAACTGAACGAACTGGAGAGCAGATATATCAGGCGTCTAATCTAAATACCAGCTAATTTTAATACATCGATGCCTGGAAAATGTGTGCCGAACAATGATCAATATATTGATCTTTTATGACATTCCTAGTGCTAAGTAATGTGTAATGCGTATACACAGAATTGGACATGCACTCACCAGCCAAGCACGATGGCTCCACGGTTTACTGCCACCCAGGCCTTCATCTTCTCCAGACCCACCTTCTCCAGTAACACCCGGGAGAAACGCTCTGTGGACCAACACACTCAGTCAGATTAACACTCGTTCCACCTCAGGCTCTCCCTTCTGCATCCGGCAGCACAAAGCGATGCATCTCTATTAAACATTTGTCCTACTCCCTGTTGGTTGGATTAACAGTATTGTCTGATGAGTTCAAGCAGGCTTGATAGTGCAGGGAGACCAGGCACAACATCCAGAAACCCTGTGCCTACCGCACACACACTTTAAGCAAATCAACCTGAAAAATAAAGTATTTTTCAGCCATATTCTAGAGTCAGATTTAAACAGTGATTCCAGCTACGTACATTTAAGGTCTGATTGACCATTTTATCTGGAGTTATGAGTTCATCCCCATTAATTTAGAAAGGCGCCTGATCTTGCTTGCCCAAAAAAGCTGCCCAGATGCTTTGCCAAGACGGCTGCCATGTGGCAAGACTTGCCTATAAGGACTTTGTTTATATTTGCTTGTCAAAACAACTTGCAGTTATGGTTCCTGTCATCTAAAGTGGCAGTGAAGAACACATAGTCCAATAGTGTGTATGAAGTAAACCCTTAATATCGGTTTGATTGTACAGCATTTTCCACATTTTGTCTTTGACTATTACCCACATCCTCCCTTTAGTCTTGTGGTCTACAGCAAAACTTAAAAAAGCCTGTGTTACTCGAAATTAAGCTCCACTGAAGACAAAACACAACTCACTGTCTGTTTTTCTAGTGTAACAGCTCCCTCCAGAGGCTCAATTTAGGGCACACATATCTAAAATGCATCTGCAGTAAACAGAGAATAACTCCATCTAACAAATGACTATACTAGCTTGTATAGTACCTGGTCCTATGCCAGAGAAATAGGCTGGAGTTCAAGCACAAAACTGGCAAAGCAAACTCTACACATGAGTACATAGAAATAAAGTATGGCCTCAGACTATACAATTACTATGGAACTACACTTAACATTCAAAGTCTATGTATATGTACCCTCTAATGAAACATATTTAATCACACCTAAAGCAAAGGGATTGTCTTCTGCAACTGTGATGTGAAACTAATTACTGTGATATACACACATTTCTCTGGACAAACTGCAAACTGTTTTTGCGGCAGCTTCAATCTACAGTAGTCCATCAGCCCTCACCTTCTCTGCCCGATTCCTTCATCTTGGAATCCTGTTCGATCAGCCACTTCAGCACCAGATGACCCGCAGGATGCTCAGCCATGTGCAGCTGCAACACAGAGGACAACCGGGACTTGAATTCAATTTAAGAGTTTATTGTTAGCCTCAATGCCACCTTATTATGTGATAATTGTATATCCGCCACAACTGGCCACTAACTAGGTAATTACACAAAAGACAACAGACACTAATAGGTACAAATGGTCTCATTTTCATAGTGTCTGGGGCTGAGAGAGATTAATGCAGAAACAGATTAAGCGCAACAAGATTAGAGATTACGACAGAGAGAAAGACATACACAGGAATATGTATGACAAAGAAAAAAGGGAGATAAAAGTCCCACAGGTCTCACCTGTCCTTCCACTCCACCAGGTACAAACTCCTCAGAAGCGATGTCGGCAACTGCCTCCATGGCAGGTCGAAGGTCGCCAACCGTTCCGCCCAGGATGTCACTCACGGCGTTGATAGAGCCCTTGTCCGTTACCATGGCACGTGCATTTTCAGTCAGGTGCTGAAGCAGAGTTGGGGAGACGGCCTCTAGCAGCTCCTGCCGCCTAACAGCTGTGTCTTTCTTACTGCAGAGGCACAGAGCAGATGAACATTACTCGCTGAATGGAAAGACATAGCCACACAGCGAATTTAGATTGCCTCGTGGCTAATCCTTCATTCTAGAATGCTAAATCTAAGCCCATCTCCCAAGATCAGGTATGCACACACTACCTTAAATAGGACACATGAGCACCTTCTTGTCCTTGACCACAGAGGCTGGATGCTTTTTCTTAACCTATATAAACTATATTGACAGCTGCAGGTATCTGAAATTACCTTAATTCATAAATACTTTGAGTAATGTTTTGAATAATAACCCCCACACCCCACTTTTAAAAGGCAATGTGCGGGAACCACAAAGCTAGATTCAGAACAACCGTGGAATACACCCCTTTGACCCGATGGTCTTTCACCAACATTTAACTGTTATTCAGAAACACACAGAGATGCAAACTCCAGCTCCAGACCTGTATGCATTCCCATCTCCTTTCTCCAGCAGCTGGATGATCTCGGGCAGCAGGTTGGCGGGGTCCCGCGGGCAGAGCAGATACAGCAGCACCTTCCTGCCGTGTTTGTTGCTGATGATTTCAGTGAGGGAGGCGATGATCTCCTGCAGATCAGTGTGTAAAGTTCGGTTAAAATTGCCATTCTTATACCGTCATGTTATCCATGGACCTAACTGACACTCAGTCATGGTCTTCAGTGCTCAGTGAATATCATTGGGATGACACTATTAAAAACAACTAGTTTGGCATGTTTTATGTAGTCTGAGCCTGAGTTACATACATGCAAGTTCTACAGTGTACTAGGTTCCAGTAGTCGTGCATTTAGTCAAATTTGGGAATGACTCACTGATATGATAAGTTGCTTGACTAGTTTGGTGTCATCGATGCAGTCGAAGGCAGCCAGGAGCGCTAGGTGAGCGTACTCCCCCTGGACAGAGAAACAGAAAACACACATGGATGTATCTCAATATCAGATCGCACTATAAAATGTCTCTACTTTCTATGAGTTAAGACTTAAGACAATATATCTACAGACTATATGACTTACCACGGAAAATTTGTCTATGTAGGTCTTCAGGGTTTTGACAATGACTTTCCTATCCTGAAACAAGAACAGCATAGTGGATGTTCAAACACAAACCACCAGAACAGCAGAAATGGCAGGAAACAAATGCCACATACAAAAGGCCTTAAAAAGAGGCCGAATCACTCTTTTTTTAGTCAAAAATGTACAAGTGATGTGTATGAGGGGCAGACAGTGGTTTCGTGAGCTAACCACATGTAGCGTAGCTACGTTGTTATCAGAGAGTTGTGTTAAACATCGGCCATTCTATTAAACAATCGATATGCACAAGTATACATACATAATGGATTAACATGACAACGTGAACGTTTGCTGATAACACACGCATGCCGGTAATTAACACCGTTACGATAAACATTCAGCCTCACCTTGGGGGTCCCGTGCCACAGGCAGTGCATGGCCACCCGTGCCCCGTCATGGGTGTGGGCCATGTACACAACCGACTCCCTGATGGACTCGATCATCTCCTACGCAGAGGGACACAGATGTTAGCAGACACACAGTAACCTACAGCATAGGTTCTCAACTGGTCTGACCTTGGGACCCACAATTTCCATGGTCATTAAGCTGTGACCCAACTTTACTGGAATTCAAACTATAAAGTAAACATATAATATAAACAGGACATATAACAATATAAACACAATATTTATGTTAGTTTTTTATTTTATTTTTGCGATTTATTTGAAATATTTAACATAACACTAACACTGCTGCCTGGGTTTTGTTATTATTTCTGTTTCTGTTCATATGTGATAGTTAAAATGTCTGATGGCATCCAACGGACTCACATGGAGTTTCACAAGCTTGCAAATGTACTGAGCACTTCAACTTACAACTAACCCAATGGGCTGCAAACCATGTGAACCATTATGAATTCTAACACAAATATTTAACAAGCCCACCGGTAGCATCCCTGTAGACAACTGGTAGCTCTCCCCGCTCATGTTACAGCACTACTCCAGCCGTCACGTCACACTCTCATACAGTAGGCTATGCATCTGCCGCTCACGCAGGACTTTCTCGGCCTCTTTCCAGGAGCTCCCTTTTCCCTTTGTGATTGAGTCATGAGAACGGCAAAGACTCAGCCGTTGCCCATTTAAAAATGAAAGCTACTGTTCATATATTTTCTACAAACATCATTTAAGTTCTGAAGGAACACACTGCGCGACACTCAGAATGAATACACGTCCCACCAGCTAAGAAACACTGCCCTACAGCACAACCAAACACACAGCAGCAAAAAGCAGAAGGAATTATTAAAGCAAAGTATGACGCTTACTGTTCTTTGTTTGGCTGGGGCATGGAGGAAGAAATCCAGGAACACTTTATGGACCAGGGAATGTTTGACAACAGCTTCTCTGTTTTAACAGAAATATTTGTGTTCAGTGCATTTCAGAGAGGAACTGTAGGTGTATTTTTTTTAACAAATAACAATATATTTGTTTAAAAATCTAACATTTTTAATGCTGTACTCACTTTTGTGACATGGGTGTGAGAATCTGTTTCATCTCCTCCATGATGCCGTCTATCTTGCCTGGGTTCATTTCAAGAACCTTGTCTAGCGTGGGACAAACTGTTGACTGCAATAGAAAGTATAACACCTTTTACTTAACACTGTCCATTTATCAGTAACCGAAAGATATATAATGTTTGCACACATCCCCATCATTTTCTATGCAATTGAAAATTCTATCTAAGAATTATCCACAGTTAAAAGCAATCTTGTATAGCCATTCATTTGAGGATGTAGGTTAATTGAAGTGATCATGTCAAAAATTAAGTTCATAAAAGCAGCCTTTTCAGACTTGCTGATGCACATCAGGTGGAATGGGGTCATTTATTCTGCTGCAACAATTGCGGCATTCAAAAAAATATTACCGATATATACCAAGCACTGATGCAAAACTTAACATTAAACAAATATGACATAAAAACAAAAGCACTTATATGTGACTGACATAAATAATGGCAAATAGAGGCAACCAAAACCAGTGTGGACGTGGACATCTCATGTGTGCATTCTGACCACACCAGTCAGGACGTACACATACAGCTAATCCCTACCCTAAGAATGTGCAGCTTCTCATAGCACCCATTATGTACGCAAGACATGGGGGCAGATAAGGTCAACTGCCTACACTCACATGAGTAAAAATTAATTTATATCTACACAGGTCTGTGTATATCCATTAGCGTTAACACGCGATTCTACTGCATTTGACTGATGTACGGCATGTGGGCAAGATGCAAGGCACAGATTAAATCCCAAGACAAATTTCTCTACTGTAAACAATCAAGATCCTTCAAAGCAACCTCTATACAGATAACTCACTAGGTATGGGGTTTAACACTGCTAAACCAGTAACAATAACAAAATAACTGAATTATTTATCACATTTTAAGAATAACTGTAGCGGGGGTGGGTGTATACCTTGAGTACTTGGAATGTGTTTCCGTAGAGCTCCTCGGTGAGCATGAGGCGCTGTGGAAGGATGGCCTTGTCGTTGTAGGCATACTCCACCACGGACGAGGCCTCTGAGTGACGCAGCATCGTCCGCACGTTTCCCTTAAAGGCCAACATCACCTCCCCCACCTGCTGCTTGCTCCTGGAGGAGAAAACACAGCACACATTTAAGCCGGACTGTTGGCGGACATCCTCTTACTAAATTCATGGTCTCTAAACTAAATGTGCACATCTGACAAAAAAGGGAATCTGAAAGTAGGTGTGGACAGGAAGTGTATGAGAATCTTCTCATGAATGAAAAGTAGCAAGTGAAAAAGAGAGACTTACCCATACATTAAGAATTTCTTAACAATATTTCTGGCATATTTTGATTTGCTCAACTCAACAAAGGAATCTGAAAAATAAAACAGAAGGCATCACATGACTGTGTCTGGGCAGCACTTTGAAGATTTGTACAACTATGCTGCACTTGGGAGTCTTGGACTCTTTTAGGTAGTCTGACATGCCTTGATGTTTTTGTATAGTTCCCCTAACTAAAAACATTGAGGCAAAAGCATGTATGATTATTTTCTAGAAGACCTGAGCAATAATAACATGAGTAAAAGGAATGTAGTAAAAACTTTTTTTATTTAAAGCAAATCTAATCATACCCTTACAAAAAACCTCAATATTCCCCACGGGGAATAAGAGACTTCTAAGGGCTAGACATATTCCTTATTCCCTTTTGATGGCTATTCCTAATACAAGACCCACAATCCTAACTCCCAATATGAAAGACTTCACCAATGGATCAATTAATCTATGTGACGGCTTAGGGCAGAACACTCACCTTTGAGTTCATCAAACACTTCTTGTCTCTGCTTTTCATTTCCAAACTGGATGAAACACTGAAGCACGCGTGTTGAGTCATGTGCAAAGGCAATCTGGAGAACAGACAATTTGGTTAACGCTCACAAGCAACCCAAGTCGATAAAACTGGCCAAATGTGACACTGCCTGTTATCTAAAGCAAGACTTTGCCTACATTACGATTAAACTGCCAAGAACAAGTAGGCTAACACAATACTTATTGATCACTACTTATTGAATTTCGATCAACCTGTCAACATCCTTGGAAATGTTGTAAAGTCTAAGCATATAAAGAAAAAGAGCAACACACTCACAGATTTTATCTTCCCTTGTACGAGGTCATGAAGCTCGTTCATCAGTTTGGCCCTTTTGTCTTTATCACAGTCTTTCCTGGAATAATTATTAGGCACCATTTTAGAATAAATTCAGGAACCAATAATAAAAAAAAATAAAAAAAACTCAGACATGGTACATGGTGAGGTTAATTCGTTTAGGGCTATGAGGTACAGCACTGACAATCAGACATCAAACATGGATAAAACCTGAAACGCTCTCAATTAGGATGCAAAACAAATGAATAAGACAAAATCATGGTGTCTACCACATCATACAATTAGTCCAACAAACATATGTCATTTGTACTCACCTCCTAACTGCTTCCCACACCTGCTTAGCTCTACTAATGACGTGAAAGGTGTCTTTCCGCTCAAGCTGCTGGCGATTCTGCTTCAATTCCTTCTTCTGCTGTTTAAACTCGTCCCATTTAGGCTTCTTTGCCTCTGAACCTAAAATTTGAGTAAAATATGGATAATATGGTCAATTTCACAGCAAGATAAACACGGTGATATGACTGTCCCCATGCACTTGATAAAACGTTGGAAAATCCTCACCATTTTCACCCTCCTTCCCCGGTTGAAACTTTCTCTTCTGGGAGAATTTTCCATCATTTGGGGTCTTCTTAATGAACTTCTGTGGACCATTCTTTCCTGTTCCATCAAACTTCTTTCCGGGTCCATCGAACTTCTTTCCGGGTCCATCAAACTTCTTTCCGGGTCCATCGAACTTCTTTCCGGGTCCATCGAATTTCTTTCTGGGTCCATCAAACTTCTTTCCGGGTCCATCGAATTTCTTTCTGGGTCCATCAAACTTCTTTCCGGGTCCATCAAATTTCTTTGCTGGTCCATCAAACTTTTTTGCAGGTCCATCAAATTTCTTCTTAGGTCCATCAAATTTCTTCTTAGGTCCATCAAACTTCTTTCTGGGTCCATCAAACTTCTTTCCTGGTCCATCAAACTTTTTGCCTTTACCGGCGTCAAATGGCTTGAAAGGACGCTTTCCTGGTTTGCCTAAACCTTTTCCTTTAGGTTTACCTGTATCGAGTGGAAAAAATGACAAAACTCTTCATTAGAAATTATGGAAAAGGTGCATACATGCCCTGTCAAAATAATGACAATGGAAAAGAATAAATCATGCTTGTTGAACTAAAAAAAGGAACACATAAATTCACATCACTCCTTACCTGACATAGCACCACCTTCTCCTGATTTTTTCCCGTCCTTGTGAACAAATGACTTCTTTTTTGGCTTTACGTCCATGGTGACTCTGTCGCAATTAAACAAAAAAGTATGAATGTTACCTAGCCAAAGCTGACGACAGGATCTCGATACAGCGGAAAGCTTAAAACTGCGCTCACTTGACTGTGATGTAGCTTGCTTGCTGGCTAATTAGCGAGCACGCTACCTAGCTAACAAACAAATCGAGGATTTACTAGATTTCACCCCTGACCTTAATGGCATTCATCACACAAGTACAAATTACTAAAGTGTGTCGATGACAATATTTTTTTTTCTGACAAAGCCCCGTACTAGCTGATAAGTAAACTAAGCTTTTGGGGGTATGGTTAGGGACTTAAGCGCTAGCTTCCCTAGATAGCATAGCCTGGCGACTAATTCTTCGCACTAGGTTTTACATCAGTCTCCACAAAATGTTTGAATACAGAATCAGATCTCAGACATCCAGATGACGCCGAGGCACGGCCAAGCATTTTTCCGTACTTGTCACAATATACACTGTAATAACTATGTTAATACCTAAGTTAAATTCACTCCCTTGCTTACCTTACCATGTGAGTCGCACTGTGCACACGCTTTAACGCACTTTACGGCAAAGACCGAATAGGCAGGAGAGCTGTCGTAAACAACGTGGACTCTGGTGGAATCAACACAGTATCGCAAATGTGACACGTTTTCATTTTCTTATTTGTGTTTGCCTAATTGTGAGTTTGGGGCCGCTAAGATACGAGCTAGGCTATAATGTGGATGGAAGATGTTTCCATTATGTGGCAGTGTGTAGCCTACTATTTAGAGTAGCCTGTATCAACGACTGCCTAGGCATTCAATAAATGAAAATTGGCATAAAACGAAAGAAAAATGAAAGAAATCCTGTCCTACCCACAGATGTGTGCTTGTCAGTGTAATTATTTAGTTTTATATGTTGGATGAGTTTGTTTTCTCAATATAACCTTTTAAGTTATACAGTGTACTCACAATGATGCCATTGTGAGTAATAAAACAACCAAGATTACATTGTTATGTTGAACAACCAAAACCGAGTTAAGTATATTTAGTGCATGCAATGTAATAGGCTCCTCACATTAACTGTAATATCACAGATATCATTAAAATAATAGAAAATTTTGACAAGCTAAAACACTCAACATTTTTAAAATTCAACTTTATTTTTAAACATTTTGAATTCAGCCATTATAAAACATTCCACTGCACAGATTTACTATGAAATTATTAGAAAAAAACTCATGACTCATAACAAATAGCTAACACATATGTGTCTGTATTTTCAAAACAGGGCCTTATCAACACACATGCTTCTTTTAACACAAGAACCAGTTTTCTACAGGTCCGAATTAAAAAAGTGAATCAGATTTTTAGCGTAGCCTAATCGGCATATCAGAAATCGTAGGTGTAAATGGAAGCGGACAGTGATGTGATGACGTCTGAGGCCAGGTGTACCTGTTCCTAGGCGTACCTGTAGGAAGCACAGAGGACCAGATGCATGATTTTAACCATCATGAGTAATCACTACAAGCAGACTTATTATTAGTGTGGAACTGGTACATACATAAATGTAGAGTGTAAAGGCAATTAAACATTTTGTAAGATATTAGGGAAAATTAAGAACTCTGATTTTACTGCTAAGAGACAAAAACTACCCGGATAGGAAAGTCTAATTCTAACCTGGCTGTACTGTAGTCACATATGATTGATACATTTAAATGTATCACAGACATTGTCCCCACCCATTTTATTGTTCTGCTTCTATAGTGTACATTACCCAGCCTAGTCCAAGGGCTCAGTCCCAGCCTGAGTGGCACTGATCTAATCTGTCCAATCATGCCCTGCTGGTGTCGACACACTCTATGCTCCTGCTGTGGACACTTTATGCCCGAAGCCAAGTGGGCGCCCTAGACAAGCAGACAAAAAGGGCACTACATAAAAAAAACTTGTGATTGCTGCTCTGAATAGTTAACTATTATGAAGTGGTTGTAGTGCACTGTAATACTGGATACCTTCTCTGTAAACACATTGGGAACGATTCACTTCCTCATCACTTTTGTGTCAACACCAATATGGGTGTAATTTCTAGCCGTCCAATAACGTATGACAGAACTTTACGGTAGCATCACAAACAATCTCTCACCTGAAGAAAGGATTTTTTAGGTCCAGTGTATTGCCAGACTTAAATCCTGACTGGTCAATTACTGCCATGATGTGAATATCATAACTTTGCCTACACAAGAGAGATTGATGTGTTTTTATTTCTTTGAAAGGATTGTGTAGAAAATATCTCAGAATAATTCCTGTAGTACTTATGTACCTCTTATTGGCTATGAGTTGAACTTTCCCTGATAACGTTTGCCCCGTTTTGGCAAACAGCGGTGTCTGAAGGAGGCAGCGGACCTGGTACCAATGAGTCAGAGGCTGGTTTGGGGCTGTTGAGAGCCATACAGTCATTCTGTGGGAAATAATCATTAGCAAATCATTCTAAATCTAGGGAATCAAAGCTGCTCTCCTTCATCTCAGCCATATCAAAGAGAGTAATATATAAAATACATATATTATTATTACTAGGCTCAGGATTGAACTGACAACAAAATTATGAAATTAAACAAAAAATGCAATGCATATTAGGAAAAGATGTGGAACAAGACACAAAAATGAAAAAATACTTTAATTATGTGATTGAAACAAGGATGACAAAGATTCAACAGATGATGGGAAAAAAATGCAATCAAATTCAAAGAAATTGCAGGACCTCACATTGATATTGTTGATGGACAGGGACGCTATAGACAAGATTGAAACTAACACCATTATGGATGCTGCCATAATCTCTGGCCTCCACTGCCTTATACTACGCAGCTTTATGAGGTTGCTGTAATCTTGTAAAGAACACAAGATAACCTCTTAATGTGCTTTTGTTGCATCATGCTACTGATTGGAATTTCAAGCCATTTAATGACATGTACCTGGATCCAACAAAGGCAACATCAAACCAGAAGGCAATTCCATGGATCAGTCCTGTTTGTGACAACTTGAACACAAAGGGAATGTCCAGCCTATATTTTGAAAACAAGTACAAGCTATTTAATGAATCATGGCTTTTGACTGAAAATGTTAAAGTTCAGATGTACACAAGTTACATTGTTACAGCACTTTTTACATAAAATGACCTTGACCAAGAAACTAGACAAGTGGAATACAAAACCTGTGTAAGTCCTCCTCCTTTGCCTCAAGAAAATTAATAGTGTATTTTGTGGACCGAGCCATTAAAATCTGCCACTCAAATGTGTCCTAGATGAAGACATGAATGGCATGAATCAAAATAGGTGAACATATCCAGTTACAGTATATGGTATATCTGTTAATTCAGGCATAAGGCAAATTAATATGTTAGGAATGTTTATCCTCTCATATTTGTACAGGAGCCTATTCATATTCCTCCATTTATATATATTATCTCAATGACTAGATGATTGAGCAGTGAGAAAAATAAGAAGGTATGCGGTTATGTATTTGTGCCTATTTTCTTTGTGTATATATTTTTGTCTCTGTGTTTGTGTGACGTACCACAATTGGCTGTTTGAAGAACTCATCCACAGCTGCGCTGTGAAGCCCACTCAGATTGACGCCATGGAAACAGGTCTGTTGCCTGCCAAGGAAGACAGCATGCATTTCAAATCAAGTTTTTAAATGACATTGACACTGTTACTGTAACTGCACGAATGTTTAGCAACTCCGTGCAATTAACAGTCCGTGTTAAATTAACAGTCAAACTGCAAAGGTCTGTAACAGATTACAAACAATTTCACTTGTGCTCTCTCAGCAGATTTGAAAGACAACTGGATACATTTTGTTTTAATAGAACAGTTGTGCTTTAGCAGTTTTGTCCTTTGAGACCTTCATGAGTCATGGGGATAGTTCACCATGTTTTGGAGACTGAAAACCTCTAGAGCTGAGAGCTGGCCAGACTGCTAAATGCCAGCCCCCCCCCCCCCAGTGCTGCAGTGAAATTTACAATGTCATGGCTGTTTTGCTTCCAAAACATAAACTTCCATAAAACTGACATTCCTGTCTCCTGTCTAAAGTGAACCAAATAAGTCAAGGAAATGAGGCAGCTTGAGCTACAGGCTGTGGGTCCTAGTTGATCCTTACACTGTAAGGACCCGGGTTCAGAATCTCCGAAGTTCAGTTTTTGGCTTTACGCTGTCAGATTTGGGCCAGGAATCAGGGTTAGGGCAGAACTGAAGCATTTAACAGCATCCTGGAAACCCATACAAAAGGGGTCATGGCCCAGTGACCTCAAGGACAAACATGGTGGGTGGGAGGACTGCTAACTACATAAGCCCATCCACCAAGTGAGCGTGCATGTATGTACATGGGTGTTTGCCTATGTGCATGTGTGTGTTAGAGTGGATATGAATGAGAGTCTGTCTCACTGCGTGTATCTGTGTGTTTGCACATGAATTGTATGCTTGAGTACAGAAGTATGCTTGCTTATATTTGCAATGAAGGGGAATTACCAGAGGCAGTAGACATGCAGGATGTGTGTGTGTGTGTGTGTGTGTGTTTGTGTGTGTGTTTGTGTATGAGACGGTCTGAGACGCTGTGTGGGTGACTGCGGGGGAGCGAGGCGGCTTCATGTATGGGCTGTTAAAACACTGCTATGTATTGTTCCACCAAGTACTGTGGGGGAGGGAGAAAAAGTGAGCTCATCTGCTAAAAAGTGTTTCCACAGAAAATCTGTGCAAGCTACTAGTAGGCAGCAGCAAAACTTCTGCAACACCACAGGGGATCTGTTGACAATACACCAAAATGCTATGGGCACTTGTGGTGATATGACAAATACTAGTACAACTACATCACCTAGTTCTACAGATGGTAGTGCTACTAATTATACAACTGTTATGATTAGGGCTTTTACCATGATTACCATGATAACAGAGAGTTACTAGAGTGTAGAGTGGTCAGAGTTTCAGAATGCAGTCACCAAAACAATGGCTTTTAAATCAGTGCTGTAAGTTTAAAGTAAGTCAAGGATTCAGTTACAAACATCTCTGTTTCCTTATCTCACCAAAAGCTGGAGCGTGCATTGTGTTCCATGTAGAGTTGTTCATCTGTGAATGGTGCCAGGTGTATATCACTGAAGGTGGGGAACATCATACCTAACCACAACAACACAGAGGGAGAGAAATGCTAAACAAGAGAGCAAGAGATCTCATTCACCTTCAACCTTTGGATCTATATGCATGTTTACACCTTTGAAAGACTTAAAACAGTTTGATTTACATTAGATTTGATATATTAACACAGGAATGCAGATATCTAGATATATCTAGGATATATTTCCAATTACATCATTAACAACACATATTAAATCATCGCTGGTCAGCTTTACTTTGGACTTTGTTTTTGGACTTTGTCCATTTTATTTCCTTATATGGCTACAAAGGTACCACCTCTCCCAGGTGCCTATTAACTGTTATTGTACTTCACTTGTAAGCCAAAGGACACAATAAACATTACCAGTGTAAAGCTATGTTGGGACTGTTCATGCTAGTCTTCAAATTATATTAATGTAATTGATACAGTTTGAGCTCACCTTTGGGCTTAAGCCATTTCTTGGCATGCAGGTAACCCTCCAGCATCCTCTCATTCAGCAGCATGTAGCCAATGGGCTCTGAGATAATAACGTCCACCTGCTCAGGTAGCGTGACCTCTTCCACCTTTCCTTCCAAAACTACGATTTTATCTGACAGACCATTGCTCTTCACAAGAACCTGAAAAGGAAAAGACCGGTTCGTTTATACAAACAAGTTTCAAACAAAGAGCTTGAGCCCATGATCTGTGTTCTGACAAGAGTAACACAACACTTTCCCGTGTAGTAGAATGGTCTAGAAATCTTTGGCGGAGTTATTGTTGCCGTCTGTATTACACACAAGTGCAGTAGGACAGAGCCTACCTGCACATAAAACATTAACAAGCATACAGTGGGTTTCTGTGGATTGGTTGTCTGTGTGGTCTAATGGACTAGCCTCTGGTGATTTTTTAAGTTTTCTCTAAATTAGCACAAACACAGACAGATAAGAGGCAATGTGGAGGAGCCGCTGGGAGAAACATCTGGTTGCTCTCTTAAAAATGAACCCCTTTGTGTTTTTTTCCAGTGCGAGTCGAGAGTGGAACAGAGACGCGTATGCTTGACGGTGCTTGACTGTTTGGCGAGCATCCACCCATCCATGAAAATATGTTTTCTTTTGCCCCATTGCAGTTTTTTTTTGCGCGCCAAAAACGGCCCGTGCATCATTTAGCACTCTGAATTTGGCGCTTTAGGGTCATTCTGAGGGGAGTTTGGAAAACTCTAGATGTGTCTCCTTGATTTTGTAACATTTCCTAACTACTCTGACATTTTTGTTTTCAGTCCAGGACTGTTATTTTCAGTAAACATTTCCTGGATATTTCGTGCTTAGAGTTTTGCAATTACCCAAGAGAAATAGTTGGCAACATGAGGATGAAATACATTATTGACATTACAGCAGATATTCCACTTTTATTTGCACAGAATTATGACATTACAAACATAGACATTAAAAATATTTTTGCTAACTGAGGTCCAAGGGAGCATTGGCAAAATGGCTTTGAGACAGGCTACATTGATGAGGCCAGATGGCCTATTACTTAGTGTCAAATAACTGCATTTAGACCTGGGAAAAGCCAGAAAATGTCATGCTCGAATATAGAAAGCAATGAGCAATACGTTTGAAATGAATACGTACTCGAGGCCAGTTGCACATCAATATCTAAACGATGGAATTGTTATAAGTTAATTGTGGATAATAGCATATGTAAATAAGTAACTCACTGGAATTTGAGCAAAAACTGAATCAGTGGCACACCCTCACCTCTGCATGTTTGGCCACAGCACTCGCCTCCACAGCATACACTTTTTTGGCACCTGCTTGCAACGCGAAAAATGACAAAATCCCCGTTCCACAGCCCACATCCAGCACTATCTAACAACAGAGTGAGAAGAGCAGAAATTAGGGCTTTGATGATCCATATGTGGGCTCTGTCATGGATGAAAAAGAACCAGTGTGTATTGGACGTGCTTAAAATGAAAAGCAAAATCCTGTTTATTGCTCTGACTGGTCTAAGTGTATATGGCCTTATAATGGTCTGGCAACGACACTGAATTGGAAGATTTGTACATGAATTCACATTGACTGCACAAATAAAAATCAGAAAGTGATACAGATCCATCATCCATTACTAGTCATTTTTCTTACCTTATCTTTGAAGTCCACCTCATTCAGGAGAATGGCCTTCTGGTAAGTAGCAGTCCTCAGGTAGTCCTGAAGCATGTTCTGCTGTTGTAATAAACAGCCAGAAGACTACAATGAGAGTGAGGAATTATGTAAAAAAAAAACATCACAAAGGCTTCTTATCCCTTCTGTTTGTAGTTTCTGAGAATACATCATTGCAATACTTTTAGTTGTGGTCCGCCACTGCCAACACATTAAAAATCCATGGCTATCACCCTTCAAATCCAGGTTCAAATGAAGGTTAAGAGGAGATTGGTGAGATAGGATAGTGGAAAGTTAGATTATACACAAACATAGTATTATAACTACAAACAGCTTTATTCTATTAATCTCTTATAAGCCCAGTAAAGGTGAAACGGTGTTGTGAAGGCTTCCACCTGGAAGTGCTGAAGTGCTGTGGAGCCTTCGACTCGCTGGTCAAACACACAGTGTTCCTCCACCCGAGGCTCCGTCCTGTGGCTCAGGAGTCTTTGGAAGGCTTGGTACTCTGTGAAACAACACAATTTGTACGTTTTATACCGCCGGTGCATCATAGAGTCAGAGATCCACCCTGCTTATCTATTGTGGCTTTTAAATCCAGCCATCTGTGTGCTATCAACTCCTTAAGATACTGAACTGATTAATGTCATCCTCACTCCTATTCTTTGACTAGCTTTTTTAAAGCTCTCCAACCACTGATTTATATTTCTGGCTATTCATCATCACTGGCATCGCATGAACTCATACTCATTATCGAGAAATATGACAGCACACCCTGCCTAAACGCAAAGCTCATATGCCACCATGTCTGTGCACACACAACAGGCGGGGTGCATTAGGTGTATGAGAGCCACATTCGCACGAGCATTCGCACGAGCATTCGCACGAGCATTCACTCTCGTGTTAGGACATGTGGCGAAGCTGGAAACACACCAGAGCACCACCACGTTTGCTCACTCCTTTCTCCACCTCATCCTGAGCCAGAACACCTCACACTCAAACGGGCTCTCTGAAAATAGGGGCCCGGGTGCCGCACTGACATTCCATCCCACATGCTGAAGCGGACCATGTCAAGAAGGGCCATTACACCCTGCTCTGGACGGGCTGGTGAAATAATACAGCTCCAGCCGAGCTTGCAGTCTCTACCCCCCCACCCCCTCCACCCCCCTCCACCGTAACGCTTGTCTGATCCTGGCCCTGGTCACTGCATGTGTTCCTGACTGCTCCAGACAGAGGCTTGTTTGAAGAGCGCACACAAACACACACTGCATGCAGATGTATCGCACATGTGCAGCGGAGTCAACTTCAGAGAGTCGGGGTGACCTCATTGCTGTTGCAAGGATGCCTGATGTTGGTTATTACACATGCAATATGACACACGTATAATATCAGTGATGTAATTGAATACAATGACTACAGTGAAGAACTGAAACAGGCAAAACTCTTAAAAGCATTACTTAAAAGTAGACCTTATGTGTTTTGTTAAAGTGAGTCCTGAGAGACAGTACCATATCAAATGTCACATGAGTTATTTGCTGTTTTAAGGTCCAATGGGGTTGAGTGGGTTTGGGCTGGGACTGCTGTGAGATGAGTGATTGATGCATGTAAGTGCTTGTGTAAGTATGTGTTTTAGGTATAGTATGTGTAGCTCTGAGCTAACATGAGCAATGCAGGTGTGATTATCGATATTTGTGAGTGTGCGTGAGTGTCTGTGTGCGTGTTGGGTGCATAGTTGAGTGAAGGTCTGACCTGAGCATGTCCTGAAGCACAACACAGAACTCATGTTGCCCCTGGAGACCAGGAAGGACTGGGCTCCGAAACGGCAACAGTCTGTCTCTGAGGTGATGGTGATCTTGAGGACACAGGTCCTGTCATCTGTAAGGGTGAGAGTGACATCCTCTACATCCAGAGAAACTCAAGCATACTCCTCCTCTACAGTAGGCATCTCAAATTCAAATATACTCATCCCCTAGAGTAGACATCTCAAATTCAAACATACTCATTCTCCTTGAAGTTTGGATTGTTGTAAAAACAGTGACAGCATTATCACTGAACTGACAAATCATGATATTTTTTACGTTTGAGCAGTGGCTAACACAAGCAGAAAAACTCTTTGATCCAAAACACCAGCAGACAGGAATCTCTCTGGCAGTCAGACGCACGATTCCATGGTGGTGGAAAACAGTTGCCAGCATTGGGAGCGTCACTGGTCTCTTGTGTGGCAGGGATCTTGTCCCACCACCTCCGGAGCTCTGGCATGATGAGTAGACCCCCACCCCGGGCTCACAGCTAGACCCTACCCTCAGCAGACCTAGCATTGCATCTTACTCCAGCAGTAAATCTCATCCAACTTTTAGCAGCCAGAGGGCAGAACAAAAATGGAACCAGACAGGGAGAGACAGATGTACAGCCCACCTGAGTAAAGAAGGAACAGGGGAGAAAGACAGGAGAGAAAGACAGGGGAGAAAGAACAGTGGAGAAAGACAGGAGAGAGAGACAGGAGAGAAAGAACAGTGGAGAAAGACAGGAGAGAGAGACAGGGGAGAAAGACAGGAGAGAGAGACAGGAGAGAAAGAACAGTGGAGAAAGACAGGAGAGAAAGACAGGAGAGAAAGACAGGAGAGAAAGACAGGGGAGAAGGACAGGGGAGAGGGCAGAATCTCATTTTACTGCCTGTTCCCTACTGTTTCCCCTGCTCAAGCCAAATTTACCTAACCTGAAATGGCAGCATGAGTAGTATGCAGTTGCATGAGCTTTTTATGTTAAACATTCTGCTGGACCATTACTCCTTCTTGCAGAAACACGTACTGAGACTGATAGCAGGCTTTTGCAAGGACTCCAACCTCAGAATAACTTAAAGGTGTATAGGTACTCGCATATACAGCTCTCAGGGTAATGGGTCTCATGACCACAGAAAACATCTGTACAGTTTCCACCGGCTCTGCAGGTTGGGCAAAGTCATACGAACTGCCTTGAAAGGCATAAAATAACGTGTTCTCGACATCTCTCCATGCATAAATGCTTAGAACGTTCAGGCATTAGAACTTAGAACATTCAGTGTCTAGACTGAATGAGTTTCTAAAATATAACTCCTAATGCTTCAGTTACCGTTTCTCCAGACTTAAGATCTAGATGTGCACAACACACGAGTCACTTACCATCCATCAAGACCAAGCTGACCCCCTTCCCCTCTGGACTGACTTGTAACAACAGATCCCGGTGCTGCCCATCTTTAGCGACTTGAATGCCACCCTGCAGCTGGTCTTCGCTCAGACAGAACACGCGGACACAGAAACGGGTCTCTTCCTCTGAGGCATCCATGGCCCCATGTGCTGGTGGTTCCCTCCTCCCCCAGGGAAGCGGTGGCAGCTCTCCTGGAGTTCAGCTTACTTGACATGAAGCTTCTCACAAGCTCTGTGATATACTCACCATACACGGAGAGGAGGGGCCGAAAACTGTGAAGGCAGTGTCTAAAACTGGTGTAGTTGCAACTGGGGTGGGGTTTGACTCATTGAGGGCAACTAAAGGACTTTTATGTGGCATCTTACTGCCCCCTTATGGTTGAATGTGTAGTTTCGTGTGTGCATATCCAAGCACTAAGTTACACAGCAGACTTATTTTAGTCACCATCATTTCAGCAGTTGTTTTTACAGCTGGCATGACACACTTTCAGATAGACATTAGGAATCTGAATTCTTACATAGTTTACCACCTTCCGGTTATCACAGAACAAGTATCAGATGCATCCAGCAGGAGGTGGGTGGCTGAGCAGACCCTGTTTGGGCCTAGATGGACGGCAGATGATTTTACCTCTGCATATACACACACACACACTTGTCTATTATAAAGCCATCATGCACTACTGCATTCACTGTGGCCTGGAGCTACTCCACTTGATTCCAAATTGGATAGGAGGGAGTTGGTTACTTATGGTCCACAGGCCTTCTGATTTACCAGATGACCAAACAGTGTTGGTTTTTCCCTAAACACCCCAACTCATGACAACACATTTAGATGAACGCGCATCCCCTTCCCTCCATTCAAGGTCTACCTACAGGCTAGCCAGCAATGCAGGTTGACTGCACAAAATTAGAAGATCCTCTTTTTAATCTAAAGTCGTTTTAACACTTTTAGATACCTGTGCTCACCAGAGAGAAACCCTATGGCTTCAGTTGGTGTAATTTGGTTAACCTTCTGCCATTACAGCTCAGGTAAATACAAATTGGTGTAGTGTGCTGGAAACATTGTGCCCACTTAAGGATGTTTTGAAAGATGAACATGCTTTTTCTTCGTCAGATGGAAAGAAGCCAGCAGTACAGTATTGCTAAGAAAAATACTTCATTAAACTGTCTGGATATAAAAAAATAATAATTCATATTCAAAAAAGATTTTTTTTATTACAAATGGATAATGGTCAGAAAGGTTTTCTTTCATCTTTGACATTTGTCAGACTCCACAACCTTTATCAAATATAAAAAAACACACCACACACACCTCTGAAATAAAAAATATTTTATTGAAACAAAACCCTACATTTACATTTGGTTTTAAAGCAAAAACAAAATCAAGTGCGCATTTCACAAAACTAAAATTGGTATGGTCAACATTAAATACTTTGCATTACCATCAGTAGCATACTTACAAGTGAGCCTCTGTTCGTTCTTCTGCATGGTAGATATTGGACCTGGCAATAGTGACAAACACAACTGTTAAATTCTCTCAAACTGTACATTTTCACAGAGGAATTTTAGAAAGATAGGAGTTCGGGGACTGCACCCTCATAAATAAGTTCCTAAATTTCTTTCCCAAAAGGGTCAAATGGGTAGTGAGTATAATCATTGGGACAGTCAGTTACAAGTGTTAGCTGATTATGGGCGCTCTCAAAAGAAAGACAAATGCAATGTTTCGCAACATACCTGAGCAAGGATGTAGATACGTCTTTAGCCCATATATCCACCAGAAACCTGATTAACGAGTAAAATGCGTATTATTTTCAACTGCTAGGCCTAAAAAACATTTTTATTTGATCATGGACCAACCTCACCACGTGCGTATGGCCACGTATCAGATAACGTTAGACAGTTAGCCAAGATTAAATTAGCTCGCTAGATTCTTTTCGACACGTCCTCATAAATAGATAAAAGTCTAATCACAAGAAGTCATTATGTGAACAGCAAAAATGTTTAATCATCGGACGGACAGCTCTTAGACTATTGTATTAACAAACAGAAATGACAAGACAGTCAAAATCCATGAACTGTGTACTTACAAGACAAATCCGTGCGTCTTCGTGTCTGGAGAGAAAGTAAACTTTCTAACCAAAGGATCAACTAACCAGGACCTACACTGAAACGTCACTGTTATGCGTAGACTTTAAGTAATGCAAACTAGCCTCCACGTGCATTTCTATCGTGTAATTTAACAAGCACCGACTTCCTTAAGAAATCGTGCCTCGTGGCCGTCAGAAAGGGAACTAAGAAGAGCCGCGTGCAGCTAGCGTTGACAACGAACATTTCAGTATGACCGCCGTTCGTACTTGACTTCCTTAAGAAGTCGTGCCTCGTGGCCGTCAGAAAGGGAACTAGTATGACTGCCGTTCGTATTTTTTCAAAATAAAAGCCAAAATGTATTTATTAGTTTTAAATTATACAAGGACAAGAAATTAAGAAAGAAATGCTCAACAAACTGCACGTGCTACCAAAGGTACATTGTCCTAAATTCGGGAAAATACAAACCGAAATGTAAAATTATTATTTTTAAAATATAAAACGCCAACTAGTGTAAAATTATTTAGTTTCTAAAAAAAAATTATTTGTGTATTTGTTTAAAAGAAAAAATCTGGGAAATGACAAATGCTTCTAGAGAAAAGGTGTTTGAACATCTACATGAGTCATTCCACCTGCCTGAGACAGAGTCGAAAGGTAGGTGATAAAATGCATAGAATTGGCCAACAATACCTGCTTACGGTTGAACTTCAAATTGTGTGACTGAGAAAACAACAAATTGTGCATTCTTGATATGGGGGTGAAATGAAATCCTTATAGCAAGTAAGTAAAACTTTGTTCTGTCTGTTCATACAGTCTATAGACTCAATTTATTCACTGTGTAGGGTGTTCTTTGACTCACAAGCTGTATAAATACAACGTTTCTTTATCAGGTATGTGGCCCTTGGTCTGAAATGCAATATACAGTGTATTTATAGAGAGTAGTTAACAGCAGAACAGGCGTATGCAGTGCAAAACCGGATTTGCAAACAAAACTTTGGAGCGAACTTTTATTTTGACGCTTGTCGCGCCATATTGCCTTGTACTGTCGCTTATTGTCAACGGAACTCTTGGTTCTTCTGGTTTTAGATTGGAAACCAGCAAATAGAGCATTATCGCCACCAATTGGACGGGAGTGTGGACCATGAAATGGAACGGTCATTGCACACGACTGAACATAACATGTGTATGCCCTTTACAACGCAGATGTTGTATTGGTGATAGAAAGAATAAGGAATACTAATAAGAAAGAAACGCTTACTAATTTATGACAGGCCCAGGTCTGTATTAGTCTAAATTATTCTATACTGAATACAGAACATCACAGAGACTCTCTTCACATCTGTATGTATTTGTCACACACAAACTTAGAATGTAAATTATTTCAGCAGCTGCTCCTCACTGAATCAGTCCTGCTCTATTCACAGCATCAAACCATCTGTGTTTCTGTTGTGCCTGGTCCCCAATTAGGTGCTTGCAGCTATGTTTTATGTTTGCAATGGCTTCATAAGAGGTGCCTATTTTTTATTGCATTTCCTGTGTTGTAATGTGTTTGTTTTTCTGTAGAGCTTCTTGCATCTGTTTGCTATGCCTATATTTGTTGTATGTTCAATAGATAAATTATGATTATGCCCTAAGAATCACATCTCAGTATTTAGAAATATGTGTTTATAGCTATTAATGCATCTTTGGAAAAGATGATAACTATCCAAGACAAACCATGTTCTTACAATGGAAAAAAATCATTTTATTTTCTTTGTCTGATCAAAAGAGTTTATTTAGTCCATGAAGTGAAAATGCAGTCAGATCTTCTGTTGTCTCTCATAGTGTGGTTATGTTTGTGTAAACACTTCCGATTCCGATTCCCAGTAATGTGACAAGCAACCTGTCTCTTCACTGAAAGAAGTGGTGGATCTGTCCACTGCTGCTGAGTGCATTGGCACAGAACCATGCAAACCGAAAGATAATATAAGCCAAGAAAAGCAGGGCAAGTTCTGTCTTCAAATTAAAGGATATCCTCTTCAGGAAGGTAAGCCATCTTGGCTCCTTCTCTCGCAACTTCTCGGCCAACTTCTCAGCAGCTTTTTTCCTCTCGGTCTTCCTGACCTCATCCAAAACTCTCCGCCACTCCATGTCTCTCTGACTGGGTTTTTTCTCGTCTATCGTAGCCCACACCTTGCAGGGTGTCTGATCACGGAAGGTCACGGCTCTGGTAACATTATCTGCTCTCATGGGAAGAGAGCTCCACACCACATTGGCCTCCGTAGCCTTTCGGCTCCTCTCAATGTGACGAGCGTTGACAAGTCTCATTCTGTCCTTCTCCTGTCTTAGTAACAAAGCCTCTACATAAGCCTCGGCCTTTCTCAAGCCCTCTTCTTTCTGTCTCAGCCTCTTTTCCTCATTCATGTTCATCAGTTTATCGTCTGTGGTTGGAGCAGCACTTTCCCCCAGTAAACGGACATACCAGCCCAGAGCCTTTCCCTTCTTCTCCTGCTTCTTTCTCTCTTTCTCTCTCAGTTTCTCTTTCTTCGGTTTTTCCTTTTTGTCTTTGGTCCTATCTCTGGTTTCTGGTATATCATTGTCCTTACCCTGGTGCACAGCAGTGCACAGGAAACAACTTAGGAAAAGGACTCTCCATCTATGTGCTGCCCCCTTTCCCTTCTTCTTAGGACTCTGCGCATTCTGGCCATCACCAGCGGCTCCTCCTGTCATTCCTGGCTTTACAGCCATGTCTTTAATATCTGTCATGTAGTTTACAATTATCTGGAGAGAAGAATGGAGTTGAAGAAATAGTTAGATGATAGAAGTATGAAATAACTACATACGCTATGAAAATTGTTCAATTCTGTGCACGTTCTGATTTCAATATTCAGTATTAAGTGTTCTAAAATGACAATTTTTACCCAAATAAAGAAATATAAAATTGTTATCTGACTGAATTTAATCAACAGTACCTTTGTAGTCATGCTATTTTCCTTTCTTCAGAAAAATAGTTAAATGATATTTAATTAAATATAAAAAATAGAAATAAAATATTCTTACCGCAATGTAAAGTACAGCCACCTTTAGCAAAAACGTTTTTCACAATGTTAGAAGCTTGTCTGTTTGGCAACGTTACCATGGATTTATGGAACTTTGCAATGACGTCAAATATTCAGCAGTGATATCATAATCTCCAGTCAAAAATCTTGTTAAATCTGGTCCAAATTCTTTGGCTATTCGTATTCCACTGTTATTATTATTATTAATAATAATAATAATAATAATTTGGTATTTTGTATTATGTTTTCACCTTGTACACGCTGCAGAACATAATCAAAGGTCTTCAAATACAGAATATCATCATTTGCTCATCCTTGACAAACTTTCCGAAAAAGGGAAGCTTTAGAGGTGCAGCTACAACTAGGCCTACCCAACGGAAAACCTCAACTCAGCTCAAGACTGTATCAAACAGAATGTGTATACTTTGCAATTGACATCACATCATAGGTCCGATTTTTATGAGCCTATCATGATCGGAATTTGTATACTGCATGAAGTCGGAGAACCGAGTTTTCGCAGTTATCAAATCAACCTAACTGTTGGCTGTGAGACTAGCAACATGCAACAACGTGACAGTTGTAACATGCTTAATTTCTCAACTTACAGACAAGTCTGACGGCATCAGCAAAGAGGTTCAAAATTCCAGCCTGTATCCCCAGGTGAAAACGAAATATACTTAAGTTGCGCTTTTTTCCGATGCGTTTATTACATTTGAAATATAGTACACTATGTGCATTTTAAATATGTTAGTTTGGAATAACAGCATGCTTAATCCCAATTTTCGAAGACTTATCTTTAGTGTAATTGAAATATACTTATTTGATGGCACCACTTTTAATCAGCACCCAACACTGCTCTTATCAATATTAGTTTACCTCACATCTGTGAACCGTCTTAGCAACAACATTACATTGTTTGACTTGAATAACAAATGTCACAACACGACATTGCAATAACTCAGAGTATGTATACGAAATATGAATGTTAAAGAACATTAATTCTGGAAAAAGCATAATTTTACATACATAAACCCAAGAAAGGGGAATCCAAAATAAAAGAAGAAAAAAACATAGGTCTTCCAGAAGAGAAAAAGGAATCCACATTTTTAAAATGCCCTTACTGCAAAAGCTTAGTTTTGAAAGTGAGGGCAAAAGAATTGCTGCCGAGATCTAAAACAATTTTGGATTACCTCAAAGGTCTTGTCTTAAGAATTTCAGTGCCCAGTCTGACTCTGTGTTGTTCTGTGCATCTGACAATAAAATACTTGAACTTGAAAGGTGTAATTTATCTCTTTGGGATACTCAATGATCCAGGAATATTAAAGGCCAATGAGAGGGGGGGGGAAGCACTTGGTTGGTCCCTGAAGCTTAAAACACTGTCCTCAAGCACAATGGCAAAGTCGACCATCTACTGTATGACTATAGGAAGATCCTTGGACTTTGTTGGAAACAATTAAAATATGGGTCACAAGTTTGACTCCTAGGGAGCACATGCAGTGCATGTATACCCATCATGCACTGCATGTTGTCTACGAGGAAACTAATTGACTGAATGTATATGGGCTGTTATATGTGTTTTATTCATTGCATAACATGCACAATAATACTGTCATAACAAGATTTGCATGGTTAATGATTGGCTCATCACTAGTCTAGAAAAAAAGGTTTATATCATATCATTGAATTGAATATAACTGAAATATAACATATTCATATTTACTGCTGACTCATAAAGAAGCCCTCTACCTTTAGTAGGTTACCAAAAAAGAAATCTCAGATTAGACACTGACGAGAATAATTTGCATAAACAGTGCTGTATTGACAGTCATACTTTGAGCAACACTAAACCAAAAACTAAAAGATTTATATTTATCAAGCAGGTTAAATAATGTGAGACTTTTAAGGAAAACTATCTTTCTCTGCCTCATCTTCGGGGTCTGAAAAAAAAGAATCAAAGTCAGCAACAAGATTTTTTTTTATCATTTATAGAGGTGTATGCCAATGCCACTAGATGGCGCTTCAGGGTGTGACAGGAACGGGACGTGAGTAATGGCTTAAACTGCAGAATAAATTAAACTACAAAAACTCATTGGCGCAAAGTTTAGTGTGAGTTCTTAAATCCCATCACAGGTTGGTAAATTCATGAATATTCTTCAAACCAATGTGCTAGCTTAGGTGCTGATATCCTGTTCAAGAATTTTTCATGCTAAAAACGTGATTGTTGGCACATGCTTAATGACGCTAGGTGCTAAGACAAGGGTATTAGCCATATACATACATGCATATATGTCTATGCTGGTATTAGCCACAACCATTGGATGTTTAATGACTGAATCTGCACCTACTATGACTACAAAATGATTGTAAGGTTGTAGTTGTAGGTTAAGCAGTAGAAACTGTGAAAACAGTGAACAACCTGTTTTTTGCTCGTATTTTAAATTGTATTTTGTCCTGATTAATTGCTGTGGTTTTGGTTTTTGTTTGCCTTGTCTGGTAAATATAATGCATTTGACTTGTTTCACTGGCCTGAAAATATTTTTGAAAACAAATTACTAGAAAAAAATAAAGTATTTTAAGAATATGCCATAGGATTAGCCATAGCATAAGGATAGCACAGCAATGTTGAAGTTTCTTAAACCTATTTCAGTCTCATAATATCAATCTTATGTTATTTTGCCATTTGATATTGTGTTACTGAGGTAATCGGTGACACAGTTGTACTGTCCTTAAAGTAAGTTTTAAAGAAATTCACTCATGAAAACAAAACATTTTCAAGTGCACATGTTAGCAATCCGCAACAGGAAAAAGCGAGCGCATGTTTTGTGACAACAACAGCAGTCTGTCTGTTGTGTTAAACCCCAAGGGACCATTAAATACAATGTGTTATGTAATAATAATAACAACAGTAATAACAATTCATTTGATTTTCTTTCCAACTTGTTCAGATATGACACATTGTCCATTGTGTGACATTGAATATGCCGGCTTGCGCCAGCATTTATTGAAGGGCCACAAGGTCAGCAACCGTAAGGAGTTGCAACTCCTTTTGAAGATGTCCAATGGTCGGTGAGTATTTTGTTTAATTTCTTATTAATTCATACTGTAACACTATTTGTAATGTTGCTCATAGACATGCGTTTATGTTGAGTCAGCCTTAGTAACCATTTCATTGCAATAAAATATGATTGTTTATTGTTTTAGTGTTGCAGCAATGTTGTGTTGTCCAGTCTGCAACCAAAATAAAGTCAGGCTCGACAAGCATTTTTTGTCTGCCCATAAGGACCTTACGGTAAGTTTTTCTGTCAGTTCTTTATAGACCAGCTTTAGGGATAGTGAATTGTCCACATTCGGAGATATAACATCCTATGGGAATCCTGCACTCTAAGTGTTTTTGAAGTTGGTGGGGGTGGGGGGATCATGGGGTCTGGGATCATGTATCAGGGCTTGCCCACCAAACTGCTAGGTAGTAAGAACATGATTTTGATTCATAACTCTCTGCATCCATGTTTATATCTATCTGTGTGTATACTTAGCTAAAATATGTATTTGTCTGCATTATAGGCTGCATCAAGGGTGGACCTGATGCAGAGGGCAAAGCAGCAGTGGGTGGTAGGGGAGCTGCGGCAGCTGCAGCACTCCAACCCCAGTCCTCCCATGGTCAGTCTCCTCGGTATAAAGCCGGAGGACCAGGCCGTGGAGGATGGGGCTGTGCAGACTGCTACCCAGCCTGCTGTCCCGCCTAACCCTTGCTCATCCAATGAGCCTGCTCCCTGTCATGGGTGCAGGCTCCGCGATGCCTAAAATTCCAGCCTCAATTACAAAATAGCCATCCTCATGGCAAAGTGGAGGAAACTCCGGCCAAAGAGGAGGAGATTTGAAAGGGCACCGCATGTGGAGGACTTCGTGGCAAAGCCCGGGTTTGGTTAGTATATTTTTCATATAACTTTGTTTCCACCGTTTTTACCAGTGGTGGCTTTGTTGACAGGAATACATCTTTGGGTCATAAGGGGGAGCCCATCTGCTTGGAGTTCATGACACTAGCCATGACTTTTTTTGACAGATGTGCTCCTGGATCAGTTCAAGGAGAGGGAGCTAAAGGTAAAGTCAGGGCCAAAAGACCGTGACAATGCCAACCAGCGCGTGGCAAATGTGCGGCAGTTTGTCCGTTTTGTGTACGGGGATGCCATTCCGCGGAGGGACCTGCTCTTGTTGAAGGAGCATCAGCGGCTGACTGTGTATGTACTATGTTGTCTACTATATTATATATGTACAGTATGTAGCTTTGGCTGTCACGTCTGCTAAATACTCAACCTTTACCTTTTTGTTTAACCTTGATATTATTAGAGGTATAATTAACCATTTCCAGATGTTTTTTTATCTAATATGACTGACAAGTTAAAGCAACAGTAAACTACAGTGATTTCTTGAGACCAACAGTAATTTCCAGTTTGTCAACTGAAAATAAACATCATGGTGTACTTTGGAGAGAAACACAATTGAAATCAAATATTTAATGTGTTTTCATTATATTGTACCTTTTTTTATAAATAATACAGTATTATTATTTTGCTCAAAATCATACTTTCATATCATGAATCATATTTGGTGCAAAAAATGTATCTGATTTGTGGACATGTCAGATAGACCTTTTGAATTATCAGTTGATAAGTGACAGTGACACTGCAGAATATAAATTGAATAGGAGTACAAGTGTTCAAAAGGGCGTTGTTTCTATATCGAGTCAGAATGAGGTAGGAAGTAAGAGGGTGAGTATACACAACATTCCTGCACATGCTAAAGTAACAGCCACTTGTTTCGCAAACCTTTTAGTGCCATCAGGACGTTGAAGGGGAAGGGCTTGGCCCCAACAACAATTAAAAAGAAGCTGGTGGACGTCGTGGTGTTCTGCAAGTGGCTGAAAAGAGCTTGGCCGATTGGGGTCCGGCTTGCGTGGAAGTCTAGGGAAAGGTTGATCGACTACCTACAAGAACAACAAAAGGATCTCAGACAAGAGCTGGTCAGCCACCAACAGGAGGTTTGGAGGAGGAATACAGGTTTGTCTTCTACATGTTGCTCCTAGGTTCCTATGTCTTTGCATGTTACCAGTTTCAGGAACAGATTTGCAAATATCAAGGGGTTTTAATAATGTGCTTTGCATGTAATTTCAGCCAATTTCCTGTGAAGGTGGATTCTGAATCGACACGTCTGGGAACTCTGAAAAATCAATGTTCTAAGAAATCAGCCTCTGCTTTGATGCTGAACCATAGCACATCATGTTTTTTATGTTCTGTGTTAAATGGATAAAAAGTGTGCCTACAGATTCATATATCTTTGCATGTGAGCAGTTCCAGGAGTGTGATATTAATTCCCAACTCAGATTTGCATGTGTAATTCCAACCCTTTGCTGATGTCATAGGTCAAATGTGATGACAGATTATTGTTAACCATTCCAGAAAACAAAGGGGTCAATGTCATATTTGAAGGTTAGGACTGTGAACGTAGTAACATCTTGATCCGTTTTTTAATAATCAGACACACTCAGTCATTGTCCATTGCATGAAAACATGTTCAAAAGTCAAATACTATTTCAGTGGAATAAGTTGAGTGTGGAAGATGGTAAATTCTACCGGACTAGTGGACAGCACAAATCAGTTAGTACTCCCTGGAAAGCTAAAGGCAGTGGTACTGAAGAACCTGCATCATGAGATGGGACATGTTGGTGGTCATCCATTTGACACGGTGAGCGGTTCTACTGGCCCTTCATGCAGTGCGAGATGGAGGACTACGTGACTAAGACGTGTTCCTGTTTAATGCAAAAGCATACGCGTCCCACTGTGCCTCAGAAAGCACCCATGGGCTCAATCACCTCAAGTGCCCCATTTAGTTAATTTGCCGTTATAATTCTACGACTCTGTTAATCCGTGGTCACACAGTTGCCTCGACCCACTCTTTTTCATTTATGGTTCTCCGACAGTTGTGGGTGTTGGAAAGCAATTTGCGAGGTGTCTGAGCCAGCTATCTAATGTTGGCATACAACTACCAAGGTAAACAGCGACGGATTGACGGAGACGGATAGTAACAAAAATCGGCAGGTTCACGTCAGGCTACGGAGAGGTGCTCGGAGAGGGTTTGCAACGTCGGAGAGGGCTCTCCGTGTCTCCGAAAACAGACAACCATAAATTGCGCAAATCCCCTCAGATGTATTTTTCAGTTACAATAATGGGGTTTTTACATTGCACAGTGTCTATTTCTCAGTAACTTAAAAAAAATCTGAGCAAAAAAAAGTCAAACAACTTTTATGTGCAAATACGACCATCTGCAGAGTTTGGTCCGCCGCCATCTTTTTTATTAAAATGCTTTACAACACCCACAACCGTCGGAGAACCATAAATGAAAACGAGTCTGTCGAGGCAACTCCGTGACCACGGAGTAACGGAGTCATAGAAGTATATTTCAGCCTTTAGTCTGTGTGGACTATCTGCACCTACAGCCTATTAAAGGGGGTTATGAATATATTCTGGTCCTAGTCGATCACTTAATGTGCTTTGCCCAGGCGTATTCGACACAGAATAAATCTGGAAAAACAGCGGCAGAAAAGATATCCCAAGAATGTATTATTATTTCTATATTCGGTTACCCGGAAATGCCTCACCACGACCAGGGTTGTGAGTTTGAGAAAACCCTTTTCCGAAGACAAATTTCTCACTCAAGGACCACCCCTGCGGGGCAACCATGTGAAAAGTTTGCAATGCATGAGGAAAAGAAGTGTATCTTTTGTGTAGCTAATTTATTATAGCTTATGTTAGCTAACGTTGTCAGTAAGCTAATGTTTATGTTTGATAATATTAAACGAATGTGTCTGATGTAAAGCCTATTTTAAAGTGTGATATTAGTCAAAATCAATTGCAGAGACTCTCAAAGATGTACACGAAATTCTTGCTATGGGAGATAATGGAATACAAGAATATTTTTTTACTTAAAGAGTGACTGATAATAATAGTGTCTATTCTGTGTTTGATTTAAAGGTACAAGGCTGATGTTACCCCCAAAATGGATAGAAAGTAGAACTTGCGTTGTAAAATCAAAGTTAGGCCTGTTATGTTGTAAAATACAAATAAGTTACAAGTCGAACTTACCTATTATTATCTTTTTAGCCTAGATAATCGATATTAGTCTAAATAGAGCTGACAGGAGAATGTGTGAAATTTAATGAAAAAATGTTTGGTTTCTACAGACAAAGTAATGTTTTAATAACCAGTATGAGTTGACTTGGCTGGATTGGTCCAGAAGTTACCCTAGTAACTAAAACTGCACTGGGAGCTAGAATACTGTCAGAGGAACAGGTCCACATAATAAAGGTCTAACCCAACAAAGTGTCCTACTTAATAATACAGGCCAAGACTGAGCTCTGTGCTTATGTGCATCCAGATATCAAAAACAGAACAGTTAAGAGAAAAGCACTGAATTTGAATAATATGCGAACCAGGGCAAGCGAGCTAACATTATAGCAATAGTTAGCAATGTAGCCATGTATGTGATACCTTAACATGGAAGAGGCCAATATCAAAATAAGACAGATCAGCTTTAGTCACACAACCCACCATTTTCCCGAAGGCATTTCCAGAGCTGAACAGAAGGCCGATGCCCATAGTGCCACCTGCTGTTTTGGTGCCTAGAAATTTGCAACTCATACAAGAGGAATAACAGTGCCAAAGTCACATGATCCATATATGACATGGTTGCAGTGCACTTGGGGGGGCATTTTCATTGAAAGGCGTTTTGTATTTGTAAAGCATTGCATGCACATTTGCAAATTGTGGGGCATATAGAGATCACATTCCATTAACAAATTGTGGGTTATTTGTTACACAATCAGTTTGTGACATTTATGGCAACTTTTAAACCATTTGCCCCAGTTGTGGGATGCAAAAAGTCAGTCATTTTCTGACTTCACAATAATAATATATTAGTCAAGGTTATTTGAAACAATCTGTATGCTTGTTTGGTTAACACAAAGGTGAAAATTGAGAATTTTTGTTGAACACTCAAGTAAATGCACCAGAACCATTTCAAGCCTCCAGCTTTGGATAAATCAGGTGCAAATCTCCTCTTCAAAGAAACTGACAAGGCAATGACCAGCTGCTTAAACAATTGTATTTATTTCCACAAAGTTGTACATTGAAGGATACTACCACATCCTGGTGACCACATTGTCCCTGGTATAAAAGGGAAAAAAGGCACATATTCTGACAACTGAAGTCTCCTCTCAATGGTCTGGAGACATTTATTAAAAGGGACATAGCCAGCATGTCTTGTGGGACTAACGGGAGTGTTCTCCACTGGACTAATGAGTAACATGTTTATTGGGGTCGTTCTTGCGCTCAGGGTTCATAAACGGGTAATTCTGAGAGAACACCTGGGTCCAAGATTTGGTCTTTGGTTGGTCAGGATCAGAGGGATTAAGGAACTTGACAAAAATGGGTTGGAAGGGTTCATTGTAGTAGGGAATCTGCTCTTGCAGACTCTGCTGTGGTGGAGGTGCTGTTGAGGCAGATTTTGTCAGGGCAGCTGGTTGTTGGCAGTTCTGATGGAATGGCCGTGGTTGAAGTTAGTTCTGTAGTAGTTGGAGCTGCAGTAGTTGGAGCTGTAGTAGTTTGGGAGGGATCCTTCACTGGCATGAAAGGGTTAGAGTATCCTGGGTGCATGAAGTAGGGGTTATTCAACTGTTGATGCTAAATCAAGTGTCAACTGTTGCTGCTGCAGATTTTGAGGAGGAAGCTTACAGGCAGTGGATGAAGTTGTTCCTGTAGTTGGAGCAGGAAGCTTACAGGCAGTGGATGAAGTTGCTCCTGTAGTAGTTGGAGCTGTAGTAGTTTGGGAGGGATCCTTCACTGGCATGCAAGGGTTAGAGTATCCTGGGTGCATGAAGTTGGGGTTATTCAACTGTTGATGCTGCATCAACTGTTGCTGCTGCTGATTTTGAAGAGGAAGCTTACAGGCAGTGGATGAAGTTGCTTCTGTAGTAGTTGGAGCTGCAGTAGTTGGAGCTTCAGTAGTTTGGGAGGGATCCTTCACTGGCATGAAAGGGTTAGAGTATCCTGAGTGCATGAAGTAAGATTGCTTCAACTGTTGCTGCTGCATCAACTGTTGCTGCTTCATCAACTGTCCCTGCTGTTGATTTTGTGGAGGAAGTTTAGAAGCAGTTGATGAAGTTGCTTCTGTAGTAGTTGCAGCTGTATTAGTTGCAGCTGCAGTAGTTTGGGAGGGATCCTTCACTGGCATGAAAGGGTTAGAGTATCCTGGGCGCATGAAGTAAGACTGCATCAACTGTTGCTGCTTCATCAACTGTTGCTGCTGCTGATTTTGTGGAGGAAGCATAGAGGCAGTGGATGAAGTTGCTTCTGTAGTTTGGGAGGGATCCTTCACTGGCATGAAAGGGTTCGAGTATCCTGGGTGCATGAAGTAAGACTGCATCAACTGTTGCTGCTTCATCAACTGTTGCTGCTGCTGATTTTGTGGAGGAAGCTTAGAGGCAGTGGATGAAGTTGCTTCTGTAGTAGTTGCAGCTGCAGTAGTTTGGGAGGGATCCCTCACTGGAGGAAGCTTTGAGGCAGTGGATGAAGTTGCTTCTGTAGTAGTTGGAGCTTCTGTAGTTTGGGAGGGATCCTTCACTGGTATGAAAGGGTTAGAGTATCCTGGGTGCATGAAGTAAGACTGCTTCAACTGTTGCTGCTGCATCAACTGTTGCTGATTTTGTGGAGGAAGCATAGAGGCAGTGGATGAAGTTGCTTCTGTAGTTTGGGAGGGATCCTTCACTGGCATGAAAGGGTTAGAGTATCCTGGGTGCATGAAGTAAGACTGCATCAACTGTTGCTGCTTCATCAACTGTTGCTGCTGCTGATTTTGTGGAGGAAGCTTAGAGGCAGTGGATGAAGTTGCTTCTGTAGTAGTTGCAGCTGCAGTAGTTTGGGAGGGATCCCTCACTGGAGGAAGCTTTGAGGCAGTGGATGAAGTTGCTTCTGTAGTAGTTGGAGCTTCTGTAGTTTGGGAGGGATCCTTCACTGGTATGAAAGGGTTAGAGTATCCTGGGTGCATGAAGTAAGACTGCTTCAACTGTTGCTGCTGCATCAACTGTTGCTGATTTTGTGGAGGAAGCATAGAGGCAGTGGATGAAGTTGCT
Source organism: Clupea harengus (assembly GCF_900700415.2). Taxonomy (NCBI): domain Eukaryota; kingdom Metazoa; phylum Chordata; class Actinopteri; order Clupeiformes; family Clupeidae; genus Clupea; species Clupea harengus. The sequence continues at coordinate 16,528,143 of NC_045172.1, read as the reverse complement.
TCTGTAGTTTGGGAGGGATCCTTCACTGGCATGAAAGGGTTAGAGTATCCTGGGTGCATGAAGTAAGACTGCATCAACTGTTGCTGCTTCATCAACTGTTGCTGCTGCTGATTTTGTGGAGGAAGCTTAGAGGCAGTGGATGAAGTTGCTTCTGTAGTAGTTGCAGCTGCAGTAGTTGGAGCTTCAGTAGTTTGGGAGGGATCCTTCACTGGCATGAAAGGGTTAGAGTATCCTGGGTGCATGAAGTAAGACTGCTTCAACTGTTGCTGCTGCATCAACTGTTGCTGATTTTGTGGAGGAAGCATAGAGGCAGTGGATGAAGTTGCTTCTGTAGTTTGGGAGGGATCCTTCACTGGCATGAAAGGGTTAGAGTATCCTGGGTGCATGAAGTACGACTGCTTCAACTGTTGCTGCTGCATCAACTGTTGCTGATTTTGTGGAGGAAGCATAGAAGCAGTTGATGAAGTTGCTTCTGTAGTAGTTGCAGCTGTATTAGTTGCAGCTGTAGTAGTTTGGGAGGGATCCTTCACTGGCATTAAAGGGTTAGAGTATCCTGGGTGCATGAAGTAAGACTGCTTCAACTGTTGCTGCTGCATCAACTGTTGCTGATTTTGTGGAGGAAGCATAGAGGCAGTGGATGAAGTTGCTTCTGTAGTTTGGGAGGGATCCTTCACTGGCATGAAAGGGTTAGAGTATCCTGGGTGCATGAAGTAAGACTGCATCAACTGTTGCTGCTTCATCAACTGTTGCTGCTGCTGATTTTGTGGAGGAAGCGTAGAGGCAGTGGATGAAGTTGCTTCTGTAGTAGTTGCAGCTGCAGTAGTTGGAGCTTCAGTAGTTTGGGAGGGATCCTTCACTGGCATGAAAGGGCTAGAGTATCCTGGGTGCATGAAGTAAGACTGCTTCAACTGTTGCTGCTGCATCAACTGTTGCTGATTTTGTGGAGGAAGCATAGAGGCAGTGGATGAAGTTGCTTCTGTAGTTTGGGAGGGATCCTTCACTGGCATGAAAGGGTTAGAGTATCCTGGGTGCATGAAGAAAGACTGCATCAACTGTTGCTGCTTCATCAACTGTTGCTGCTGCTGATTTTGTGGAGGAAGCTTAGAGGCAGTGGATGAAGTTGCTTCTGTATTAGTTGCAGCTGCAGTAGTTGGAGCTTCAGTCGTTTGGGAGGGATCCTTCACTGGCATGAAAGGGTTAGAATATCCTGGGTGCATGAAGTAAGACTGCTTCAACTGTTGCTGCTGCATCAACTGTTGCTGCTGCTGATTTTGTGGAGGAAGCATAGAGGCAGTGGATGAAGTTGCTTCTGTAGTTTGGGAGGGATCCTTCACTGGCATGAAAGGGTTCGAGTATCCTGGGTGCATGAAGTAAGACTGCATCAACTGTTGCTGCTTCATCAACTGTTGCTGCTGCTGATTTTGTGGAGGAAGCTTAGAGGCAGTGGATGAAGTTGCTTCTGTAGTAGTTGCAGCTGCAGTAGTTTGGGAGGGATCCCTCACTGGAGGAAGCTTTGAGGCAGTGGATGAAGTTGCTTCTGTAGTAGTTGGAGCTTCTGTAGTTTGGGAGGGATCCTTCACTGGTATGAAAGGGTTAGAGTATCCTGGGTGCATGAAGTAAGACTGCTTCAACTGTTGCTGCTGCATCAACTGTTGCTGATTTTGTGGAGGAAGCATAGAGGCAGTGGATGAAGTTGCTTCTGTAGTTTGGGAGGGATCCTTCACTGGCATGAAAGGGTTAGAGTATCCTGGGTGCATGAAGTAAGACTGCATCAACTGTTGCTGCTTCATCAACTGTTGCTGCTGCTGATTTTGTGGAGGAAGCTTAGAGGCAGTGGATGAAGTTGCTTCTGTAGTAGTTGCAGCTGCAGTAGTTTGGGAGGGATCCCTCACTGGAGGAAGCTTTGAGGCAGTGGATGAAGTTGCTTCTGTAGTAGTTGGAGCTTCTGTAGTTTGGGAGGGATCCTTCACTGGTATGAAAGGGTTAGAGTATCCTGGGTGCATGAAGTAAGACTGCTTCAACTGTTGCTGCTGCATCAACTGTTGCTGATTTTGTGGAGGAAGCATAGAGGCAGTGGATGAAGTTGCTTCTGTAGTTTGGGAGGGATCCTTCACTGGCATGAAAGGGTTAGAGTATCCTGGGTGCATGAAGTAAGACTGCATCAACTGTTGCTGCTTCATCAACTGTTGCTGCTGCTGATTTTGTGGAGGAAGCTTAGAGGCAGTGGATGAAGTTGCTTCTGTAGTAGTTGCAGCTGCAGTAGTTGGAGCTTCAGTAGTTTGGGAGGGATCCTTCACTGGCATGAAAGGGTTAGAGTATCCTGGGTGCATGAAGTAAGACTGCTTCAACTGTTGCTGCTGCATCAACTGTTGCTGATTTTGTGGAGGAAGCATAGAGGCAGTGGATGAAGTTGCTTCTGTAGTTTGGGAGGGATCCTTCACTGGCATGAAAGGGTTAGAGTATCCTGGGTGCATGAAGTACGACTGCTTCAACTGTTGCTGCTGCATCAACTGTTGCTGATTTTGTGGAGGAAGCATAGAAGCAGTTGATGAAGTTGCTTCTGTAGTAGTTGCAGCTGTATTAGTTGCAGCTGCAGTAGTTTGGGAGGGATCCTTCACTGGCATGAAAGGGTTAGAGTATCCTGGGTGCATGAAGTAAGACTGCTTCAACTGTTGCTGCTGCATCAACTGTTGCTGATTTTGTGGAGGAAGCATAGAGGCAGTGGATGAAGTTGCTTCTGTAGTTTGGGAGGGATCCTTCACTGGCATGAAAGGGTTAGAGTATCCTGGGTGCATGAAGTAAGACTGCATCAACTGTTGCTGCTTCATCAACTGTTGCTGCTGCTGATTTTGTGGAGGAAGCGTAGAGGCAGTGGATGAAGTTGCTTCTGTAGTAGTTGCAGCTGCAGTAGTTGGAGCTTCAGTAGTTTGGGAGGGATCCTTCACTGGCATGAAAGGGCTAGAGTATCCTGGGTGCATGAAGTAAGACTGCTTCAACTGTTGCTGCTGCATCAACTGTTGCTGATTTTGTGGAGGAAGCATAGAGGCAGTGGATGAAGTTGCTTCTGTAGTTTGGGAGGGATCCTTCACTGGCATGAAAGGGTTAGAGTATCCTGGGTGCATGAAGAAAGACTGCATCAACTGTTGCTGCTTCATCAACTGTTGCTGCTGCTGATTTTGTGGAGGAAGCTTAGAGGCAGTGGATGAAGTTGCTTCTGTAGTAGTTGCAGCTGTAGTAGTTGGAGCTTCAGTAGTTTGGGAGGGATCCTTCACTGGAGGAAGCTTTAAGGCAGTGGATGAAGTTGCTTCTGTAGTAGTTGCAGCTGCAGTAGTTGGAGCTTCAGTAGTTTGGGAGGGATCCTTCACTGGCATGAAAGGGTTAGAGTATCCTGGGTGCATGAAGTACAACTGCTTCAACTGTTGCTGCTGCATCAACTGTTGCTGATTTTGTGGAGGAAGCATAGAGGCAGTGGATGAAGTTGCTTCTGTAGTTTGGGAGGGATCCTTCACTGGCATGAAAGGGTTAGAGTATCCTGGGTGCATGAAGTAAGACTGCTTCAACTGTTGCTGCTGCATCAACTGTTGCTGCTGCTGATTTTGTGGAGGAAGCTTAGAGGCAGTGGATGAAGTTGCTGCTGTTGGAGCTGCAGTAGGCTGAAGTGGTGGATCCATAGGAGATTGTGAGGCTTGGGTTGACATGGGGCAACAAAGGGTTACTGGATTGCTTTGCCATAACATCTGGAGCAAATGGTTGCCACCCTGGAGGGAAAATAAATAAATACCAATAAGAAAATGCAGTCATGCCCAGTTTTTAAACAGCTACACACTGACCTACATGAGCTGAATGCTAAAGATTTACATCAGGGTCTTTTTGGCACCGTATCCAGGACCAATTCTGGTTTGGAAGCCATGTACACCCAGTAGGTATGTACATTATATTTGAGCGCGAGAGATCAGCCACTGAACAGGCCACTACGTTCACCATTAAACCCAATATAATGAGCAACACACACCAAATACTGTAGTACGGTGCCTCGGGGACGGCCCAGTGTTCCGAAAGCCCGATATTCCGAAATCTAAATATTCCGAAAAATAGTCCTCCTGGCGAAATTTAGAAATATTTTAAGTGGCACAAAACACAGCATTTAGTTTGCGCAGCGGAGCGGAGACGCTCACCGGGCTATCATGCATATAACTTTTCCTAGGCAATATTTGTTAACTTAGCCTACTCTGGTTTTGAATATGGGGTACCACTCATGCGAAGGAAATCACCGGCAGATTGTCACAGGACATTACGCAGATCTTGTCAAGCACTGACAAAGCATGCATGCTTTGGCAATCATAAAAGTATTTTTGTATCATCGCGATGCAAATGCCATGTGTGTATAATAATATTCTGAATTAAAGTTCATGCTTGTGAAATAAATGCATTTATACGTTTATGATTGTGTGATTAATTGGGATGTGCATGTGGGCTATAGTGGTTCACGTTGCTGTGCTCAAAATTTCGGAACAGCGGGCTGTCGGAATAATGGGCCTTCGGAACATTGCCATGGAACCGTTGCCTCAACCCCTGTGGTTTGTTTAATTGTGCCTGATCCATCAAATTAGCCAAGTAATTATAGGCTACTGCAATCAATTTACCAAATGGTTCAAGTCAAAAAAAAAGTAGGAGAACAGAGGACTACATTAACCAGACTACTGTTGAGTGCATGGTGTAAACTTTTCCTGTAAACACATCCTGGTTTTGGTAGATCCTAGCAAGCAAAAGAACTTATAATGTAATACAACTCGTGTCACAGGTCCAGAATGGGGCAACCAGCCAAGCAGCCAGCAGTTAAGTTAATGAATGTGGCTTATTCCAAGACAACACCCACATCATACATGCAAAATACGGTGTTAAAGGCTAGCCTAGCACCAAACCGTCCTGCTTCTTTTCAAACATTAGCATCTGCTCGGAGTCATCTCAGTACAGGCTATAGCATGAATTATTGTCAAGTTTGCCTTTTTTTGCTGTCCCATACCAAATGCTTTAAATGACACCACCCACTTTTGTTTAGTGCTACATTCTCAAGTTAATGGACAGTCTTTACTTCACTTATGGTCACAGAATGTAAAGAGAAATAAACAGAGGACCAACAGTGTCTCAGCACATTTTAGAGTAGCTAAACCAAATGAATCACCTTTAATTGACTAATGAAAACTCCTATATAGCCTGTAAGACAATGCTTAGGGCTTTTGTTTTAATTTCAAGTGGCTTGCATGTTGTGGGGGTTTGGTCATTTATTTAAGAGCTACATTTTAGCATGTTCATATTATATTTCATGATTCAATATTTAGGGCAACCCAATGGTCAGCAGCAGATCCAACAAATACCCTACGTGGAAGCAAAAAAGAAATAAAAAAATTCCATAGCTGATAAAACGAAATGCCTTCTGGGTGCCATGAGCGCATTTACTCCTACGCCATTTGTACTTGTCACTTTCTAGTCTATCGATGACAAAGCCTACCTGATTTATAACATCACAACCATCATATTGGATGAGAAACAGAAGGCCCAGTTCAGTCCTGTACACAGAGTAACCACAGTCCTGCGGCAGCTGGTTTAGCGAAAGGGGTTTTCCTCCTGCTGAATAAAAAGGACACCAAGTATTGAGGTTCATGCCAATAGTTTACAATGACCCAACCCCACAAACAAGAAAGGAACAGAAAAAGTTAGAGTCTGCTGAATCTGGCAAGCCTTTGTATTAGTTTAGCCAGTGAGTAGCCGATAACAGCAAGGCCCCGGTGAGTTGCTGAAAATATTTCAGTCCCCAAAACAAGCAGTTGGCTGAAGGCCAATATTTAAGAACTACCCAATATAAGCCATTTACCTCTGTCTAGCTGAAGTGAAGAGGATCCTGGGCCTTGTGCCGAGAACTTCATGAGGTCCTTAGTACATAACACAGTTGGTCGCATACTAGCCCAGGCTGCCTTAGAAGAACTGGAGTCATCAATGACATCTTGTCCATCCACCAACCCACCAGCGTCGGCTTGAATGTTATAGCCATCCTCTGCAGTGTCCTCGCCAATGTGTCGAGTTCCTTCACTTTTCACTGGGCCAGGAATATCTCCTCTGCCGAACATAATGGTCCCCACTCTAACATCATCTGTTTTTTCCTCTTTGTGTCTCTCTTGTCTTCGCATGATTCCAAGGCTTACACAGCATATTTGGGTGAAACAAAGAAAGCCAATACACAAAAGTAAAACATCCCTGTTTGGTTTAAGCCTCATTTTGGACATTTCGTTCATAAACAGGGAGCTGCACCAACGCATGTTTCGCGACTCTTTTAGTTGGGTATAAATACAAAGCGTGTTGTTCCCAATTAACATAAATTGATGCCAGACCAACGATATCGCTTAACACCTTCTCAGTTTATCAGACGACGCAGCTGGTCTTACTTAAATACTAGAACATTTCATTGAGTTAACAGCTGAACATGTAAAATTAGACGCCAGCCCAATGACAACTCGTTCACATCAACTATTCAATCAGTTTAATTGGATAATCTCAGGCGCTAAACGAGGTATCTGTCATCAAATGACATGAACGGCCCTAGTTGTAGTAATTTTCCCATAAAGGACGAACTGTGCGCTGATCTAAATGATCCGGAAGTCCGTAGAGGATATGTGCCTTTTTTTTTTTTTTTTTTAACTCCCATTAGGCCTATCACGATTTATTATCTCGAGATAACCAAATGGTGGCTGCCCTACTCATTTAATCTGTCTGTCTGATGTATGTAGTTGCCCATTTTTAGTAGACCTACCCGAACATATCAGAAATCTTCCTAGAAATTATGTTAACCGCACGTGTGGAGAGGATGTAGTCCAAATGGGATAATGTATGCGGTCAGGTTGATACCAGCTCCAAGGGCATTGTAACTAGCAACGGAATAACTATGATCCGAGGAATTCTGCACCGTTGCATAAAATGACCGCAAAGTTTGATTTAAAGTCTTTTTATTGTACTTGTACCCTTCTCCAGTAACCAGTCCTTGAAAACTCCATAGCCCATGAAGTGATCCGTTTGGTGTTTATTTATATGTCTGTTCTCCTCTATTTTGTAGACATCTTCCTCATCCAAGTCTTTATGTCTTTTCATCTGTGCTAGTTTCCCGTTTTCCTTTCTTTTCTGAAAACTAGGCCTGCCACCAGCGCTCAAATGTAGGCTACTCCTCATAAACATTGAAATTGATGGTAAAATCTTCCATGTTTTCGAAAGGTTTTTTTCTCCCGCAAGGTGTTGCCAAATCGCTACAGTTAGATACAAATGACCACAACTTTCCGCTACGTTAAAAAAAACGGACCACTTTCGGAATGATATGAAAGATGTGAATTAGAAGTAATGACGGCGGTCATTATTTTTTCGCAGCAGTCATTATGAAGAATTATTATATAGCAACGACAGTACCAGCGTTCTGATTGGCTAATAGGGTAGTCATGCCAGCCACGTATTGCCCTCCTCGCCGGTCTAATACGGATCCGTGTTGCCCTCTGACGTCATCTTCAAAATGAGCGATATTGATAGACATCAACAGCCATGAAGAAATTCAGAAGCACCGAAAATGTGTTATTAAAAGTGATGATGAAGACTAGAAACTATAGTTTGAATCACTTGTGTTGTTACTTTACTGTTTTGGAACATTCTGAAGAACCGTATAAATAACAAGATGTATCGCCATCATCTCAGTCGATATGGTACTTTTTTCAAATCATCCTTAACATTTTCAAAACCGTAAGTGCATTTTTCGAATTAATTCGAAGAACCACCGAGTAAAATAAATAGAACAATAATTAGCATTCCCTTGAGTCCACCAAACCATTATCTAATGTTGTTTAAGTAAATAAAGCCCAAGATGACCACGTACAGTATGTAGTGTGGCATGTTGCTTCTTACGAAACCCCTCCCATTCTCGTGAATGAGATCCCTGCTAATGTTTTTATGGAAGTAAGGTAAGATTCTGTAAAGCCAAATGGTGAAAATATGACTGAAAACATTCTTGTCATACTGTTACTGGATTTGTCTTCATGCTGGACTGGCACATCCACTCTGGCATAGTGGCCTATGAGGTTTTACGCAATTTTGTTTAGCCTTTCAGCCAATCGAATAAATCCTCACCAATTACATGTAAACAATTAAGGTTTGAATGAGTAAGTAATTTAGCAAACATTCCAAAAATACCATGTCACTGAAACTAATGGAACATGTGGTTGGTAACTTGACACATAACTAGTTTAATACATTTGCATGTCACAACTCACACAATGAAGATACCTAGGTTGTTTTTTTTTTTTGGGGGGGGGGGGCGGGGGGTAAGAATAAACAGCAGTTGATTGTACATAACCGTTTGCATGAATGTGCTTAGGCATTTGCCAAATGTTCAAAAGAATGAAAAATTGTTATGATGTGCCCAAGTGATGTACCAAAGCGACTGAGAAAAACTGCCATAACTGGCTTTCAAATGACTTTCAAATTTCATCATATTAAAGTAAAACCCTCAATTATGACAATAATAACAATAATAATACCAAAAACAATGATATTTATAAAGTACGCCTCAAACAAATGCAAACCTAATCCTATCCTATCCTCTTTCTTTCCCATTTCTACCGAGTTGTGTTCTTTTTCAGATTTGAATATTTAAAATCTGTTTTGAATCTGCTTACATTTTCATGACAATCATAGCAAGCATAAAAAGATCTTAACAGTTTGACATTGACAGTTTCCCAGGAAGGTGGCGATATGAGGATGCATCGGGAAGGAGTCTACTATATGACCCCAAACAGGTATGCCAGGTCATCCTAGCCTGTTTTGTGCTACACTACATCTGTGGAAGCCATGGCATAGAGCTAGCAGAAGACGAAATGCGCATGGACCAAGATGACCACCCTCCCATCCCCGCTGGCTGGAACATGCACATCTGTGCGCTGAGAAGAAGACAGGAGCTGAAGAATAAATGCACACATGTTCACATTTTCTTCCGGATGTTTTATTTAGGCACGTTTGTTCAAAGAACCCTCAATAGCGGACAGAGTTCGGCAACAACCTCACTAACAGACTCATTCAAGTCCCTTTGTGTCTGAAGGACAGCCTCGGATAATTACCTACCATGATGGGTGGAAGAGGAAGCTGGTGAAGGCCGGCGACACCCTGATGCAAGACGGGCCGAAGAAGAATGGCCGGCGAGGCCCTGATGCTGGTGCAGCAGGTGCTGCTACCGCAGATGCGGCTTCTGGTGCTGCTCGTGCCGCAGGTGCGGCCGCTGGTGCTTCGGAGACGTTTCTACTACCATGTGTTAAGTTAAAATGAACTGCGTGTTGGTTTACAGAGAAATCAGAGTAACGGACCGCCACACGTAGCAATTGGTTTGATACAGTTGAGTTCACTGGTTTTAGGATTGGACAAGATTCAGCCGGAATGAAGAGTTCACAATAGCTCTGTCACCCACGGCTGGAGAAGGCGTTCTGAATTTTACATGTGATCACAATTGGTTTATAAGTCCAATCTTCACTGGTACTTTCTGGGCCCCACACGTATACGCCTCTCTGTGACTTGCATGTTTCAGTCGTAATTTCTGGCCTGACAATTAAGTTTCTGTGAATCTTCACTCCCTTCCTACAGATAGTCTCCCTATCTCATCTGTCTCCTGCCCAGGGTGCCCTATGACCTTGGAATTTATGTCACTGGTCATCCTAAACTTGAAAGCATATGCTTTGAATGTTATCTTAGGCCCCTCTGTCTGAAACCTGTTTTCCAACTGCCTTTACTGGTTAAATGGGCATACATTGTTAATAGAAATAAAATGTTAATAAATTCATACCTAAACTGAATTTATCTTACACATGTCACATACTTTGCTTTTGCCATTACGCCACCAGACAGGCTTTCGAACAATGTTTTGGCCCGCATCTGCTCTTCCATCAGCAGAACGTCGATTTCGGCCTCACTATAATTCTTCTTTTTACGTGTTTCTTTCTTGCTTGCCTTTGTCACAGAGAGATTGTGCATTGAGAATGCACTCAATTTATATGCTAATTAGATTAAGTAGGGGCGTTTTTAGGGCGGAGATTCAGTTGCGCACAATTCCACGATAATTTGTGATTTATAACTGAAGGATTGGCGTACACATGTTTTTTTGTGTGTAGGTTTATTTTCTCTGAATCACACGATCGTTTCAGAAAAGTTCTTAGATCAAATGAAAGATGGCTTCTACGCAGCATTTTATAAATGAGGCCCATGGACTGATTCAAACAACCCTGGATTGGAAGAGGTCTTTGAAATGGGAGCTAGAATACCGTCAGAGGAACGAGGTCCACATAATAAGGTCAAACACAACAGTGTCCTACTTTACACAGACCAAGACTGAGCTATGTGCTAATGTACATCCAGATCTCAAAACAGAACAGTTGAGAGAAAAGCACTGAATTTGAATGTACTGTGCGAGGGCAAGCTAGCTAACATTATAGCGATACAGCTAGCAATGTAGCTATGTATGTGATACCTTAACATGGAAGATGGAGCTATAATAATTGACAATTTCTAAAGATGTTATGAAAAATTAAAGAATAAAAATCAATAGTTTCTGACCCATATAAAAATAAGACAGATCAGCTTTATTCTAGTCACACAACCCACCATTTTCACTAAGGCATTTCCAGAGCTGAACAGAAGGCCGATGCCCTTATAGTGCAACCTGCTGTTTTGGTGCCTAGAAATTTGCAACTCATACAAGAGGAATAACAGTGCCAAGTCACATGATCCATATATGACATGGTTGCAGTGCACTTGGGGGGGGGCATTTTCATTGAAAGGCGTTTTGTATTTGTAAAGCATTGCATGCACATTTGCAAGTTGTGGGGCATATAGAGATCACATTCCGTTAACAAATTGTGGGTTATTTGTTACACAATCAGTTTGTGACATTTATGGCAACTTTTAAACCATTTGCCCCAGTTGTGGGATGCAAAAAGTCAGTCATTTTCTGACTTCACAATAATAATATATCAGTCAAGGTTATTTGAAACAATCTGTATGCTTGTTTGGTTAACAAAAAGGTGAAAATTGAGAATTTTTGTTGAACACTCAAGTAAATGCACCAGAACCATTTCAAGCCTCCAGCTTTGGATAAATCAGGTGCAAATCTCCTCTTCAAAGAAACTGACAAGGCAATGACCAGCTGCTTAAACAATTGTATTTATTTCCACAAAGTTGTACATTGAAGGATACTACCACATCCTGGTGACCACATTGTCCCTGGTATAAAAGGGAAAAAAGGCACATATTCTGACAACTGAAGTCTCCTCTCAATGGTCTGGAGACATTTATTAAAAGGGACATAGCCAGCATGTCTTGTGGGACTAACGGGAGTGTTCTCCACTGGACTAATGAGTAACATGTTTATTGGGGTCGTTCTTGCGCTCAGGGTTCATAAACGGGTAATTCTGAGAGAACACCTGGGTCCAAGATTTGGTCTTTGGTTGGTCAGGATCAGAGGGATTAAGGAACTTGACAAAAATGGGTTGGAAGGGTTCATTGTAGTAGGGAATCTGCTCTTGCAGACTCTGCTGTGGTGGAGGTGCTGTTGAGGCAGATTTTTTATCAGGGCAGCTGGTAGTTGGCAGTTCTGACGGAATGGCCGTGGATGAAGTCACTTCTGTAGTTGGAGCTTCAGTAGTTTGGGAGGGATCCTTCACTGGCATGAAAGGGTTAGAGTATCCTGGGTACATTAAATAAGACTGCATCAACTGTTGCTGCTGCTGATTTTGTGGAGGAAGTTTAGAGGCGGTGGATGAAGTTGCTTCTGTAGTTTGGGAGGGATCCTTCACTGGCATGAAAGGGTTAGAGTATCCTTGGTGCATTAAGTAAGACTGCATCAACTGTTGCTGCTGCATCAACTGTTGCTGCTGCTGATTTTGTGGAGGAAGCTTAGAGGCAGTGGATGAAGTTGCTTCTGCAGTAGTTGGAGCTTTAGTAGTTTGGGAGGGATCCTTCACTGGCATGAAAGGGTTATAGTATCCTGGGTGCATGAAGTAAGACTGCACCAACTGTTGTTGCTGCATCAACTGTTGCTGCTGCTGCTGATTTTGTGGAGGAAGCTTAGAGGCAGTGGATGAAGTTGCTTCTGTAGTAGTTAGAGCTGCAGTAGTTGGAGCTTCAGTAGTTTGGGAGGGGTCCTTCACTGGTATGAAAGGGTTAGAGTACCCTGGGTGCATGAAGTAAGACTGCATCAACTGTTGCTGCTGCTGATTATGTGGAGGAAGCTTAGAGGCAGTGGATAAAGTTGCTTCTGTATTAGTTGGAGCTTCAGTAGTTCGTGAGGGAGCCTTCACTGGCATGAAAGGGTTAGAGTATCCTGGGTGCATGAAGTAAGACTGCATCAACTGTTGCTGCTGCATCAACTGTTGCTGCTGCTGATTTTGTGGAGGAAGCTTAGAGGCAGTGGATGAAGTTGCTTCTGTAGTAGTTGGAGCTACAGTAGTTGGAGCTTCAGTAGTTTGATAGGGATCCTTCACTGGCATGAAAGGATTAGAGTATCCTGGGTGCATGAAGTAAGACTGCTTCAAATGTTGCTGCTGCATCAACTGTTGCTGCTGCTGATTTTGTGGAGGAAGCTTAGAAGCATTGGATGAAGTTGCTTCTGTAGTTTGGGAGGGATTCCTCACTGGCATGAAGGGGTTAGAGTATCCTGGCTGCATGAAGTAAGACTGCATCAACTGTTGCTGCTGCTGATTATGTGTTGGAAGCTTAGAGGCAGTGGATGAAGTTGCTTCTGTAGTAGTTGGAGCTTCAGTAGTTCGGGAGGGATTCTTCACTGGCATGAAAGGGTTAGAGTATCCTGTGTACATGAAGTAGGGGTTATTCAACTGCTGATGCTGCTGCATCAACTGTTGTTGCTGCTGCTGATTTTGTGGAGGAAGCTTAGAGGCAGTGGATGAAGTTGCTTCTGTTGGAGCAGGAGTAGGCTGAAGTGGTGGATCCATAGGAGATTGTGAGGCTTGGGTTGACATACGGCAACAAAGGGTTACTGGATTGCTTTGCCATAACATCTGGAGCAAATGGTTGCCACCCTGGAGGGAAAATAAATAAATACCAATAAGAAAATGCAGTCATGCCCAGTTTTTAAACAACTCCACACTGTCCTACATGAGCTGGAATGCTAAAGATTTACTTCAGGGTCTTTTTTTGCACCATCTCCAGGACCAATTCTGGTTTGGAAGCCATGTACACCCAGTAGGCATGTACATGCACACTACAGGCTGTGTGTAAGGTAAGTACGTAAATATAGGCTACTGCAATCAATTTACAAAATGGTATGATTAAAAAAAAAAGTAGGAGAACAGAGGACAACATTAACAGGACAACAGGAAAAAAAAAAGTTTACACCATGCACTCAACAGTAAACACATCCTGGTTTAGGTAGGTCCTAGCAAGCAAAAGAACTTATAATGGAATACAACTCGTGTCACAGGTCCAGAATGGGGAAATAGCCAAGCAGCCAGCAGTTAAGTTAATGAATGTGGCTTATTCCAAGACAACACCCACCTCATGCATGCAAAATACGGTGTTAAAGGCTAGCCTAGCACCAAACCCTCCTGCTTCTTTCCAAACATTAGCATCTCCGCTGAGTCACCTCAGTACAGGCTATAGCATGAATTATTGTCAAGTTTGCCTTTTTATTTTATTTTGGCTGTCCCATATCAAATGCTATAAAAGACACCGCCCAATTTTGTTTACTGCTACATTCTCAAGTTAATGGACATTGTTTACTTCACTTATGGTCACAGAACGTAAAGAGAGATTAACAGAAAATAAAACAATGTCTAAAAGTGACTCAGGACATTTTAGAGTAGCCAAACCAAATTAATCACCTTCAATTGACTAAAGAAAACTCCTATATAGCCTGTAAGACGATGTTTAGGTTTTTTGTTTTCATTTCAAGTGGCTTGCATGTTGTGGGGGTTTGGTCATTTATTTAAGAGTTACATTTTATATTTACATTTTAGCATGTTCATATTATATTTCATGATTCAATATTTAGGGCACCCCAATGGTCAGCAGCAGATCCAACAAATTGCCTACATGGAAACAAAAAATAAATACAAAAATTCCATAGCTGATAAAAGGAAATGCCTTCTGGGTGCCATGAGCGCATTTACTCCTACGCCATTTGTACTTGTCACTTTCTAGTCTATCGATGACAAAGCCTACCTGATTTATAACATCACAACCATCATAGGGGATGAGAAACAGAAGGCCCAGTTCAGTCCTGTACACAGAGTAACCACAGTCCTGCGGCAGCTGGTTTAGCGAAAGGGGTTTTCCTCCTGCTGAATAAAAAGATAAAAAGGACACCAAGTATTGAGGTTCATGCCAATAGTTTACAATGACCCAACCCCACAAACAAGAAAGGAACAGAAAAAGTTAGAGTCTGCTGAATCTGGTAAGCCTTTGTAAACATAGCACAAAAAGTAAGGAAATATGTGTTTGGTAGATTATTTCTTTGTTGTAACAATGCTTATTGGCAATGAGTCTCATACCGTTGGAAAGCCTGTTTATTTCCCTTTTAAATGGTGCCACATTTGTAAGGAACATGCATTTGGGGGATGAGCAGCAGAGCGGAGTATGTGGGTTGCGCCCATGACAAATTTGTTCTCCCACACGCTACTGAGGCTCCTGTTTGATAAATTAATAAATTGTTAAATTGCCAATATGTCTTGTTTCTTCAAACTTCAATCATCCAATCCACCAAACCAGAGTCAATGGCAGAATAAGCTGTTTGGCATTGGCAGAGAAGATTTGGCAAATGTTTCATGGGCTCAACCTACATACTCAGGTCTGCTGCTCATCCCCCAAATGCATGTTCCTTACAAATGTGGCACCATTTAAAAGGGAAATAAAGGGGCTTTCCAACGGTATAAGATTTATTGCCAAGAAGAATTGTTACAACAAAGAAATAATCTACCAAACTCCTTACTTTTTGTGCTATGTTTATTAGTGTAGCTAGTTAGTAGCCGATAACAGCAAGGCCCCGGTGAGTTGCTGAAAATATGTCCCCAGAACGAGCAGTCGGCTGAAGCCCAATATTTAAGAACCCAATAGAAGTAATTTACCTCTGTCTAGCTGAAGAGAAGATGATCCTGGGCCTTGTGCCGAGAACGTCATGAGGTCCTTAGTACATAACACAGTTGGTCGCATACTAGCCCAGGCTGTCTTAGAACTGGAGTCATCAATGACATCTTGTCCACCCACCAACCCACCAGCGTCGGCTTGATTGTTAAAGCCATCGTCTGCAGTGTCCTCGCTAATGTGTCGATTTCCTTCACTTTTCACAGGGCCAAAATCAGGAATATCTCCTCTGCCGAACATAATTGTCCCCACTCTAACATCATCTGTTTTTTCCTCTCCGTGTCTCTTTTGTCTTCGCACGATTTCGAGGCTTACACAGCATATTTGGCTGAAACAAAGAAAGCCAAGACACAAAAGTAAAACATCCCTGTTTGGTTTAAGCCTCATTTTGGAAATTTCGTTCATAAACAGGGAGCTGCACCAACGCGTGTCTCGCGACTCTTTTAGTTGGGTATACAAACTAAATAGATTTTAGATTTAATTTTAGATTTTAGATAATACATATAATTTTTGTGATCTAATTGAATTGTTTTGTTTTGTTTCTGTTTTCTGTTTTCTATTTGTTTTGATATTTAATTTTATTGTGATTTAATTGTACAGCACTTTGGTCAGCGTGAGCTGTTTTTAAATGTGCTTTATAAATACATTTGACTTGACAAAGCCTGTTGTTCCCAATTAACACAAATTGATGCCAGACCAACGATATCGCTTAACTCCTTCTCAGTTTATCAGACAACGCAGCTGGTTTTACTTACTTAAATACTCACAAATTTGATTGACTTAACAGCTGAACATAGTTGTAGTAATTTTCCCATAAAGGACGAACTGAGTGCCGATCTAAATTGTCCGAAAGTCTCGTAGAGGACATGTGTCTTTTTCTTTTTCTTTTTCTTTTTTCTTTTACTCTAATTATCAAGACTTATATCGCCCATTTAATCTATCTGTTTGATGTAGTTGACCCTTTTTGGTAGACCTAGCCGAGCAAATAAAAAATCTGCCTATAAATTCCGTTAACTGCACGTGCGGAGAGTATGTAGTCCAATAAGGGATCATGTATGCGGTCATTATCCAAAAATGATATCCTGACTGGAGGATCAGTCTGGTTTTGTACTGAAGGGATTTATTTTACGATAATGACTGCCGGACTATACAGTAGGCCTACCCCCCTTATTATACGGTTACTTGCCAAAACTATAGAAGACATTCCTCCAAAATACCTGTTTTTAATGATTTTGTTACAGTTTCGTGAATTCCCGTTGCCAATGACAGCGGTCATTCATTTTTCGCACAGTGAATACAAAGAAATGTGAACTTTGTGGTGGCCCATTCAAATCAACGGAACTCTTTTGAACATTCTGAAGAGCCGTATAATATGACTACATAAAACTAACCATACCTATGCACTTCATAAAGGTAATGGCTCTAGGATAAACACAACTAGATAGGTATAACATGCTGCTAAATACCCATAGCAGGGCACCATTGTATCTTTCCTTTCTGAACATTCCTTCTACATTTACATTTACATTTACATTTACATTTAGTCATTTAGCAGACGCTTTTGTCCAAAGCGACGTGTCTCTGGATACCTAGCTAGCTGGCTGCGTAGACCATTTCCAGAGGGGTTAATGCTCTACTCCAGGGGTCTTCAACCTTTTTCAGCCCAAGGGGACCCCCACCACGCCGCCCCAAATTTAGACCTGATATTCAGATATTTTATTTAGAACTAAGTGTCAGTCACACATTTACATTATATTTCATAACATTTAGCAGATGCTTTTATCCAAAGCACCGTACAAGGGAGAGAACAATCAAGCTACGAGCAATAGAGACCTAGTGTAACAATAAATACTATTTTACATAAGAAATAGAAAAAAAAGTGCAGGAATGTAACTGCTGAAAGTGCAAGTTAGGATGGGAGGTGCTCTCTTAAGATAGGGTCTTCAAGAGCTTCTTAAAGGTAAAGCTCTGCTCTGTTAGTGCTAGGCAGCTTGTTCCACCAACGTGGAACTACGAATGAGACACACTCCCCTACACATGTTTGAACAGAATTACACATCATCTGTAACACACAACTCGTTTCAATTTATTCTGTTTATTATTGACATTTTTTTCTCCCTTACAGTTAGCCATCACTCTGTATTAAATTAGAGACGGACAAAGAATTGGCAACCTTGAGAAGCTTAAGTATGGATGAAATATCTCATACCTAGTGAGAGGCCTGACCCTGGTGAGTGGCACTGAGCTTGTCTATTCTGGGGCAGATGGAGGTTGTGAGGCAGAGTGCCATAGCAGCCTCAGGCTGCAGTCTTGACCTGTATTTGCTCTTCAGGCAGGCAAAAGAGGAAAATCCAAATTCACAAAGATATGTAGTAGCAAAAGGTAAAAAGCTCCTCATTGCTTTTGCTGTCAATTTAGGGAAGTATTTCTGGCAAGAAATCCAGAATTGGATGAGTGGTCTTGTGTCGTATGTATTCCTGTATGTGCTGTCAGTGGATAGTTCAATGAGCTGATCTTCCTCTGTCACTGTTAAGTTTGAGCCATCTGCTGCACTATCTTTGAATGGGAACTGTAACCATGTCTTGTCTTTGCACCACAACTCAGCCTCAGAGAAGTATTTCCCAAACTCATCATCAAGTGCCTCCAAATGTGCAACAATTGTGTGTGTAGGTGAGGACACAGCACTGCAGTTTAACTTAACTCTTTCACAGATTGAAACATGGAAAAAGTGCCCTCTCTGACTCAATCCCGCCATCTTTTGATTTTCTTCAGAAAGCCCTCTATCCTGTCATACAGCTGGATGATGTGTGTATTATGTCCTTGCATAGAAGTGATCAGTCTGTTCAGCTCACAGTAAAGGTCTGAAAGATATGCAAGCTTGGTAAGCCAGGCATTGTCACTCAAATGTTCGGCCAGCTCTGCGGAGTTGTGAGACACAAAAAACTCAGCCCACCTGAGCCGCATCTCAGCCGGATCTGGTCAGGTCAGTGGGCTGCCAACCAAAATCCACCGGTGGACTGATAAATGCTTGCTATCAGGGCCAATCTGTTTTTTTTTTCAACCCAAACGCTGGGTTGAGGCTGTTGGGTCATTTTGTTGGGTAGTTTGGCATAGCCCAGCTGCTGGGTTATTGGCTGGGTCAGCATCCGTGACAGTAGAGAGGTACAGCATGGGTTACTCTCAGTAGCGGCCGCTGGCTAATTTCATGGAGGAGGCAGACTACATAACATGCGGGCGCACGCACACATACAGGAACATGTGTATGTGTGATGTATACTAGAGAGTAGAGTGACAAAGCCCAAAGATCAGCATCCAATGTATTCATTACAGCAAAGTGAAGAAAAACTACAACTTGCATAAAGCCGTGGACCCAGTGCCTACTATACTGCTGACTACACTATAGGGCGTATTCACTCACATGACCCCTATCCATAACAACAAGCTTTGGCGGCCATCTTGGGGTCCATGTACGGCATTGTTTTGCTGTGTTTTATTCCGCTCTGACCATCATATTCTGAAGGAGACACAATTTCAGTGCCTTGTAATTATGGTACTGTGCCTCATTGTTGGATGTGGGACTAGCCCAGCTAACAAAATGACGTCCCCAGGACGTCCCCTGAACGTCCCCGAAAGTTATCAGGACGTCGCAAGGGAACGTCCCCATGATGTCTTTTTGTAGGGTTCCCTAAAGGTCCCGGGGACGTTGCAGACAAACGTCCCCGGGACGTCCATGTAACGTCTTCATAACATTTAGGGGACGTTCAGGGGACGTCCCCAGATTTGGTAGGAGAGGTTATGCTTGGGACTTTCACATACCAAATGCAGGATCAAGTTCTCAACCTTAATTTATAATCACATTTATGCATTTAATGGATATTTTTTTGTATACAAAGTTTATAATGCATATTACCTAGTAAAGTGTAGCCTATAGTGAAAAACTAAACTGAATGTGTTCACTTAAACTCAACAATGTAATTTAACTTCTTTATTTAAAATAAATCTACTTAAAGTATAACAGGCTGCTAAGTATTGTGTATTGTAACTTATTATGTATATGCTCATAGAAGAAAAAACACGATTTAAAGTATAAACAAACACTTTATTTAAATAGTTTTTTAAAGCCTGAATTAATTCTCCTCCTCCTCCTCCTCGTCCTCCACCAGTTCGTCCGGAATCAACACCTGCAACAATTAGCTACAGTTAGACAACAGAGCAATTTTACCTGCTTTTACTTAGTGAGAATTATAATATAATGTTAACATAAATGTTATCTTATTGACTCTTATAGCCTACTTAAATGTTGTAAATAACGCAATTTGCAATAACAGATTTCTATATTCTGCTTAATCAACATCAACTGTTGCATCAACATTAACACAATCAAAACAAAATCGGTCGCATGGCAATACCAAAATGCATTACAATGTTGATATAATAATGAAAATAAAGCATAGATTGTTAAACTCTTGCCATCGAGAACTAATGATTTCAAGCAATTAACCATAGCAATAAGCCAATATTATCATATGAGTAAATTGACACATTATTTTCTATATTTATGTATTGCCTAGTGGTTTGCATACAGAAGATCCCATATTAAAATGTATATTGAATTGTGCATGGTTGACTTATGTAGTGCAGTGGACGTGATGAATATTCAGTTTTGTAGTCTACCGGCTAAAAATGGCTTTATCGTCACTGGAAGGGTAGGTTAAAGTGTAACGTTAATGCAGTCAGTGTTATAACTTGTATAGCTATAGCGTTTGCTAGTCTGTAACGTTCGCCAACGGTTAGCTACTAATGTCGGCTAACGTACGTTATATCAGTGCACTTACAGGCAGCATTACAATAGGAGCAACTAGCTAACTCGTAACGACTGGCGCTCCACTCGGCTCTCCTCTCTCCATTTGTCCGACGTATTCATAGTTTTCACGTGACGTCAGAATGACCAGCTGAAGGGCAAGAAAAGCATTCCACACCTGTCTAAACACTGGAGTTTATACAGGAACCGACCACCTTTCATTCAAGATCATTTAATATCTCTGCTTTAACATTGTCTGACTTGGGTAGTAAAATGCTAGACAGTTGTTGCTCGGTTGGCTGTTCAAATCGGCGAGGAGACAAGCCCGGATTTTGTTTTTATCGCATTTAAAACCCGCCCACGTTGCTACCAGCTGATTGTAGACGTCTTCTGGGTCAATTTTCTCGGACACACAGTAAAGTAGCCATACTTTTGGGGCTGGTAATTAAAGCAGTCACCCTGTTCTGGTCGCCTCATTTATCAGAATCACTACCTAAAACGGGAATAGATCAAGAAATAAAGTCAAGAAACAAAGCATCAACACAATTCAAATTGGATTACCCGGTTTCTTCTCTGAGATTGCGACAAGTACCTAAGCAAGTAGGCTAGGCTAGTGTATTTTGTCATCCAACTGGTAATACTACAATGCCAGTAGAAAATATATGGGAAGATAATTTAAGTTGTCATTCGCCAGACCAGGTGTTCGTACTTGTTTAAACCAGAAAATTGTTTCAAATGATAAAGAACAGCGTTGGGTAGGCTAAAGGCTGCTAGCTAACAGCAGGTAGCTCGTAGCTAACAGCAGGTATCTTGCTAGCTAACAGCAGGTAGCTCGTAGCTAACAGCAGGTATCTCGCTAGCTGGTAGCTAGCTATTAAATGGCACTCATCTTTGCTCTGATTATGAAGATGTTTTCTTGTTTTCACCTTCCAGACGACAGCGTTGTGAACCCATCCACTTCTGAAAATTAAATAACTATCTGGGCTTTTGTAGGCTTTCAGTTTTTGAGATGTGTAGGGGGACGGATTTTGTATTAGATAGATGTAAATATCTCCACACTGGAGCTCTGGCAGGGACTTCTACGACGTTATAGAAATACAAATGTCAGCAGGTGCAGTAAATGGATCAAACATTTTATTTTTTTCTAAATATCTCTGTCTGGCTATAGTAGGGTGACCAGATTTGAGTTTGTGAAAAAGAGGACACTTCGTCGCGCGGGGTGGGGGGGGGGGGGGGCGTGGCAGGGGGCGTGATGGAGGAGGGGGGGGTAGTGTATAGCATGCCGCACCATGACCATGTGAATGCATACAAATGTCACAAATGAAATGACAAAAATGACACAAATGACTACATGAACATCTATTTATTGAACTTTAACAAAACTGCAAAATGCAAATGTAAAACAAATCTTTTTTGTGGCATTTAGTCCAGCGCTTCTTTAATGTGTCTTGTCCATATATTAAAGCAATAATGATAACAAATAAAAATTCGAAATAATAAATACTTTATATAGCCAGATATTCAAATAAGAAAATTAAGACACTTTTCAGTCCTCCTCATATATTAAAGCAATAATGATAACAAATACAAAATTATGAATAATAAATAATAAATTCTTTATATGGCCACATATTAAATAAGAAAATTAAGAAACTTTTCAGTCCTCCTCATGTGGTTGGGCATATTTCTCTGAAGACTGAATCTTTCCCAAGTAGATATGAAAGTCCTTGCAGGTCATGTGTTTGACATTGTACTGGGTGCACAGAATCCCCTTCAGCACTTGAGATTTTTTGAGCGGTCACCGAATCTGGGAAAATCTTTCTTAGCAAACCAGATGTGCAGTCCATTGATCTGTAGCTGTTGTGATGCTTTCTTGTATGAAAAGCAAGGGTACCCTCGGCATTCGTAACAGAAGTGTCTGTTTTACTCACAAAAAAAGTCTGTCACTTTACTCGATGAGCTCTCTCCTCTTGCTACAGTTTTGTGTTTTGCAGAGTGCACGTGAGCTTCCAAATCGCTGCCACCTTTATTTGCCACTGACACGTAAGTGCCTGCTCTGCATGTCATGCACTCAGCTTCCAAAGCATCACGGCCGAGGCGAAAACATGGGTATTTTTTTTTTTGTTCGTCCGTGAACTTACATTTACGTTTCGGCATGGCTGCAGATGTCATGTGCTGTAAACAATGCAACTAGTAGAGGAGGCGGCAAGGTGCTCAGTGTTGCCAGATTGGAAATGGTTAAGTATCGTACCAAAGGCTCAAAATGGTCGTATTTGGAGGATAATTATTGTGTATCTGGCAACACTGAGATCGGTCGACCAATGACTGTTCTCTCTACAGTCAGAGCTCGCGCAAGAAGGTGGAACGTAAGGGAGATACCATTTCCAAAACTTGTAAGGGCGTAATAACTAGTTTGTGAAAGAGCCAGAGAAACACAAATATCCGACGAAGCAAAATCCCGGACGTTTTTGGAATCCCTGCCGGACGCACTTTTTAGGTCTCGAAAAGAGGACATGTCCGGGGAAAAGAGGACGTCTGGTCACCCTACTTTAGCTGTCATCTCCGTTTATTTTTCAGTCTTCGGTTGCTGATCTGCTGTTGACTCTTGCCTTCTCTCCCCTCTTTTCACGCAATTGTTTTGTTGCATTTGCTGCACGTCGCGATGTTTTAATCTTTTTGTGCGAAATACAGTGACACTTTTGACCGTTTACCTTTCGGTATTTTCTCTGTTAAAAGGTTGATTGGCTAGTTCTGTTTGTGCTTGCTCTGTGAAATGCTGCCTGCTCTTCACTGTCATAAGACTGTTGCTATGAAAACACCAATGAGCGTGAGCGACACAGGAAAACGTTTACATTGGGAGCTGGGGCAGTTTTACATGTGCCCCACGGAATCTGCCTAGCGACCGTGTTCAATTGGCTCAGGCACCGAAATGAAGCACCGAAATCTGCGTTGCACTTCCCCATCTTCTTTGCATTTTGAACCTCACATCGACAACTGCGTAATGGCGACACGCAGCCTGACGTCAGCGTCTGTAGCCGACCTACCGTAAACAGCTATTAAATTGCGGAGACTCAATTCACACAATACTAAATTAATCAACTATTAGATGTTTTACGATGCGCCACTGTGCTTTCTCATCGTCATTAAGCGCACCGGCAAAAAAATTAATACCTACAGCAACTTTACGTGAAATTTAAGACAATTTAAGACCTTAATTACCCGAATTTTAATTTAAGACATTTTAAGACTTTTTAAGGACCCGCGGGAACCCTGTTCTATAACGTCGTAGAAGTCCCTGCCTGAGCTCCAGTATGGAGATATTTACATATATCTAATAGAAAATCCGTCCCCCTACACACCTCAAAAACTGAAAGCCTACCAAAAGCACAGATAGTAATTTAATTTTCAGAAGGGGATGGGTTAATAACGATGTCGTCTGGAAGGTGAAAACTAATAAACATCTTCATTATCAGAGCAAAGATGATTGCCATTTAATTGCTAGCTACCAGCTAGCGAGCTACATGCTGTTAGCTAGCAACCTTTAGCCTACCCAACACTGTTCTTTATCATTTTACACAATTTCCTGGTTAACACAAGTACAACCACCTGGTCTGGCGAATGACAACTGAAATTATCTTCCCAAGTATTTTCTACTGGCATTGTAGTATTACCAGTTGGATGACAAAATACAGTAGCCTAGCCTAGTTGCTTAGGTACTTGTCGCAATCTCAGAGCAGAAACCGGGTAATCCAATTTAAATCGTGTTGATGCTTTGTTTCTTGACTTTATTTCTTGATCTATTCCCGTTTTAGGTAGTTATTCTGATGAATGAGGCGACCAAAACAGGGTTAATGCTTTTATTGCAAGCTCCAAAAAGAAGGCTACTTTACTGCCCGCCTGAGAAAAGTTGACCCAGAAGACGTCTACAATCAGCTGGAAACAGCCGGGCTTGTCTCCTCGCCGATTTGAACAGCCAACCGAGCAACAACTGTCTGGCATTTTACTACTTATGTCAGACAATTTTAAAGCGGATATATTAAATAATCTTGAATGAAAGATGGTCAGTTCCAGTATAAATTCCAGTGGTAGACAGCTGTGGAGTGTATTTCTTGCCCGCAAGCTGGTAATTCTGACGTGACGTGAAAACTATGAAAGCCAATTACCGTAAATATTGTAAGGTTCAGTCTTCAAATCTGACATGTAGACTGAACATTTAACATTTACATTTAACATTTACATTTAACATTTAACATTTAGCATTTACATTTATATATAACATTGAACATTTACGTTTATATTTAACATTTACATTTACATTTAACATTTACATTTATATTTAACATTTACATTTAGATGAAACATTTATATTATTCAACAACTTTGTGTTACTGCCAAACATTATTCTTACATGAATATCTCTCTAAATGTTTGAAAAAGTGACATTTGAATATTGTTGTGCTTTTTTCCCCATATGATAATGCTAAATGTACCAAAACTGAGCAGGGTTTTAGAACGTGCGACATTTTACAAATGGCGCTTCATACACAACAGCAAATTTGAAACTTTAGCTTTGTGCTAGATTTGGACAGGAACACAAGTAACAGGTGGGTGTGATCAGGATTTCCAATCTATGGGGCACCATTGAAAGCATCCTGTCCTGTATCACTGTATCACTGTGTGGGGCAGTAGCTGCACTGAACACAGCAAGAAAGCACTGCAACGCATAGTGAACACAGCTGGTAAGATCATTGGTGCCCTACTCCCTTCCTTGCAAGACATATACACCACTCGCCTCACCCGTAAAGCTACCTCGATTGCGAGTGACACCAGCCACCCCGCACACAGTCTGTTCAGCCTCCTACCTTCTGGAAAAAGGTATAGGAGCCTCCGTTGCCGCACCACCAGACTCAGAAATGGCTTCATACACCAAGCTGTCAGGAAGCTCAATTCTCTCCCCTCACTCCCCCCAGCCATATCCTCCAGTCTGACAGGAAGCTGAAATCCCCCCGCCCCCCCCTAAAAATAACTCAGGATTCAGCACTTTTATCACTTGTATTACATTTAAGAATGTATTACGTATTTATAACCACTGTACATGAATCTTTATGTTTACTTAGTATTAGGAAATGTCTTGTCTTATCTGTTGTGCCTGTGCACTTTTATATGTTTCACCGTGGGAGAGTGGGAAACATCCTATTGATTCCTTTGTATGTCTTGACATGTGAAGAAATTGACAATAAAGCTACTTTGACTTTGAGATGCTACCAGGCCAGAAGGTCTTATCAATAGTATGGATAGCCTTAACAAAGAATTCTCTAAACTCTGAAACTTGTCCTCACTACAGTCATTACATGCCCAAATTCCTCACAGATTTTTTTTTACAATAGAAGGATTCATCTCACCATCAGTCACCACCAGTTTTCCCTTACTGATAGAAAAACTTCATCATTTCCCAGGTTTTGTTTTCATCCTTCATTCAACTCGACTGACAGCCAATGTGTACATGAATCAGGTGTTGTCAGTATCATGTAATTCATATAAGCTCAGATTCCACATGTCTCAATATAACAAAAACATCAAATCTGAACACGTATAAAATTCCCAATATCACTTAAATTGGGCTACAGAGACAGCACATGTTGTACTGTGAAGGACTGCTCTTGCATCCTGGGCACAGCTGCTCGCCACCCTTACTATCCTCGTATAACTAAAATCCGCATGCACCATATAAACATAACTCATCAAAACTAATCATAAACAAAATTTCCACACACCCATTATGCTATATCACTGATACTTATAAAGGGGCCAAATTACCTACTGTTAAATGTTTACCTAAATGTATCTCTTGATCTGTTTATCAATTTGATGTTTACTAACAATATTTTCTCTCTCTTATAGCATGACCTTTGCTCGCAATAGCTGATTGCTGTGGAAACATTGTTCCTCATCACCATATCCATCAAGTATGGCATATTATACCCTGGGCTCTGTAAAGCGCCTTGAGACAATTTTATTGTTTTGCCGCTGTATAAATAAAATTGAATTGAATTGAACTGTTTGAAAACGTCTCGGTTACTTACGTAACCTCGGTTCCTTAAGCAGGAACCAGATATAACAGTATGGTACATGACGTCAATCATGGGGTACAAATCGAAGCATTTATCTATTCACGCCTGAAAGGCCGCGAGATCTGTCAGCGCGCGCTCCTGAGCCCACCCCTCAGGAGTCCTTATCTTATTACGCGCCCTCAGATCTGCCTCGGAAAGAAACTGAGCAAGACAATCAATCCAAGGTAACACTGTACACGCCAACTTTGTTATATCTGGTTCCTGCTTAAGGAACCGAGGTTACGTAAGTAACCGAAACGTTCCTTATCGCAGTTCACTGCGATATAACAGTATGGGACCCTATACATTCCCGCGTGATAATACAGTGGCAGCCAATTACACACACCAGCTTTATTGAAGCCTTTGCCCTCATAGAGGTTCATACGGCCGCTGGCGGTGAACATATTAACAGGGCAACCTTTATCATAGGCGGCAAGGATCGCGATCCTGCGCCTGTAGGAAACCACCCTGGAGTGTTTCATGTGCAACAAACATGTAGACACCGATGAACACACTTATCATATACATCGTTCTCAGGTCAGGGGATTCAGAGATCGCTTGCCTGCAGAACACCATGAATGTGGCGTACACCAGGTGAACAGGGCCACCTTTATCATAGGCGACAGGGATCCGTGATCCCGCAGCCGTAGGAAAACCCTGGGATGTTTCATGTGCAACATAACATGTAGACACTAATGAACACACTTATCATATATATCGTTCTCAGGCCAGGGGATTCAGAGATCGCTTGCCCGCAGAACGCTATGAAGAAAACTAGGTTCAGCCACATCTAACATATAGAATCTAATGAAAGTGTGGCGAGAACTCCAGCTTGCAGCTTTGCAAATATCTTCCACTGAGACGCCCTTTAGTAAGGCCCAGGAAGACGAGACCTCCCGCGTAGAGTGCGCATGCAACTTCTCCGGGGGATCTAAAGACAAGCTCTTATAAGACAACACGATAGCCTCTACTGTCTCAGTTTTGATAGAGGTCTGCCTTTTGCGCGTGCACCGAAGCACACGAATAGCTGATCTGACTGTCTGAAAGCTCTAGTGCGCTCTGCGTAACAGCGGAGAGCGTGCACTGGACAGAGCTTATTCAAACGCTCCTCCTCTGCTGACGCAAAAGGAGGAGGCGAGAAAACTGCTAATTCAATCACCTGATTGCGGAATGTCACCAGCGATCGAGAACTGAAGGCACGATGGACTGACTGACAGGGCTTGCATGTCACCAACGCGTTTTGCTGACGTTAACGCCAGCAGCAGCGCGGTCTTTAAAGAGACAAACTTTATGTCCACTGTCTCCAGGGGCTCGAACGGAGGCCCTGTGAGAGCACGTAACACCACTAGCAGATCCCAAGAGGGTATGAGGTGTCTCTCTGGCACCCTGAGCCGTCTCACCCCCGTCATAAAGCGTGACGATAGCGGGTGACTGCCAGGAGAGCTGCCATTAATGCCTGCGTGGCAGGCTGAAACATGTACACTTTGAGAGTAGAAGCCGCCTTCCCCTCATCAAACAACTGCTGTAGGAATTCTAGAATAACGCCCAGCGCGCAGTTAATGGGGTCGTGCTGATGCGCAGCACACCACCGCTCAAAACTGCGCCACTTCAGCGTATACAGAGCCCGTGTCGATACAGCTCGGGCGCTCTGTATTGTAGCCACCACCGCATCTGACAAGCCTGACGCTATGAGCCTGCACCTCTCAGGTGCCAGGCTCTGAGACGCCACCACTCTGGATGGAGATGCCACACTGTCCTGTGCGCCTGCGTTAGGAGGTCTCTCCGCAGAGGCAGCTCCCAAGGCTGCTGCACTGACATATTGACTAGATCTGCCGCCCACGGCTGATTGGGCCAGTGGGGGGCTATCAATATCAATTCCCTGCCCTCGTCCGCTATCCTGCACAGCACCTGCTGGAGGAGCGGGATCGGGGAAAAGCATATAGGCGTAGAGCTGGCCACTGGTGGCCCAGCGTGTCTATGCCTAGTGGGGGATCGTCGCCCCCTAGCGAGAACCAGAGCGGGCAGCAGGTGTTCTGCCTGTTTGCGAACAGGTCCACCTGAAAAAGCGCACCTAGATCTGGTCTATCACTTGTGGGTGAAGACACCAGTCTGCTGCTCGAGGATCGCCCCTCGATAACAGGTCCGCACCGTAGTTGAGGTGACCTGGTATATGAACTGCCCTGAGGGAAGGACGTGCCTCGCTGCCCACAGGAGCAGGCGAGCCCATCGTGCCCGACGTGGCGAGAAACCAGGGGGTTCTCCAGATCGCCAGGGGTTTCCTGCATCTGGAGGACACCACTACTCTGCGATGTTTGTCTGTGACTGCGTTGAGCCTCATAGACAGATACCATATTTGGAATGGCCGCATACGCAGCATCCCCAACGGGAGCGCTATGACGGCTGACGCCCTCATCCCTTACAGGCGTTGGCAGCACAGTGACGACACTGACTGTCCCCGTCGGAACTGGCGCACGCATGGTTTGATGGCATTTATCCGTACTTGAGACAGCCTGACAGCCTGACCTCCAGAAAATGCGTAACTTGCCTGGGGCAGAGAACGCTTTTTTCTCTGTTTATAACAAAGCCCAGTCGATACAGGTGCGCCACCACTAGATGGCCGTCCTGCACTGCTGTCCCAGTCGGAACTGGCGCACGCATGTTTTGATGGCATTTATTCGTTCTTGAGACAACCTGACCTCCATGGAGGAGGAGTCTAGAATCATGCCTAAAAAATGCGTAATTTGCCTCGGGCACAACTCGCTTTTTTCTCTGTTTATCACAAAGCCCAGTCGATACAGGTGTGCCATCACTAGATGGCCGTCCTGCACCGCTGCAGCCTCTGAATGAGAAGCAACTAACCAGTTGCCCAAACAATTGTATACGCGTAAGCCGCGTAGACGTAACGGAGCGATGGCTGCTTCTACGCACTCTGTGAATACCCTCGGCGCTAAAGATAGGCTGAATGGAAGTGCGTTGAATTGGTACGCTATTCCTCCGAACGCAAACCTCAGATATCTCCGATGTCTGTGGTGGATCGGAATGTGGAAATAAGCATCTTTTAAGTCTATTGTGATAAACCAATCGTTTGGCCTTATAAACTGCACAAGCCTGCGTGGGGTCAACATTCTGAACCATAGCGGCATGAGTGCTTTGTTTAACACACGTAGATCTAATATTGGCCGAAAATTCCCGTCCTTTTTGGGAACGAGGAAGTAACGGCTGTAGAAGCCTGCAGTTTCCTCCTCGGGAGGAACTCTGCTTATTGCCTCTTTTCTGAGCAGGGAGACTATCTCTTCCCGTAGGAAGTGAGACTGTTCTCGCTGCACCACAGATTGTATCACTCCGCTGAATGGCGGAGGGGAACGGGCGAATTGCAGCACGTAACCCCTTGTGATTGTCTATAGCACCCATGGTGACACTGCGCATGCGCGCCAACTCGCCACACAACCAGGGAGGTTGTGCTTTGAGTTGAATTTGTCGGGGACTAACCCGCTCATGGTCAATGAGTCTAAGCCTAGATCTACACCCACTCCGCCTAGGGAGGGAGACGAGATCTGGGGTTGCCCCCTCATGTTTTTGAAAAAAATGTGGTGGTGCGATTGCACTGTGTGCATCGCGGGGGGAGTCGCACAAGCATGCCTGGGCACTGCGCCATCTGGGACAGGAGTTAGGACATATGATTGTGGTGCTTGTGAGAACCTGCTTACAGTGCTGGACATGATTTCCACATGTGAGCGACGGGCTGATTTCTGTGGAGGCGGTGTGGGCTCCACCGCTCCCCCTGTGTGCCGAGGGGCGGACTGTCACGATCAGGAAGCCCGAGGTCTCCCTCTGCCTCGCCCGTGGCGAGCGGAGTGCTGCAGCGGAGCCTGGGCTGCGCCCTGGGCAGGGTGCGCAGCTGGTTGCTGTGCTGCAGGCTGCGCTGGAGGGCGGACAGCTTAGCCAGTGATAGCCACAGAGACCTCTGGGTAGCCACCGCGGCACCCATCACCCTCCCCAGTGCCTGTGACGTGCACCGAGTTAGTCTGAGCGACAGATCCCTGCCAGCGACAAGGCAAGCTCAGTCAGGAGCTTTGCCTGGTAGCGCTGTAGCAACGCAGCCGTATTGGTTGTGCAGGCAGCCTGCCCTGCAGCTAAGTAGGACTTCTCTGCCAGCTGAGCCTGGTGTCTGCCCACCCGCGTGGGCAGGAGAGGCTTCTGGCCGAGACGCATCGTGGGGGAGGCGGGCGAGAGGTAGCCCGCTACTGCATCCTCCACCTGAGGAAAGGAGAGGTAGCCCCTCTCCTTAGCCATGTGGAGCTGCATGTAGGGCGCGAACCCCGGCACCGGGGCTCGGCCCGAGTAGGGTATCGCCCATGTCGCCTGCAGTTCCTCGTGCACCTCCTCGAAAAAGGGGATGCAGCTGGGAACTGACGCGGCGGGGCCAGCATAAAACTCCCCGTCCAGCAGCGAGGACCGCACGCTGGGAGGGGGAGAGAGAGGGAGCCCGAGGCAGCTGGCTGCTCTCAGCGCAACCTCGTGGAGTTGCTGGCCCAGGATCCGAGACGAGGTAGGAGGTGTATCCACCCGCATCCTAACGTCTCGGCTCGTCTGCATTACCTCCACGATTGAGCTGTGCTCATCGGAGAAGTCTAGCAGACTATCATCATCCAGGCTGATGTCCAGCTCGAGTTCAGGCTGGACACCGCTTGGCTGAAGCTCCTCAGCCTCGCTGCCCGCAGCCCCAGGGCTGACAGGCGGCGGAGACGGGGAGAGACCCGGGAGCGGAGCTGCAGCTGCAAGGCGACTGCTCACACTCACCAAGTCCAAGGCTGAAGACGCACTCATTCCTACGGGGGCACAGTCTCCTCGGCGTCCTTGCGCTTCCAGAATGCAAGGCGCCTGGTAGCCTTAGCTAGCGGGAGGCTAGCACAGATGGAACAGACAGGGGCTTTGCCCGAAAGCGCGCCCTCTGCGTGGTCCCTGCCGAGGCAGGTCACGCACCGACGGTGGCGGTCGCCCTTGGGACGGACGTGACCGCAGTCGGGGTAGTGTCTGGCCATCTTTTTTCAATCTGAAAGTAGAGAAGAATGTTAAAACACAAGCACACTATCTGCAACGAACACGTTGTTAGCAAGCTAGCAGGCTAGTCAGAAACGTAGCCAGCCAGGCAGCCAGGATAGCAGCCACTACTTTCAAAATTAAGTTGAGCCAACGAATTTTGTAGCGCCCTGAGCTAGTGAGGGTTAAGGAACCCAGATAACTCACCAACCCGTAAAGAGCGAAAAGCACACAAAACTCTTTGACTGTGGTAGAGCGTTTGAGATATGCTCGGAGATGTTCACTCCGTCTTGCGAAGTTTCAAAAGAGGCAGATCTGAGGGCGCGTAATAAGATAAGGACTCCTGAGGGGCGGGCTCAGGAGCGCGCGGTGACAGATCTCGCGGCCTTTCAGGCGTGAATAGA
The DNA here is from genome assembly GCF_900700415.2 of Clupea harengus. Classification (NCBI taxonomy): domain Eukaryota; kingdom Metazoa; phylum Chordata; class Actinopteri; order Clupeiformes; family Clupeidae; genus Clupea; species Clupea harengus. Next base: position 16,496,623 of record NC_045172.1, on the reverse strand, counting down.
TAAATGCTTCGATTTGTACCCCATGACTGACGTCATGTACCATACTGTTATATCGCAGTGAACTGCGATAAGGAACCCCAGTGACATGCTCACGAAGGCAGCTTTGTTGTTGTTGTATCCTGCTGCTCAGGTTTTATGGTTGGGCAGTCATGTTGTGTTTAGTTGTTGTGGGCTACAGACAGCGCTTGTTGTACTGTGAAGGAAAGTCATTATGGATCCTGGGTACAACATGTGGCGTGTGTTGCGGCTGTCACCAGCTAGTGGTACGTTGTTGTTGTATCCTTGCTGCTCAGGATCCATGTTTGGGTTGTTGTTATATTGATTAGGTTAATTTGTTATATTGATTAGGTTAGGTTGTTGTGTATGGGTATGAGCATGAGTGGCATGTAACAGCTTCTCCTGTGTATAACTAAAATTCAAATCTAGCCTATAAAATCTTTTGCTTTCTGACATTAGCTTAACTTGGACGTTTCTTGTCAGGTATGCATGAAGGCTAATGTTCCAGTATTTTAAGAGTGAACACATTCAAACTCGCAAGAGCGCCATCCCGCAGTTTTGTCCTTTTCTCTTCTCTGCTCCCGACTCTGGTTGCCTTTCCACCATGTCTCTTGTAAATTGTAGACTGCAGCCTTCATATCGTCACTATGACAGGAGCAATCAAAAGAAACCACAGAGAGCGAGGCGCACCGCCATCCTTCATGTTATTATTAGGCTATATAGTTTATAGCCTATATTGATGTAATAGTGTGAAAAGTAGAGTGTGGATTATTAGTGCTGATTAAAATGTATTGTATGTATTTATTTTTGGTAGCCCTTGGTGCGACGGCCCTGTACTCCTCACACAGTATGCTGTGCCAGATGGAATATACTTTCATATTTTCAATTCATATCACTCTTTACTCCAGCATTTATTTACAACAGCATCTTGAAAGTTCAATAAAAAAAATTAAAACAGGAGTTGCTCTTCGGTCCAGTCTGTCCTCTAATTTAGGGAGCCTGGTATCCACGGGTAAATACAGTGGTTAAAAACAACAACTGCAAAAATCTTATATTTGAAGGATTTTTACATTATTTATCTCATGACATCTTCTCTCATCTCTATATCTTTTCCTCGGTCTTTCAGCCAATTTCTATCACACAAAGCGATGACAGGATTACATGATGTTATGGTGCATTTTAATTTAACCTTTTTGTATATTCCAGTTGCAGTCTAGATGGCAGAGTTCACTGTTGATGTCCTCATATAAACTTCTGAACAGGACAGAATTGCTCTTTCATTAAATTGAGATCAACGCTGTTGTGTGTTGGTGAGCCACGTTCTGCTGACATCTTGTGGCTTCTTAGGGAAACCCTCTTGATTACCTAAGCTACTTGGATTGTATGAAAAGCTGTCCTGAGGTGACAAACTGGCACAACTGAAAATGATTGCCTTATGATGCAAAGACATGTAAAGACCATATTTACAAAACATTGCAGGGATTTTTTGCAAGTTTATTTAAAAACCACCAGACAGGCCTCAAAGACTAGACAGAAAGTATGTCTGTTTAAATTGTCTGTTCAAAAGTGCACTTTTGACATATCTGTTGTTTGGTTCTGAAAATCTCTCTGTTAAAGTTGGTACAATTATTTAGCATTACGCAATGTCTACGTAGTGTCATTCTTAGTTCTAAGTTTGGTCAGTTTTCATACCCTATGAGATATTCAGTTTGATGTTTAACTAACATTTATGTCACAAAAACTGCAGCAACAACTGAACAGAAGCTTGAGAAAAAAGATCATATTTGCTGCTACAGGTACGGTGTGTAGGATTTAGGGGGATCTATTTGACCAAATGGAATATAGTATTCATAATTTGTAATAATATACGAATTATATACAATACTATATAATAATACTATATTTAAAACATAATTATGTTTTCATTGGCGTAAAATCACCTGTAATTACAAATTGTTGTGTTTTTGTTTGTTTAGAATGAGCCCTTCATATCTACATAGGGAGCTATTCCTCTTCCACGGGTTTCGCTGTGTTGCGCCACCATGTTTCTACAGCAGCCTGGAATGGACACACCATAACTCTGGCCCTAGAGAGGGCCTTTTGCGTTTTTATGGCACCTTATGCCCATCGTAGGAGTGGTCGACGGAGGCATATTTAGTTGGTTGCAGTCTGCAACCTCGCCGCTAGATACCACTAGATCCTACACAAAACACGTTTTGAGACAAGCCATTTACACTGGGTCTTTAGGCTCTTCATAAATATGCTGAATAACAGTGTACATCACAAGCAAAAAGCACGTTTATTTGGTCATGAAGGAACAGCTGCTCAGAGACCTCAGGCATCTCTCATGCACCTTAAAACAGCAAACACATGCGAACAAATAACTGTTTAAGATACAGATGAGAGGATACATTTTACTATGCTGCAGGTCTTATACTATACCTTGTATTTAATTGGCAGGTGAAATAGATTGTATCTGAGGTGCACTCATAAACAAATGCGGGAGAGGGATTATTTTGTCGAATCAATGTAAATGTCACTATGTCCTTAAGATATAATCTTGAGGGTTTGGTTGTCTGACTGCCTTGTGAAGAGAAAACTTGCTTTCAGAGGCCAATCCATTACCTATACGTCTATAAATTGAAAAATATTTATAGTGAGTTGCTGTAGTAAGTTGAAAATAACTGCATTTTGTTTGTTCATAATTCAATTTATAGCATAATTCAACTTATCTTATTCAGTCTGAGGAAAGACCACGTTTGTATGAGTCAGGAAATTAACTCAACATCCTCTGGCCCGTAATGGACTGAGATATAATTTTGCTAAGTGTATAAAATGTAAAGCATACATACCGAATATTATAATTAATCCTGTGTAGTGTAATGTTGAAAATCTTATTCTCCTTAAGACAGAAACAAATATATATATATATATATATATATATATATATATATATGTTGTTGTTGTTGTCTTAACAGGAGTTGTATAGGTGTTTCTCTGTTCTCTGTTCTGTACACATTAAGTAATCAAATTTAAAAACATGAATTTGATTTTGACTAATTATTTTGTTCTTAATAACTCTTCATTGGACCAATTTGAATTTTTTTTAGTATGAGTCCATTCGTTAAATGAATATAAACCAATGACCTACTTTGATGAGATATGAATAGTTTATAGTATTAAGGGTTGCACTCTTGTTTGTGAAGTTGGTGTTCAAATATCTTCCATTGTTTCTTTTTTGAACCTTCATCACTTCATATGTGGTTCCATCTGTCTCAGCCCTGGCCTGCTATCTCCAGAGAGCGTGAAGACTCTGAGGAATGCGACAGACAGGACGGTGAGAGAAACCCTCCACTGCTGGGACAACCTATAGCACCCAGCCACCAGACTTTAACGCACCAACACCTGTTCCAGTCAACCCCTCCAAACCCAAGCAGATGGGACAGAGCTGTGTAGCATAATTGTATCTGTGCTTCTCTTTATGTTCTCCTTATACTCCAAACAGAGACCCCTTTATTATGTATTATCAGGACAAATATTCTGTGTCAGTTTATTCATTCCTGAAGATTCTATATAGAGAACCATTTGTCAGCATAAAATGCTTTGGTTTCACAGGGTCTTGGTTCCTCAGCGCTGACAGTTATTATAGTGCTGTCATTTAAAGTTGATAAGTGTTATTAAGATATACTACAAGAGCTCCCCGATTGTCTCTACAACGATAATTTTGTCTAATATAAACCTGTGTGGATATGCTGATAGGCCTAGGTTGTTTGATTTTATTTGGTGTCGTCACCATTCTGATACTGTCAAACCTCAGTACCAGTAATGGTAGGCTAAGAATGTAGCATTCAGTGTTTCACAATTCTAACCACAGATAGAAGAAATCAGGGGGAAATTCAGCCTTGGGTAAAACAGCTACTTGTATTCTGATCAGGGCCTTCCCATAAACACCTGCAAACAGACTCTTGTCAGCTGATGATTGCTGTGCACAGGGCTGCTTAGCGAGTATTTCCATTGCCTTGGGGAAGCGTTGTTCAATTCCACCCTAGCTGATGGGGTTTCTGTCAAGCCGTCCATCTTCTCTGTCTGTCGTCAGTAAAAGGCTTTTATCCGTCAACAACTAAATAGCACCAGTGGAGAGAGAGAAAGAGAGTGCAGAGGGAGGTCCATAACCTGTTCTATTGAGTGCTCTCTTACCGGTACATCTCAGGATGTTTTCTCGTTATGGGCAGAATTCAGTAGCGTCTACCACAGTCAATTCTCTTTGCTTCTATGTCACGGTTGACTTCTCTTTACAAGCTCATCGGCCGTGTTCGGAGGCCCTGCCCTGATGCATAAGAGATGGTGCAATAACGTGCTGAGCTTGTTTACCGTGCCATAAATCTCCTCGGAAGCATTGGTGAGGCTGGCGTCATATCATCACATCATTCAGCGAATGGGCAAATGTTCAAAGATGAAATGCTTTTCCGTTCACAGAAACAGACAACAGCCACCCAAAAAAACTGTGAAATTAATAAGGGACACACTGAATGGAAATGAACAAACAATTGCATGTTCTGCAGAAACGTTGTGTGGGCCTGCATTTCCCGTGACTGATGACATGTCTCAAAACACACCTATCTATTCACGTCCTTCCTTTCTTAAGCATAATAGACTCCTACTTGGACACTTTCCTTTCCTCTACATACCTTTAACCGATTGTTTATGTGGTTCCATCAATTTTAACACCAGATCTCACATACAGCAGAACACCTGGCACAGGTTTTTGAATCCTCTGCTCTGTCTGTCCTTTCCATCCAATATCAGGCTAATTCATGCTCTCTCTCTCTCTCTCCCTCTTTCTCTCTCGCTCTCTCTTTCTCTCTCTTTATCTCTCTCTTTCTCTCTCTCTCTCTCTCTCTCTCCCTCTCTCTATCTATTTCGCTCTCTCCCCCCTCTCTCTCTCTCTTTCTCTCTCCCTCCCTCTCTCAAATGAAAACGTGGGTATGGAAAACCACATGTGCGGACAGCTGCTGCAGATTAGTGACATCCCATCAATTTCAGTCCGCTGTCACACTCATCTCCCACCTGGCTGTGCAAATGGAACACGTCAGGCCCGGGCCTTTATCGGCGCTAAATGACGTCCCACTCACGCACCCTTGACCCCGTGACCTCCCAGATGAGCACGCCCGGCTTCAGAGAGCCGCGCAGGAAGCAAGTGGAGATTAGATTTACATCATTCAATCTGCCTCGATGATGTGTGGTTAGTATACTGTACGAGCAGGGTTCTCCTCGAAAGTTAGTAGACACTAGGGGGGGGGGGGGGGGAGTCGTCTGTCTTAAGTGAAAGAGTAGGTAGCATGAACATGCAGTCGCATACAGACACAGACTCACAGGTGCACTCACACTCACAAACACAGACTCACACAAAACATATGTACAAACATCTGAAAACACACATAAATGTGCGCTATCACATAATGAGGCCAATATTCTGTCTAAAGTACATAAATACAGGCACATATTACTATGTTAAAACAGACAAACTTTTAGCTCAAGTCCAGTTGCATACATACCCACAATATAAAGATGCATGTCAAGTGAGATGCATGTGTTTGCACTTGTGTGCGTGTGTGTCTCTGCTGTGTGTGTGTGTATATGTGTGTGTGTGTATATATGTGTGTGTGTGTGTGTGTGTTCTTGTTGTGCCAAACTCTTGGGGGGTCTGCAAGCCACCATGGCAGTGAAGGATGGGGGAGATTTGTGGTGAATTCCAGAGCATGACCCACCATTAATACCTCACAGAGACATCTGGGCTCGAGGCTACCACCCCAGCTGCCTTCAGAGGTCTGAGACCAAGAGAGAGAAGGAAATGGTTGGAGGAGAAGGAGGGGGCACTGCTAGTAGGGTGTTACCAGGGCACCTGTTACCCTGACAAGACAGCACTGGCTGTGCACAAGGGTGACCTGGGTCACGTTTGGGTTCAAATGGCTGAAAATGGCTCACAAGGTTCAGCCTGACAAACTCCTGGCATAGCAGCCATGTGCTGTAGTTCAGGGTTGTGCCGTGTCCGTGTTTTTCACGAATATTCAATACACTTTAAAAATATATATGTATTTATCATGCTGTGGTGAGCTTACTGTTCTGTATATTTTGATTAATTCACACCTCAGCCACTTTAGTATATATATATATATATACAATCAACTGTATTAATGCTGTAGCTTTGGCTTTGCATTAAGACATTAAACAATGTACTCACAAACACAGCACATGGTTTTCATAGGAGGTCTAGACCATCAGACATTCTCCCGGGTGCAGAAGATCACCACTGTCTGTACCGACACACTCTTTAAACCGCTTAACTCGTCAGTGCCTTGTGTACTCTGTCACGGCCACATTAAACGCATTGAGAAAACACCTGGTGGGAGCCGTATGACTCAAACAGAACACACGCTGTTGGCATCTCAGACATGTTCTGGCAAACCCCGGCGATCCGGAGCAGCAGCAGCAGCAGCAGCACATCGTGTTTCGACCGACCAGGTGTCAGGTTGTTGGCACAGACTAAGGTGCAGATATTTTAAGGGGATGTAATTGCTGCAGAGGTTTCGTGGCAGTGCTGTTTGTGTGATGTTTTGGCGTGTTGTCTAAAAGCAGGCTGTTGTCAAGCTGTGACCGTGGTGCCATCCAGCTGTTAAACTGCTGCTGCTTTGATTATGGCGGCGTCCCACACATGCCAAGCCAGATTGCACATTAGCTTTTTGTTGTTTTTAGCAGAGTCTTTTCTATTTACTTTCATTTACAGAAGAAATGTCTATGGAGTTAGGTCTGTGAGAATGTTTAATATGATTTTAAAGGAAGATATAGCAGCTTTGGAGTGTTTGCAGGCGAAGGTTCTTAGTTTTAGTTATATCTCAGCGCAACCATAGACCATATAGCTGCTAAAGTGTTTGAATATCTCTCACTGACAGAAGCCTCTTATGAAAAGCCTATCAAGTTATTTTTTAAACAAACACATGTTAAATAACTGTTTTGGCATTTTGGTGACCAAAAATAAATAGGAGAACTGCATAAAAAGAACAGCCATTGTAATTAAGTGATTCAATCATATAATTACTACCTCGGAAACTTCAACTTTCTCACCACCCGCGTTGGCAACACCACACCAACAAAAGCCCACTGCAGTCCCAGTAATGACTAATTACTGTCGCACTAATTGCCGAGCCAGTTTGCTTATTTGTTATCCATCCCTCTCAGTGCTGGAGAGTCTCTCTATCTAGCCTTCCTACTCCCCAGGTCCAGGCTTATGGTCAGCTATAAACAACTTCACACCTGGCTGCCAGCGAGTGGCCAGCATCTATTCAGGGGGCAGCGCTACCTCGCTACCATCTGTGCCCCTGTCTGCACAACAGACTGGCAGCCTAATGAGTAGCCAGGGCACCAGGGATGGGATAGCAACACTTCCTCCGTCTGGCCCGGTCCCCGGACTGCATCTGCCACCTCCACAATCAGAGCAAACAAAATGGCTGCCTGATGGTGGTGGTGGTGGTGGGGGGGGGGGGGGGGGGGGGGGGAGCGGGTGCAGGAGGGTGGGGGGGGGGGGGGTGCAGGAGGGTGAGAGAGGATAGCCTGATGATGGGAGAACAATGAAGGAAGGGAAATAAATACATGGGCCATCTTGCCTCTGCTAAAACAAAAACACATGCATAATTGCACAAATACTAATAGTGTTTGTGAACAAAGCAAATGTTTTGTTTAAAAGAATGTAGTGGAAAAATTCAAAAAGCTTCTTTAAAGTCCTCTCCTGAAAGTATGCATTTAATAATATGCATTTTTGTCTGTGCTAAAGGCCTTGGTAACGTATAAAAACAGGCAAATGGAAACAAGGAAGAGAGAAGAAAGAAGGTCATGCCATGTGCACAGCTCCTAAGTGGCGTTCACGAGTTTTTAGATTACGCTGGGAGATTTGTTTTAAAATATTATTTGATGCCATGTAATACAGTGTATATGTTTGCAGTGTCACAGTTGTATTGCATTATTTTTTTAAATCAAGGGCCAGTGTCAAAAGTTTGCTTACCCTAATTTCTATGATGTCACAACATTTTCAAGACTTAGTCTTGTTTTCTCTGAATTCATTCTTTGCATGGGTTTTTCCAGAAATATCAGTTTCAGGTGAGAATGCAAACTGTCTTTTCACCAGCAGGGGGCAGTCTCTATTTGGGAATATAATGATCTGTCTGAGTTCAGTTGTCCGCTCTATTTGTTGGTTCACCACAAGGGGTCTCTTGTGTCCACGCAAAACCGTCTGCATGTCAATCCCACCAAGTGTCTATTTCACACAACATTCAGTCACTGAGGTATGGCGAATAGCAATGACTTTAGAATATTATCTATTAGCAAAGCAGCTTCGTATAGAAAACCATCATATACAAGCAAGACTGTCAATAACAGTAAGTAACACCACAAACAATCCAAACATCTGATCTCTTCATTTAGTGTCCTCCCTTTCTCTGGTCAAAGACAAATAAGGTTTTTTTTTATGTTTCACTCTATACACTAATTATCATAAACTTGCTCCAAATTGGATCTCTTAACACCTGTGCTTTTCACAAGGTAATTCCACATTTAATATAACATTTAAGAATATAACTAGATTTAAGACATAGTCCTAATAGGGCTTGAGTTAATATATAGAATATGTAGGAAAAAACTGGTGAGACAAAACATTTCACCTTCTAATAGTTGTTCAGCGATCTGAACTGTTTTTGTCTTTGGTGTCACTTGAGAGGCAGCATCTGAAGCGCTAGAGTGGATCCGGAACATTTACAGCGCTCCGCCTTCATCACATGCTACTGATCTCTGCAAATGCCTTCATCACTGTTGCCATCGAAAAGGGATCATTTCAGCTCAGTTCACACTCTACATGATCTCCACGCAAAGCAATTTTTTAAATAAAAAAACATATTTAAACAATGTGGTAAAAGAAGACAAAATAAACATGATTAAAACCTGCTCCTAAAACAGCCCCTATTTTTGTTTACATTTTGTTCCGTCATCAGAACAATCTCTATCAATTTTCTACCATCATCGCTATCATTAGTACTCTCATCACGACCAGCAGAATCACTGGCATCACCATCATCAGTCCTGTAAAAGTGATTACCCAGGCCAGGCTGTCCATCTCTCTCAGGCAGCCTGGCCTAAGCTATTAGCTTCTTCCTCTATGCTGAGTCTGTCTGTTCGGACCAGCGAGGTTAAGCTGGTCTCCAGGTGGAACCGTCCACGTGACAAACGCTCTCTTGGCCTGATGCGTCTGTATTACAGCAGACAGACATTCTATTAAAATAAAGGAGCCCATAATGGACTATGAATCACGGCGGGTAATAGAGTTGCCAGTTTGAATGACTGAGGAGCCGCGTTTGAATTTGATTAGGGGCTTTCTGTTTTCCATGCTGCTCCCTCTCTCTCTTCTCTCCTGCTTCTATCCCTCTTTTTTTATTTTCAACTGCCTTTAGTCAGGTAATTATCACACCTTAATATCAACTCCAGTTTACTCTCCTAATTTCTCTCATCCCCTCCCTCGTGATGAGCGGTTGAGTTTACAGACCAGTGCTGCAGAGTCAGTTTCCCATGTAGTGGGTGTGGCGTTATTAGTTCAGGCTAATCTGCAAATCAACAGCACAACTTTATTTACAATTTTCTTATTTTCTTATCTTATATTGGCATTGGTATTATTTATGACAATAACTTGATGTTTAATCTCTTTACGATATTTAATGTATATCATAAAATGTTTTTTTTTTTCATGCTGTTTTGGACACGGCCTATTCAAAAGCATTTCTGACCCACACAACAAACAAAGCAGAGGAGAGAGACATAACGCACAATCCAGGGAACCAGAGCTACCTCAGCATCCGCCATCTTCTGCGAGATCACGTGATGATAATTATGTGATGCACCTAGCCATGACAGAGGCCTTGTCGGGTGCCTTCCCGGTTCCCTTGATAGGGGAATGAGGTGTCTGCCTCTCTAGGTAATAATCACGACAGTACCAAAGAAAAAAAAGAGGCCGAGAGCACACAACACTGTCATACTCACTGACTCCCACACACAATGGAGTTCATTTGCCCCTCCACTACGGATTGTCTCATTCTATCCATCAGCTCGTACAGTGTGCTGAAGTATCTGCCAGCAATGTAGAATGTGGATGGAAAAGGGTGGGTGGGGGGAGCATGAATGTGGAGAAGGGGAATGGGTTTCACTGGTGGACACGCTTTCTTTGTTTGCTTTAGATGGAGGAAAGCAAGCATGAGTTGTGTTGTTGTGTTGTGTTTTTTTTTGTCTGCTAATGCTAGAGAACATATATTTAGATATTTTTTTTACAATACCGTATGGCCGTATGTGTGGATGTACCTCTCTCTGTCTTACACACACACATACTCTCTCTCACGCACACGCACACACACGCACACACACACACACACACACACACTTGCTCCTCCAGCAGCCAGACAAGCCCGAATTCTGTATTACACAATCATCCCATTCAGCCTCCCCCGTTGTTCTTCCTCCCTCCTTTTTATAGTGCCTCTCATAAACCAATGCCAGCTGCGAAGGGAGGCCATTTTCTCCCGATACCAGCAGAGCCCGAGCCAGGGCCATTCCGCAGGCAGCCCTGACAGGTGTAAGATTAACTTTGTTAGGTGTCGACTCATTCGTGCAAGCCAAATTAAATTAATGGAACAAATTTCCCCCGTAATTAAGATAAAAATTCGTGTCAGCTGTAACCTTGCCGAGCACTAATTATGTACAAATGATTTATCATCTGTTTCGCCCGGAATATTAATCTTCACCCCATTGATAACTGGAGCCAGTGTTAAGAGATGAGACTTGATTAACACTGACAGCTCGAGCTAGCCGAGAGCCGCGCGCGGCGCCAGCCAATGGGAACCGCTCTCTCCTGCACCCAGCGCTTCCTCCTCCTCCTCTCGTTCAATTAAGGGCCATTAAAAAGTGCAGGCGGGTAGAACTCCTCCACAGAGAAATACATTGTCTTTGTAGTGACTAAGTAGCGTCGTTTGCGGGGCACAGACCGGAGCCTGCCAGCTCGGTAGTGTTGTAAAATTGGGAGACGCGAGTCGCCAGCGCATGGAGAAGCGATATTCCATATGGTTGCATTACAAAACGTACCGGCTGCTCTGCCGTCTCTCCCGTATTTTTAACATTCCATTTGGGTTTGGGGATATTGCTTTGCTTGGATGCTGCGCCCACATTTCATATTGAACTTGAACTTCAGCTATCCAGACCCAGATGTCTATTCACTGAGCTTCAATTTAGGCGACATGGCCTCTTCATTTCCAATAAAGAGTTTTTGAATTAAGCCCAAAAATATGGTTTCTTCCGTTTCCAATACTGAATTCTCCCCTGGCCCATATAAATACATTCATGCACTTCACACACACACATTTCTTTAGTAAAGGCAATTTGTTTTTGTAAGCAAATATTATGTCTTTCTTCAGTTGATGACTAAACACAAATATGTGCCAGAACTGCTTTTGCTGAGTATATTTGAAAATCATGTTTGCAGGTGGAAAAACAATGCAGAATAGCTGGCCCACGCTGAAGTACTGTTTCCCCATAAAGGAATTTTCTGTTATGGCTTCTTACAGAGGAGAATGAGAACATTATGGTCTTTTTGTTGCTTCAAAGGAGAGGCACTAGATGGTGCAATGTGGCTAGGGCTCCTGAGCTGTGAGTGTCTGTGTGTGTGTGTGTGTGTGTGTGTGTGACTGTGTGTGTGTGTGTGTGTGTGTGTGTATGCAGAGGAGATGGTGAGTGTGTGTGGAGTGGTAAACCAACGGCACAGTGATACACAGGGATTTCAACATCTAAAATAAACAGAATCATTTTTATGTATTTACAGCTTGAGTGGTTTATTTACAGCTTAGCGGCAGCTCGCTAAAGAGATGCCTCTTTGGAGTCCAGCAGAGACAATGCTGCCGAATCAAAGCCATTACCTCCCTCTAATGACTGTGGATTGCTGTTTCTGGGCGAGCCTCGCAGCACAGCAGAATGACTCACAAAGGATGATGCATGCTACCCTGTCCCATTATTCGGTGCATTGTACAAACCTGTATTGTCTCGGAGCTGGGGGTGGGGTGGGGGCTGAAGTAGAGCCAAGTTTATTCATTCGCCGCATCCTAATGACTGTGTTTTGTCACTTGAGCCGAACGGCCTGCCTTTAAGGACGTCTGCGTGTGTCTAGCTGAGCTGATTTTGTGTTGTTTTTGTTGTGGCGTGCTTTAAAGTTTGGTTTTGGTGCTTACACAATGCATCACCGTTTAAAGGACATGCCTGTGATGAGCACAGAAACACAGAAACACACACACACACACAGAGACACACACACACACACACACACACACACACACACACACACTCAGTGCAGACAAACTTGTATACACACACTTACACACACATACACACACTACACTCACACATACATACATGGCAGTGTTTCGCTCTTGTTGCTTAATCATTCTTGCAAATACCTCCCGTTCTGATAAACACCAGGTACTATTCTGTCCCCCCCTCCCCCCTCCCCCGCCCCTTAACAAGCAGTTTTCCAGCCAGTCACCAGACGGCCATGGCCTGCCATCTCCAAAGGGCCCCCCCAAATCCCATCTCCCCCGTGGTCGGCAGAAAGAGGATGGCCATGAAGATGCGGTAGCGCAGCAGGTTCATGCATACATTTAGCTTTCCCCCCAGAGAGGCACTCGGAGATGGGCCTATTACTCATATTTCTCTATTAATTTGGGCCTGTCTTTTCCCCTTCGCTGCCTCCGCTGCCTCCTCTGCCGGTTGCCGTGCTACCCCTGCAGATGCTTAGCGCGCCTCCACAACTTGTCACAGGCACTTAGAGGGATTTCTTGATCTGTCCTTGCACCACGGGATTGGGGCCAAGGTCCAGCCTCCCTGCACTCCTCTGCTCTTCTCCTCTTTTTGAATGCGGAACGGAAGGAGAGGAACAACATTTAGCAGAGCACGCTGTTTTTTTAATGGGCCCCAAAAAGACAAGACAAAAACAAAAAAAGGTTACCTGTGCAAAATTATTTGACTGTCATATGACGTGAAGCTACAGTTATGTGTTAAATCCTTATACTACTGATGCCTATCTGCTTTCTTGTATGTAACACGGTGTAACCCTGAGGTAGGAAATAAGACATGCACATGATGATATACAGTATATATGTCTATTTGAGTTTCTTTAATCTATTTCAGATATAATCATATAATATTCAAAATTGTCTATGCACAATACCTTTGTTAGATGTACTCTCCCTTATCACACCCATGTTATGAATTTAAAGGCTGCTTTTCTTTTCTAACAAAAAAGAAAACCAATAAGCCATCAATTGTGTCTCTTTAAAACCCAATAATTCAGTTCACACTCCTTTTCTAACCAGTATTGCTAAATGGTGTCCCCATCTCTGAATGTTTGCACAACAATTTGTCACTGTCCATCCCAATTTGTCAAGCGGGTCTGTGACGCTGGTGGTGCCTTGGGCATGGCTTTTATTGCCAGCAGGGAATTGGGCTTACATGCAGGGGTTGAAGGGTTAATTAGAAACAAGTGAAAGGTCGGCAGGGTTGAGCCAGTGATCATATGGGAGCCACTGTGAAGTAATGGCTGGGGGAGGGGCCTTTAACGAGGACCCTCGGCGAGAGATTTATTCCAGGGTTGTGACACCGGGACAAATAGTGCTGATAACAGGGGGACCCTTGATATTGGCCCTCACAGGGAGGATGATGAATCGAGTGCCTGCACGGATTCACTTACAGTCCAGGGGCCCTCCTGTGAGACTTGATGACACTTAGAAGAGTTCCTCTCCTCTTCTCTGCGCACCCCCCAAGCCCCCCAACCCCAAGCCCAAGCCCAAGCCCAAGCCCAAGCCCAAGATCTTATCAGCACCTCCACCCCCACCCCAGCCCCTTAACACACACACACACACACCATACACTTTCTCTCTCTCTCTCTTCCTCTCAACCCATTCTATTTGTCTAGCCTTTCTCTTTTAACTCACCTATTCCCTGATAGAAAATGCTTACCCCAACATTCACATTAACTGATAAGGGCAGGCAAGGTGGCTGCCAGCCCCTAAATTAATTTACAAGCAGCGATGTCATTATGAAGAGATAAAATGCTCATAGGCAAAGACAACAATCTATCCTTCCACCATAAGTGAGGTGATTAGATTTTCATAAGCAGGGAAAGAAATTACACTTAATTATAATTTTGAAGGGCTCTCCATGGTTGCACAGGCTAAGCTAAATTAAGTTCCATACAGATATTAATGATATTTAAATGTCAATTTTTTTGTTTGAGTCAAGATTTCCAATTTTTAATGGTTATTTAGCCACCAAATGCTTTTGAATTGTAATTAAATTCACCAGACCCATTAGTCTTGCCCTGGGTGCAGTTCTTTTGTGGTAAACCAGCCATTTGTAATTTAATTACAGTTACACAGACGTTTTATACGGTATTCAGTCTTACTATAATTATTAGGGATATACCTGGGTTACACTGTAATTTTATATTGTTCTTTTGAAAGAGTATATGTATTTCCTTCTCATGAATACTCTAAAGTGTAGAGAGTGTTCAGGCCTTCAAAATGACAGCCCATTTCCCCCGCAGAAAATGAAAGTGTAGGACTGACTGTTTTCACTACCATGCAAACCACCATTTACAAAAGTGTCAGATGTAAACTCAGTTTGCTCTCAGTGGCGTGAACAATTGAAACTCCTCTTATTTTCAGCCTTGTGGGTCATCTTAAAGGGAACTGCTCAGAGTGATTAGGCTTCACTGTCAGCGTGTCCCAGCTTACCTCACTTCCCATGCCATGTCCTACAGTGCGTCTCAGACAGAGGGATCCGTGCTAGCCTGAAATCCACATGTCAGTCACTATTGTGGTTTCTTTCAAGTGCCTCATGACTGCTCACTCAACACATTGATTTGCTGCAGCGCGGGCCCCTAATAGGCTTAAGTTATGGAACTAAATGGAATCAAAGTGGATTATGGAAATCTCTGTTCTGGTTTGCACTTTTTTTTTCCACCTCCTTCGTCTTTAAAAAAAAAGAGTTTGTTATGTCCTTGCGCACTATGTGCTGTTGCTTATGCAGGATTACGAATGTTGCATTAGAGAAGACACCCTTGTCAAAGACATATTGCTGGTTTTGACTGAGGCGCGGACCATCTCAACGGATTTCACAGATGGATTGGACTGTCCTTTACTGCCAACGCGGATCTGGCAAAGACATCCACACATTTGCCTCTCCTTTCCTAATATCAGCATTGACCTATTCCAGTATGGCATATCAAATAAGACTTTCAAGTGTAAAACCATTTTAATATGTGTACAGTGAAGCATTAATACAATTCCTTGGGCCAATTACATTTCCTGACACCCTCCATATAAAGAATGTCTTCCTGATTGTGTGCTACTGTGCTGTGGTTTTTACAGGCGTTGTGTGCCTTGTAAAGGTCGAATTTGCTGCAGATTGCGTCGGTCTGATTTTGTATTTCGGGACAGGGCAGAGCAGACTTAATCCATGTATTTTTGCAGGAAGAAATACTTTATGGGGTGTGAAATGGACGATTTCTCAAAGGCGGCGCAGGAAGGCAGCTGACACTGCGCTGGAGTCACGGCGTGATGATGGAAGCGTTTCGGCCCGATTGGGTCTGTGTGTCATCAATTGCACAGAAAACACGAGGCCTGGTGCGTTAAAGCACGTACTGGGAAGAGTGGAGGAAGCAGCTGAGACTTTATTTGCTCTGTTGTGCTCAGTGCCACAGTAAGCCACTAATGTGAAGCTGCACTCGCAGGAATAGGGTGTGGGGCCCGCAACTTAACCACTCCATCTTCCTGATAGGACACAGTTTGTACTGTGATATGGAGGCTTTCTCTTTCTTTTTTAGACTCGTAATGAGCCACTGATGCTTGTAATTCAACCTCTTCCCTTATTTCTGGTCTGGCCATATCCCCACTGTATGGAAAATACAATGTGGTAAGTTGACTTAGGTCTCAGGCCAACGTTTTTTAGTGTTCAATTCTGCACACAATGGCCTCAAACGTTCTGACTTTGTCAGCTTTAGCCCTGTAGCTAAAGTATAGTGTAACTACTAAAGAAAACAAATGCATAACACTGTATAAGCAATGGCCTCAATACTGGCTTTATTTCAAAACTGGAGCCATGTTTGTGGGAAACCAAGACATGAGAGTGGAGTGTTGAAAGCTCCTCTGGATGTCACTTCCATGTTTAAGTGTGCAGCCAGTTCTGCATATTACAGTTCTGCCTCCATATTTTTTATTCCCTTTCTGTCTGTGGCAACAACAACGAGGGGTCTGTTTGGACACTTTGGCCGTCAAGTGAGTTGTGTGCTTATATGTGTATGTGTGTGTGGGGGGTTTGCTGTCTGTGTGTATATATGTGTGTGTGTGTGTGTGTATATATATATGTGTGTGTGTGTGTGTGTGTGTGTGTGTGTGTGTGTGTGTGTGTGTGTGTGTGGTGTCTGTGTGTGTGTGTGTGTGTGTGTTTGGGGGTTGTTTGGAGGCCTCGGGTCGGGGTGCGGAGCGGGACCAACTGCTCTGATCCACTGTGAAAAGGCTTCCCAAACGTGCACCTGTCAACCCCAAGACAGCTGGAAACCATCTCTTCACCATCCAGACAAACGAAAAACCACCAAACCACCCACCCACCCACCAACAATCCACCCTCCTACCCTTTCACCCCTTCAACACATCCACCCACCCATCCGTCCATCCTGAAGCATAGAGCGGTGCAGCATCTTCAGGCATCGCCCTTCCCGCCATCTCCCTCTCTTCTGCTTCGGTCTTTCACCAGCTTGTCCTATTAAACGTAAAGATATTATTACACTGGGTAACATGGCGAGAGCACAATTGGACAAGAGTGTCTGAGTTTTCAAGCTTGTCTTGTTGTAACCGTGCGCACGTTGCCAACAACTGTCCACATCAGTCCATTGAGGGAGGGACTGTAGCTAATCTTTATGAGATGTCTGACAGGGTTAGCATGTCTGGTGGTCTGATTCTGATCTGCAGCAGACATGTTCATATAGTGGTGAGGTAAAATAGCTATTGCACAATCTGTCTGAGGGCTTATCCCGGTCTGTTTTTAGGAAACACCTTTGTTAGGCCCTGATGCAGTCGTAATGAGAGAGGCAGTGGACAGGTTGCACTGTCTAACCCACTGCAGGCTTTCATTTGAGAAACTCAAGTCACTACTCAGTACATTGCAGTAAATGGACACACGTCTTGAAAATACTTGTGAAACACATTTGGACATTGAAATAACTTTTAGTTATATATTTATCAAAAGGTTATATACAGTCAGCTTTTTTATGTCTTTTTTTGTTTCTGTATCCCTGGCCATAATAAAATGAGTACATTATTCCTGATGGCCGCATGGGAAAACATACGGTATTCAAAATTTCCATCACCACTCTTCCTTTAAAGATAAACAAAATCTTCCCATAGAATCGTCAATTGCATGGCTTTAAATCATATTTAATCACTCACGACGAAATCTGATTATGAGGTTCTTACACTTGACTTGAAAATACTGCCAACATTCTGCATCTGAAAAAAAAAGATGTTGAAGTGGGATATCAAAATAATGAAATAATCACTACATTCTTCAATTCTTCACTGCATTATTTATTTTCCAATCTGTAGCACAGCCAACAAACCATCATAAAAAACATTGCACCAATGAACACCAACGTGGTTTAAATCTCCAGCCCAATCAATCGTGCAGATGTGTGAGCGAGCGAGAGACCCTGCGCTGTGCTCTGCTCTGCTCTGACCGAGTGCAGAGACGGATGAGGGACTCTTCCTGTCTGGCCTAATCCGTCCTGCAGCAGAACCCTTGCAGATGCCAAACACTTGCGTGAGGAATGTGACTGGAGCTCTGGGAGCTCCCAGACCTCCCACAGTCACAGTCACAGCCGCCACAGCAGGGGCCTCGCTCCGGGGGTGGGGAGAGGGGGAGAGGGGGCGGGCTGCAGGCCAATAGAGCCCCATTTAAGGCTGGTGCCCTCCACCCGGCAGTGGTGCCCTACTGTATGCCACTGGGTGTTATTGGTTCACCATTCCTTATTCCCACAGTGGAGCCTCATTTGAACTAATTGTAAAATTATAATTGGTACTACTGTAGCAATAATACTGCGTTTGTAAGTTGTATTAATACAACTGACAGCGCTGCTGTAGTTGTTTTCAGGCCTCTGCTCCAGCCCCAGTCTTTTACAATGACATTTGACTGACAAATTCGAATGGGTACTGCAGTATAATCTCTCTCAATTTCCCTCTCTCTCTCTCTTTCATTTTTCTCTCTCTTTATCTATGACATTTTCACCTTGCTGCATTTTGTCTTTAGCGCCAGGCTAGCTGGTCCGTGTGACAGAAACTGTACTCTTTGACATTGGATTATGCAAATCTCCGCTTTAACAGGAAAGCAGATGAAATGTCAGTTAAGTGGATTAGTTTTAATTACGTTAATATTTACACTTATCGCCCCATCCCACCCAAAGTGGTACGCTTTGCTACCTCTGCTGATAGCGGTCCAGCCGGTATCACGCGAGCTGCCAACGATGACTACACTGCCCTCTGTTTCTCCCTCGTGTTCAGTCCACATGCTGGCCTTAGGCCAAGGTGGTTTAGATCATGAACACATGATATGTGGATTAATTCTACGGAAAAGTGTTAGTAAATGTATAACGTCAAGCTAAAAGTGTAAGACTGTGTGCTTTTTTTATTCTTCCTAACATTCAACACATCTCTTTTGACTACTTATTGGAAATGTTCTACTTTAAATAAACAGCATGTTCAGTTGACAGAACTTAACTTGATATTTCCTCTCATCCAATGTGCCATAACCAACGTGTTTCAGAGCAGATCAGTTGTGAAGACACTGATCTGCACAGGTATACTAACATGGCATAATTATATTCATCATTGAGCATTGATGGGATTTTTAAAGGACTCAAGCACAACTCTGCGACAGCAACGCAAAGCCTTCCCTGTCGGCATGACTCAGCAGATCCAGCAGCGGAGACGAGTGTCGGCTGTGCTAATGTTGATTAATACGGCCCGCGGTGCCACGGCTCGCATCTCTGCGATGCGTAATCAAGATTAATAATCGGCCCGACTCCCCCTTTTGTGTCTGATGTGCCACGTGCTTCCTTTTTTTCCCCCTAACTGCGTGAAATGTCAGAGGGTTCGAGGGATGCATCTATTTGTTCCACTGTCTGGTACAGTCACTCGCTGAATGCATTATGTTCTGCAATATGCTCTGTTTGAAAAGATAAACAATGAATTGTTCACATGTTAATTCGAGGCCAGGTCCACTGTTTTGGAGTTGGTGATATTCTGAAATATACAACCATATTGGAATATGTTTTGTTGTTGTAGACTGATTGATTGACAAGGGATCAGTCAGGTTCCTGTACTGTGAGTAGTTTGGGCTTTCAAGGTAAAACAGACCAACCATGCACTGACCTATTCCTCAACTACCACCCCCCCCAACCCCCACCCCTCACACACACACACACACACACCATGTTTTTCTTCTTCTTCTTTTTTTTCTTTTGTAATCTTTTTCATGTCTTTATTTTAAGCGTATTTGAGAACTGTGAAAAGCGCTATATAAATGTGATGTATTATTATTATTACTATTATTATTTCCAAATTCCGGACAAACTCTCCTCCTCTGTTGGAAAGAAGCTTGAATTCTCTTGGCATTCCACATGCGCAGGTGTCATCACAGATAGCAAGAGGCTTTGGGGTGCATCTGACTCTAGAGCACACATGGTTTCAGCAGCCAGGCTAGATCCCTACCAAATTGAGGTTTAATAGTAAAACCTATTCCAGGCCCACTGGCCAAGAGAATATTTGGAATATTGCACGAACCTGCTGTTATGGCTTGCAATACAAACAGGTTGAAAACAGGAATCTGCTTGTAAAAGTAGGAATGTTTTTGTGAAGATAGTTGAGATGTTTTTGCTGGCACAAGGTGTCACACGCCAAGGGAAAGAATGCACTGACCAAGAAGCTTCTTCCCAAAAAGCCCTTCACCCTGTTTCAGGATAGCACAAACAGGTGTCCACATTCTGCGTAGTATTTGTTGACAAGAAACTAAGATTGGGCCGGACTTTTTGCTGCAATGCTGTATCCCTTTCAAAAAAGACACTCACAGTGACCGTACTATTATACCACAACAAATTTGGAATGGTCTTAGGCAGAGAATACAGTAATTACATAGTAACTACAGTGTAATGTCCAAATATGAGCTATATATCTTATAACTATAACTTAGAGTACATTTTTGTAAATTATTTTTTGTATTTTTTCTCATTCTCTGCTATATATGTCT
This sequence comes from Clupea harengus, assembly GCF_900700415.2. Lineage (NCBI taxonomy): Eukaryota > Metazoa > Chordata > Actinopteri > Clupeiformes > Clupeidae > Clupea > Clupea harengus. Next base: position 16,476,199 of record NC_045172.1, on the reverse strand, counting down.
AAAATGTGGTGAGGATGCTCTGTAAAACATTTTAATATGCATCCTTCAAAACACACACACACACACACACACACACACACACACACACACACACACACACACACACACACTGTGACAGATGCCATGACACTGTGTACCTCTTAGGCCCTGCTAATGCAGCGAACCTCCTCTTGGTCTCATCTATTAGTTTTTATTATTTATTTTGGAAAAATCACACAACTAATTATCCCTCCTGCTGAGAGACATTTTGGGTTGAATTTGCATCTGCTTAAATCATTAGGCAGGCCAGCACGGGACAACAGGGGACAATAGAACAATACAACAGCAAAGCTATCATTTGGCTAAATGGACAGATCGAGACATGGGATCAAAGCACACACAACAGTGTATGTGTGCCTTCACACACACACACACACACACACACACACACACACACACACACACACACACACACACACACACACAGACACCACACACACACACACACACACACACACACACACACACACACACACACACACACACACACATTTTGCTACCTTACACAAATTTAGCAGACTTTTTTTTCTCAAGATGACACATAGTGAAGGAACACATTTTTAATTAGTGCTGGCTGTCTTGGCTATGGAAACACTGTCCCAAGGTTTACTTGTGCATTATGCTCTACCATCTCAGTTACTTTTATACACCAACAATAATTGGACCCTCTCTGCCCAAATTAAGCCCCCCCCCCCCCCCAGACACACACAAACACACACACACAATCACAAAGAAAGGAATAAGCAAACAAAGAAACAACAGCAGTCCTATTTCAAAGCAGAGAGTCATGTCTGTTGTGTGTGATGGTGCCATTAGACATGAGCAGAACAGCAGAAATGACTGTGTGTGTGTGTGTGTGTGTGTGTGTGTGTGTGTGTGTGTGTGTGTGCACGTGAGTGTGTGTGTGTGTGTGTGTGTGTGTGTGTGTGTGTGTGTGAGTGTGTGAGTGTGTGTGTGCATGCGTGTGTGTGCACGTGAGTGTGTGTGTGTGTGTGTGATTGTATGTGTGCATGCGTGTGTCTGCACGTGAGTGTGTGTGTGTGTGTGTGTGTGAGTGTATGTGTGCATGCGTGTGTGTGTGTGCACATGAGTGTGTGTGTGTGTGTATGAGAGTGTATGTGTGCATGCGTGTGTGTGCACGTGAGTGTATTTGTGTGTGAGGGGGTATGTGTAAACGCAAACTGCACCCCTTGGAGTCTGGATGACATAGAGATCAAAGTGCAGGGAATCACTTTAAATTATACAGTTTTCTGTTAATTAAGCAGTGTCAAATTAGATTGGATGAGTTTGTGTGTGTGTGTGTATGTATCTGTGTGTGTGTGTGTGTGTATGTGTGTGAGAGAGAGAGCGAGAGAGTGCATATGTGTTGGTAGATACTGATGAGACCATGCTGGTTTGGCAGGACATGCATGTGTAATTACATGCATGTGTGTGTACATGTGTATAAATGTGTGTGCATGTGTGTGGACATGCGTATGAATGTGTGTGCATGTGATGGAACGAGTTAGCAAGAGATCCACACATTCACAGGTGTATATTCTCATTTGCATGTCTATGGATGTGTGTGTGTGTGTGTGCTTGGTTGTTTGTTTGTTCGGTTGTTTATGTGTTTTTGTGCACTTGTGTGTGTGCTTGTATGTGTCTGTAAGGACACTGACAGCTTTGTCAGATGCCTTTGGTGAAGCAGCTAGGTGGTGTGTGTGTATGTGTGTGTGTGTGTGTGTGTGTGTGTGTGTGTGTGTGTGTGTGTGTGTGTGTGCGTGTGTGTGTGTGTGTGTGCGTGTGTGTGTGTGTGTGTGTGTGTGTGTGTGTGTGTGTTTGTGTGCATACAAAAACAGGTTCATCCTCACGCTCTCGCAGGAGGTTAGACAAATCCAGTTTTAATAAGGGTTGTACCTAATAATCCTCCCCCCAGCAGGTGAGGGCCAGCATATGGGGAGGGTGTAAGCAGGACAACAACAACTCCAGCAGCTGTTTGTTGTACCGGAGCCAGTGAGCGCCGCGCTGTTCACTGTGTGTTCCTGGGCTAGCAGCCAGAGACTCACTGGGGCAGAGGGAAGGAGAACCCAGAGCTGTCCTTGAATATTAAAAAATATTATAGATAAAAACCATTGCTAGCTAACTAACTAACTAAAAGATAAATTAAGAAATATAATTTGCACCTCTGCTCTCTTCTGTAGAAATGAATTGCAGGGTAAGGATGTGTAGTTGGACAGTTTCGTTTTCCCTGATTTAGTAACAATGAATGGTACAGAGGTGATTGCTTTCAGACTGCTCTGGAAGCATGGCTTCCACTTCATTTTGTAAATGTGAAATGTGTCAGTAAAATATGTATTTATATGTCAATATTACTCATTGCTGTTGGTTAAATTAATATATTTTGTGAATAGACAAGTTCAATATCTGTCAAGACAGCAATGACCATGGTATAGCTTGACCATGATATGCTGTGGAACCACAGCCCAGGCGTCAAGTGCACTTCATGTAAATGCAGAAAAGATCAACCTTCATTCATAGGTTTTGAACTCATCATTGTGGGACGCGTCCAGACTCTATGGGAGTCTGTGAGAATGCATTTCGCACTAGTGCAAATCTCCCTGATTTGGACAGTAGTCCATAAATGTAGCTTCTCAAATGTTTTTTTTTTTTTCAGGATGCATGGCATCTCGGAACGCCGATTGGAAGATTTCACTAAGGGGCTGGACTGAGTGATAGTGCAGGTTTTTAGCTCAAACTGTTTCCAGAGTGTCAGATACAGAGATAACATGGCAGTTTAGGACACTGTAAGTTGTGAGTTTTTTTCATCATTTGCTCTGCAGCTTAAAAAGATTCAATAAATCTCGTCATGCAGACTTCTGAATTTGGTAAGTTAAAGCAACAATTTGACACTTTTTGAGGTATGTTTTTATGGGCAACTAGTTTTGGTACCATTCTCAAATTCATTTTTATAGCATATTGTCATGTGAAGGACAGATAAACACCTGTGTCTTTGGTACCATTCTCAAATTCATTTTGATAGCATATGGTCATGTGAAGGACTGATAAACACCTGTGTCTTTCCCACTAGCCATCCATGATGTACACTATGTAGTTCTGTGTTCCGGGCTGGAACACCCTGCAAAAATGGAAGAAAAGCTTTCACATTCATGACATTGCCAGCTATACTACCAAAATACACCAGTTAGAGTGTTGCCAAGCTTCTATCAGTGCCAATTGGGTTGTTGGTGGTGTTTGCAAGGTTTTTGCATGAATTTTAGGTAGTTAGCTTGATAGTTCTGGAGCAGAACTACTTATTGCTGCTTTAACATTTAAGTGAGGTAGTGTTTAGTGAATAGCTGGCTACCTAGTTAAAATCAGAAAAATGCAATGCTAGCCAGCTAACTCAAACTAGCTAGGCTTAATTTTAGTGCATCAGAGTCATTTTGTTGAGTTTGGCTGCTGGCTGCTGCTGAGTCAGTTTATGTATTTATGCTGTTAGATGCTCAGCTCAACTGTGCTTCCCCTGTGTTTAAAAACACCAGCCACCAGATACACAAACGTATTTATAAATGTATATGAAGACTACTGCACCAGATTATTCTAGTAAATGTTCTCTCTTGTCTCTGTAACCTCACTTCATCCCAAGCGTGGCATCCTATAGTAAAGGCAAACCTGGAGGAGAAAACACTACAATCAACAAGCAGAGGCATCCCTCCACCATAGTTCCGCCTTGCTGCATAGCACACGTCTGCATTGATCGATTTATAGAAGATAAGTGGACACTTGTCCTTAGCTCCAGTAACATGATAGTTAAAGATAAAAGTTTAGCATTGTATCTAATGTAAAGTTTTTGAGATGGTTAATATATTCCTCTTGGTAAGAGTGCTAAGGACATAACAATTAATACCACATAATTAATTAGCTGCCTATTAGCATATACTAATTATCTAAAGGCAAATGAATAAACATTAGAGGGTGGGATGTTGTGCAGCTACGCAAGGTCAGAGGTGCACTGCACCCCGCTGAGCTTGTGTTTTCTCTCAGCCCAGCAGGGTCCCGGCTTTCTTTGAGTGTTTGATAACATTTCTGCCCCCTGGCAGGGAAAGGAGGATATTGTGTGGTTAAAGAAAATATGCGGCGGTGGTACTGCTGTGTGGGGGTAGTGATGGGGTGTGTGTGTGTGTGTGTCTTGTGTGTGTGTGTGTGGGGGGGGGGGGGGGGGTTGTAGAGGTTATGCTCACCCGTCTGTGGGAGAGTAGGTAGATGTATTCTCACACACACAGGTCACTTCACACCTTCTGCATATGTCATGCAGAGAGTGGCTCCCCAAGTATGTTTGTCCTCCTCTGAGGGGCTCTTCACACCCGACAGCACGCAAAATCTCTATAAGTCACTTATTGGAATAAGGAAATTGGTTGGTAGCTGGGGCACTCTCATCTCTCTCTCTCTCTTTCTCTCTCTCTCTCTGTCCGTTTTTCTCTCCTTCTCTCTGTCTCTCTCTCTCTCTATTTCTCCTTCTCCTTCCCACTCGTGCTCCCATTTTGGCTTCTCATGGAGTGTGAAGAATGATCCCCCAAATGAAATCAAGGGAGAAGTCGACAGAATCGGGTTTAATGGGGTGACAAAATGAATCACAACCACTCAAGGCATCCATCACGACGAGAGAGGTGACCACAAATGATCTGTGAACCACTATATATTGATTACTCATGTACTACAAGTGTCGGGTTTAATGTTCGGAGCACGCAAAAAGGCGGTGTGGACAGCTGCAGGCCTTAACTCTTCTTTGATAGATTTTAATGGTGAAATATTGATTTCTGTCTGGCCAAGGTCTGGCACTAGGGGCCAAAGTCATTTATTGGCTAATGCCGGACACCCAGTTTGCGAGTCACAATCAATCATTTTGGCACCGCACACTGAAAAAGAGAACGGTAGGAAAGAAGAGTGAGAAAAAAAGAAGAGAGGAGCGGAGCACCTTGGACCGTAATGTGATTCCTCTTCTGGCTGTACCTTCAACAGTGCCTCAGCGAAGCATACCCCCTTTTTTTACCAGAAATAGAGGAGGTGGGGGTGGGGGAATATGAATGCTTTGTCAGTTTATTGAGTGGCGAGGCTCTGCAAATCGCACCTGACATGAAATAGGGTAAGAGAGAAAATGAGCATCCTCGCTGTGTAGGACAAAAAAGAGAAAGAGCGACAGAGAGAGAGAGAGAGAGAGACAGAGAACAAGTGAGGATGAGAGAGAAAGAAATGGAGAAAGGAAGAGAGAGAAACAAGAGAGTGTACGAGGGACCAGAGAGAATAGAGTGAGAGCAGGATCGAGTGAGAGAGCGACCAAGCAAAAGAGAGAGAAGGTGCTCTATGTTTTATTTAAACATCCTTCGGGAGCCCGGAGTCCCAGGTAATCTGTTGTGTTACAACTCAGTGCCCGCTCCCTCACCCCCCCCCCCCCATTCCCTAGCTGGCGAGAGATAACACACAAGCCCTAATAGGAACCCATCAATCACAATAAGCCTCCAATTTCGCCGGGTGTCTTCCCACTCCCAGCCACTGTTTAAAGCCCTCTAATAACGGTGATAACATAGTTCCGTGGCTCCGATTGCGTGGCCCCGACTCCTCCGAAGGGGTCATATTCTCTGGCGAGATTGAGCGCCTGCGAAGTCAGCATCTCTTTTACGTGCAGAAATGAATATGGGGGGAAATGTGACAGGGGGCCCCGAGAATACACTGACTGGGAGGATGAAGGTGGACGTCTATTAAAAAAAAGTACGGGTGCAGATAGGGAAAAGAGAAACCGATAAAGAGAGAGCGGGAGAGAGGAGTGAGGAGAGCGGACGGGATGGCGGAGAGATCAGTCGTCTCGTCGGAGGCTAGAGTACACAGATGTACGCTCGGGGGATAATGGCTGATTTGGTTTTGATTATCTTGCTTACCTAATGATTTTTGCTCCAGTGCTTCTACTCAATCGGGCTCCTGAAGAAAAAAGCAGTCTATTAGGGTGTCAAGGTAGCTCCAATCGTTAGCCAGGGGAAGGAGGCTGGAGAGAGAGGGAGGTGGTGGGTTGATGGGGGTGGTGGGTTGATGGGGGTGGGGGGTGAAAGTCAGCCTCTACTGCGGCTGAGGAGCTGCGGCTAAACAACACGCTGTGGTCTGAGAGAGAGACTTAGAGGATACGATAAATTCAATGTGGCTTGGTTTGCCTGGGCTGGTAATTAAAATGCCAGTTTTAAGCACACATGCAGAGGCCTTCTAATGACTCATACACCTAAAGCAGAGCAGGCTAATTTACCTCTGATTGGAACTTCACTCAGCACTGACCTGTATTTGAAATACATCTGCACAGGGCTGTTCATAGCTACCCAAAAGATGAATACATTATTTAAAGAAGTTTGAAATATGAAGTTCGAAATATCACGTTATGTAGGTTTTGGGGTGTAACCACTATAGATATATGTGCTTTCGACAGGTAGAGCTAATAAAAGGTTACCTCTAGAGGACTGACTGGTCAAACGTTTGTATTGCAGGCATTTTTGATATTGTAGATATCCTTTGAGAATAAATATGTTTATGACTTTTAATAGCCATCAACATCCAACTAGGTCATTATTCAGCAATGCACTTATCCCATGCAGTCTTCTATATCCTCTCCAAGTTCACATTAAAACATGAACACAAATCACAATAAAACCAGACCAGTTTACTCCCTCTCTCTTTGAGATGGCCGGGGGAAAACACACAGTCTTAGCGTTACTGTTACCTTGGGTTATCTTCTGTGTAAAATGGACCCTGTGGTGTTGGAATGGAAGGCAGGCAGGCAGAGTAGCTCTGTGCTATTCCTCAACCACCAGGAGGTGGCACAAGGCCACTGGTGGATGGGGATCCATCAAACCCCAGTGACGAGGGGCGTCAGACTAATGCACTGTCTTGCTTGTGAGCACGGGAGAGGCTCAGGAGTGATTCAGACCTGCACCAGCAGACCAAATGAAATGTTTAGGTAAGTCGAATGTACAAGAATTTGTTCCTGCCGATTTAACATGCGAGCTATCAGGCTCCATGGCAACTGAATGTGTTGTATTGAAGCTCTGTAATGCATACTGACACAGAACAGCAATGAGGTGAACATAAATGTGTTTAATGCTCTACAGTCTGCCTAATAACTGGCCCATGAATAATATTTAGCTCTGATACATTATCTTTTCTTTTTTTGTGTGTTATTACTTATAAATTTGTTTTTTAATATAATGTATAAATGCCTTTTTATAATGTCTGTATAATTGAACAGTAATTAAAATGATTTTTTTGGTGCCATTTATGTTATGTGTCCTGAAACAGTCTTTGAAATTGAAACTACTCAAACATTATTTCAGATAAACTTTATTTAAAAATCATTTTTGTCTTATCTTGAAATTAGTACAAACTATCAGTAAATCGGATATTGTTTTTGGTTAAAAAACACACACAAAAAAAAATACAGAACTTTTGGGAACTGTTTGTGAGAAAATATATATAAAAAATATATACTTTCTTAAGTATTCATACATTTATTTAAATATATGTATAGAAACATCATTTTGTGTACATCTATTTTAATGTGACAGAACATTATTGTCACCTGATAATAAGATACATTTACACAATTCTCCATTGATGTTAAGATAAATATTGTTTAAATTTAAAACATTTTTTTTTTTACACTCAATGCAAATACATTTTAATGTCATTTTTTTATGTCATAAGTCTTCAGTACCTATCAGCTATGATCTAGGTGAAAGAAAGAGAGGCCCATTAAAAGCTGACTTCCTCCTAGTCTTTTGTTAAGGCGATCACTGACACAGTGAATGTGACCTGCCAGTCAAGGCCTCTCTAAACAAGTCCAATCACTGTTCCCGACCCAGCGACAACACAAAAAACAAAGTAGGATTTGAGTTTGTCTTGCAGGGGGATTTACAGTGTCCCTGTGGCAGGAGAATTTGCACTGCCCAAAATGAAAATAACATGCAAGTTCATTGTAGTCTCTGATTTATGTTCATGAGTGCGTCTTTTTATAATTATGGCAATTATTTAGATTTAGTTGTTTTGTGTTTCAGTGTTCACACCCTAAGAATTGTGTGTGTATGTATTTGTGTTTGCCCACTAAAGGGGGAAAAAAAACAGTCCAACAAAGATTTAAAAAGAAAAAAAAATATTTTAAAGTTTATTTTTGTTCTTTCTTCATTAACATCTCTCCTTGAAGTGAGGAGTGCGTTTGGAGGAGCAACACTCCCAGTCACACATGAGGAGTCTGGGTGCTGGTGCATGGTTGCTCCCCTCTTCCCCGCAGACTCCCGGCTCGCTGGATTAGCTCACTAGCAGATGCTCCTAAAAAACACATAGAGGAGAGAACAACATCACTCAGACAAATGTGCACAAAAAAAAAATGTCTGGTGTTTTTGTTGAAAGAGAGACCAAATGAAAATCAGGGGTTGAAGAGGACTCTCTAGAGATCAGGTTAAATAAATAAATAAATAGATAAATGAATAAAAATAAAAAAACAGACTTGCTGGAAGAGAAGTTTAATGGACTTAATGGGAAGAAGAGACGTAAAGAATGTTTTTTTTCCCAAAAGAAGCCTGATGCCATGTGTTGAAAGTACTTTGTTATGTCTTGATTGATGTGTGCATTGTGTTTTTGAGGGAGTTGACAGACTTAACTATTCTGTACTATTGTTCACGTGTACAGTTCATATGTGGTGTGTGAGTTTCAGAGAGAGAAAGTGTGTGTGCTTTTATGTTTGTGTGTGTGTGTGTGTGTGTGTCTGAGTTTATAGGGCAAGTGTGATTTTGTGGGTATGTATGTTTCTGTGTATGTATGTATGTATGTGTGTGGGCGTCAGAGTGCATGTGTGCATGCGCACTTGAGCATGGGACAGGGAACACGTCGCCCCCTTAACAAGACCAGAATTTATGTTTCTTTCTCTCTCCAAGCAAAGCTCGACTGCTGTAGCTGATATTTTAATAGATCGTTGTACAGCCCAAACTCATTTTCATTATTAATTTTTGGAATAAGACGCATTTCATTGTGGCTCTTTGTAGCTTTGAATTCTACGTGTGTCATGAAGTTTTATTTGTTGAGTCTGTGTTTAAGGAGAAGAGGTGCCGTGACCAAAGCCAAACGGATGTGGAGTGGATCTGCCCGGTAACAGACACAACAGGTTGAGCTCGAATTGGGCAGCCCAAAGACAATGAATTTATTCAGCTTTGGAAGAAAAGACCAGGGCGGAAAGAGAGCCAGAGAGAGAAAGAAAGGGAGACAGAACGATAGAGAAAGAGAGAGAGAGTGAGAGAGAGAGAGAGAGAGCTAGAGAGAGTCTTGAGCGAGACACACTGAGATTAGGCAACTGAAATCTAGAAACAGACAGGTAAATGAGAGAAGGAACCTGACAGATAGAAGTAGTGCGGAAGAGCAAGTGAAAGAGACCAGCAGACAGACACAGAAAGAGAGAGAAAGAAAGAGTAAGGGAGAGAGAGAGAGAGAGATATTTTGCTCCTGAGAGCATATGGGATTGTCATTACACCGTGATTTGCAGTGTTGACATTCTCATAACCTCTAGGATGCTTCACTCATGGATTTCCAGCAGGCGCGTCTGTCTCAGTGACACATCAAAAAAAACATCGGACCAAGGGGTATAATTTGAACCATAGGTCGAGTGCTCTCTGCACTCAGGTTCAACATCTCTCTCTCTCTTTCTCTCTTTCTCTCTTTCTTATCTCCCTCTCTCTCTCTTTCTTTTTCTTTTTAAAGGCCCTGGTCCCTTGACTGTAATGGGATTATGTGGGCCTACACTGTCCAGAAGCTGTGTGCTGGCTTGCATTGGTTATTGCGCCTTGTACTGAATGAGTAATTTGCCACGCCAAACTATTCAGGATTTTGTGTGTAAAATTGTAAATGTTGGATTCAAAAAGTCATCTCCTATAATCAAAATTTGACCACTGGTAATATACAATGTGATTTATATTAAACGAGTGGTAAAGTTACCCAGGGACTACCATAGTTCTCCAAGTTTTTTTATGGCTAATGTCTTACACATTGTCTGATATGAACCACATACAATATATTGTAGAAATATAAATATATATTTCTATAATTCTTGGTTTTGGTATAGATTTAGTTTTGGTATTGATTCAGCAAAGATAATATCTACACATTCAATGTGTAACATTTTCATTCTTCTTGCTATTATGTTATGTTTGAATATACATGAGAACTACTCAACTACGGCTAAAGTTATAAGTGAAGTGGATAAAGCTCTCAGTAGTTTACCTCACTATAAGAGGTTTGGTCTTACGGGACCAAAAACTCTGCTCTAATTAAAAAAAAAAGATGTAATAAAAAATAATAGCACCACAGATTTTTTTTAGAGTCAGCCATTCACCACTGCATTGTCCAGCACCTAGCAATCTATGTTACAGTCTGCGATAGTTGTCCCCTTCTTGTTTCACCTTCCTCTTTGATGAACCAGAAGGAGAGTATGGAGAACCAGTAGGGTCAGTACCAACTGGATCTGTTTCCACCCTCTCTTTTCCACCCTCCACCCCCCTTTCCTTCAGTGCTCTGCTCCTAATCACCTGCTCAGGGCTGCTCGTAATGAGGGGGCGCCAGAGAATGTAAATGCCATCGATCGCGCCCTTGTTAATGGAGAGTCATTATTAAGCTAATGAAGCCTAGGTGAGCTGAAACAAGAGACTAGCAGGGGTGGGCAGAGAGAGAGAGAGAGAGGAGAGAGAGAGTGTGTGTGTGTGTGTGTGTGTGAGGAGAGAGAGAGAGAGAGGAAAGAGAGAGAGGAGAGAGAGGAGAGAGAGAGGAGAGAGAAAGGACAGAGAAAGGAGAGAGAGAGTGTGTGTGTGTGAGAGGAGAGAGAGAGAGGAAAGAGAGAGAGAAGAGAGAGAGGAGATAGAGAGGAGAGAGAGGAGAGAGAGAGAGTGAGTGTGTGTGTGTGTGTGTGTGTGTGTGTGAGTGTGTGAGGAGAGAGGATGAGTGTGTGTGTGTGTATTGTGTGTGTGTGTGTGTGAGTGTGTGTGTGTGTGTGAGAGAGAGGAGAGAGCGAGAGGAGAGAGAGATGAGAGAGATAGGAGGGAGAGAGAGAGAGGGTGAGTGTGTATGTGTGTGTGTGTGAGAGGAGATAGAGAGGAGAGACAGTGAGAGGAGAGAGAGTGAGTGAGTGTGTGTGTGTGTGAGTGTGTGTGTGTGAGGTGGTGATGTGAGAGGAGAGAGAGAGGAGAGAGAGTGAGTGAGTGTGTGTGTTTGTGTGTGTGTGTGTGTGTGTGTGTGTGTGTGTGTGTGTGTGGGGGGGGGGGGTGGATGTGGGGGTGTTGGGTGAAAGACAAATGAAGAAAAGTAGATTAAAAGTTACATAAAGAATAAGATGGATGAAAGAAACAGACAAACATTTATTGAGGTAGATAGAAAAAAAGCAGGATAGAGAGTGGAAGAGCTTGTCAGAAAAAGAGGAAAGAAAGATGAGAAAATAAATGTTAACGAAGACAGAAAATATTCACCGTCGCCACACGGAGAGGGAAAGAATTTGCGAGAGAAGCAGAGAGGGAGAGAAAGCTTATTGGACACAACTGGTTCTACTCAGAATGGATGGCTGGACGTGGCCAACCTTTTGGGTGATTTGCCCCCAAGAGTTGAAATGAAAAGCAGCAGGCAAAGCAGCCCACAACTGCAGGCAACATTTTTTTGTAAGTGTCTACATGATGGAGTGTGGTTAGGGGTCAGCTGTTACATAAGCTTAATTCCAATTAAATATATTTAAAAATAAATGTATAAAAATGAATAGAATCTAATTCCTTACATTTTGAACACAATATACAGCCATCGTACATTAATTGATTCAATTTAAGATGCTTTTGCAATGCAAGGCAGTTTTAATAAAAATCATTTTGGAATTTTGGCTCATTGCGCTGTTCTCAATAAGAACCTTTTTTTTTCAGAACACTGACAAAACATTAAAGATGGCTCTCAGAAAAATTGAATATTCATAAATCTCGAGTCCATTCCAACTGAACATGATCACTCACTTGCCAAGGATGTTACCACACCACAGCATAAATATGAAAACAGAGTTGCCCGCAAAATCTCCATATCGAAAACTGCTAATAATAATGGGCCTTTCACTGGCAACGTGCACTGACAGTTAAACAAGGGACACAGAGCACACAATTCATCCCATTCAGTAGCTGCTGTATAGAGGAACGGTTGCCAGTTCCCTGAAAGTCCCCCAGGCGATGATCTGAAGCAGTATTTTGATAATACTGTCATAATACGAAGTCCTACTCATGGGACTGAAGGGAATAATCATAACTTTAAAATTAAATATGTGTTCTATTAGTTGGCCATTCAGAGGGTTTGCTTTGTTTTTAATTAAACGAACATTTGCTGGGTTATACTCCGGCATATGGATTATTTTCCTAAAGAAGCCGGTAGAACTGTAAGGACAGACAGAGAGGTTTAAAGCAGACGGGTTTGTTTGATTTTGGTACGCTTCCATTGTGATGCTGGGTCTTGCCCTCGGTGTTGACCTTTAAGGAATGGCACAAAATATTTTGTGGGCTTGAATGTCAGCGGCGCTTTGCGGTTGCCAGACAGACGGTCTACTGAAGCTCTCGTTAGGCCAGCGCCTTTGTTTGGCCTCTTCCCCATCAATTCAGACACAGCCACACATGTGCTTGTATGCACATGCACACACACACACACACACACACACACATACACACACACACACACACACACACACACACACACACACACACACACACACACACACAAATACACAAAACAGATACACTAGTACACACTCCAATACACATACACACACACATACACACACACACACACACAAATGTGTGTGCTTGTACATAAGCACTCACAAACCCACGCAAGATGGAGGTTATTGAATTCTGTGTGTGTGTGTGTGTGTGTGTGTGTGTGTGTGTGTGTGTGTGTGTGTGTACTGGTGTGTGTGTACTGGTGTGTGTACTGGTGTGTCTGTGAGCTCAGCACTCCCTGCCTTCCCCTGCTGTCAGACTTCAAGCTACCACCTGCTGAGCGAAAAAAGGGCATGGTTAGATATGCGCTCAATCACCTGCAATTAAATTCTCCGCTCAAACACGTAAGAAAAGGACGTTTTTTCCATGGAAGACCCTCCGGAAATAGGGCCTCTAAGCTGCTCCAAGGCGCCTGCCTGTCGACCATCGATTTGGAGGAAACTATAGGCGGCTCAAGTCCCCCCACACCTTAAACTAGCAGCCATCAGGAAATCATTAAGCTTTGCATTGGTTAGATAGCGGCATTATTAGCATTAGAGCCGATTGATAGGGGTTGAGCCCTCAGCCCTCCACACGTAAGGGCCTTGGCATAGAGATCTGAGCTGGGGGACCACACTTGGCCTCAGAAACAATAGCACTCATACATAAATTTCACCCCTTTCTTTCCCCCCCCCCTTTTCGCGTGGCTCTGGCGAAGCTTATCTCATGCTAATGTCTCTTGTGATAATGGCAGGAAAAGAGCGAAGATGTGAAGAGCGGTCCGAGCATCAAATCAGTGGCTCCTGGTTGATAATGATTAGGAGGTGAGGGGGCCGTTGTTAGCCGTCGCTCGGACCCCCTTTGTGTCCCGTGTAATGAATATTTGGATATCGGACGCACTCTTATAGGACTTAACGCAGCCTGCTAATCCCTTAATCCTTAGAAAAACCAATTTTGTACACATGAAAGAGGGTCATTTAACTTCTCCTCATTAATTTTCTGCCTCAGAGATGCGGCGCGAGATGGCGGGCGAGATTAGGCTCATTAAAGTGCCATATTGTACGCGTGGGGGAACTGGCCCCGCGTCATGGAGACCGGGTCATTACGCCTGGGTTAGGAGGGCAAACGGGGTGGGCTGTGGAGGGGGCAAGGCTGGGTTGGGTTTTGGGGGGGGGAAGGATGGGGTGGGTGTGTTTGGGTAAAAATGGCGGGCTCAACCCCTCCACCCCCCTCTCTGTCCCACCCACGATCTGATCCTCCTCCCCCCCCCCCCCGTCCTCCTCCTCCTATCCCTGCTGATCTCCAGTCAACACCGTTTACAGGAGTTTAACCCTTGACAACTGTGGCCGCTCCTCTGAAGTCGCCGCTGCCGATGAGCGGTCTGCCAGAAAGCCTGTCTGTCTGACTCCCTTACACTCGCATACACACACAGCTCAGCTCAGCTGCTGCGCAACAGCAGGCCAGACGCTCCATATACAGAAGGCTGGAGGTGTCCACAGGCGATAACTCACTCCTGCTTACGCCCCACACCAACGCTCGTTTTGCGTTGTGATGGCATATGCATTATGAGGAGTAATGCACTATTGATAGTGTGTGACATCATGTTGTTCCATAGTAAGAACAAAGTTATTGAAGTTGTTAAAAATATTTGTTAAACATTTTGGAGATGTGTAAGTAAGACTTAACGCGGATTGTGGTGGTATTTGTAGTATTGTGTGTGGTATTAAGTGTTTTTTTTTTCCGGTGATACTGGATGAAACTGATACTGGATGAAAAAATATTTATGCATCGTGGTATGTGGTTTCACCCATGTAGGATACTAAAGACACTAAAGATTCTTATTTTGTCTACATGTAGGTAGTACCACACATTACCACATTACTACTGTCTAACTATTCTTTATTACCAGGACACTCATTTGATATGTTGTAAAATTGTTGAAATAATTGTATAATACTACAGCTCATTCGCATTTTCTCAACATTTTCTCAACATTTCAGAAACTGTATTTTCACATAACACCAAAGACCCAGATCAGGTAAGACTCCGGGTCATTCCAGAGCTGACTTCACCATTTGTACTCATGGTTCCATGAGCAACATTCGCAAAGCACAATTAAATTGTCCCTCCATCTGTCCGTCTCTCTGTCCATCTGTCCCATCCATCTATCAAATGCCTGACAGCCATGGCCAGAACTGGACAGCCGCTGGAGCCAATGATACCATACGAAGCAACATGAAAGGATGCATGACTTGGGTCCTCAGTAGCCCCTTAAAACCTGCCGGCACCAAGCAGTAAGCTTCGGGCCGTGAGCACACTCCTCAGTAATGTCAGTGAGCGTCTCTGCTATTCAGAGAAGCAGGGTTGCGTTCATTATTTATGGGGACATTAAAGCCTCACGATTTTTGGGTATGGATGGTCCTTGGTGGTGAGGCTTGGAGGTGAGAGTGGACTGAGGATCCTTGTGGTGCCTTGGCTGCTTAGGACTTTGGGCTCAGGAGGGTTTATGAGTCCCGTCTCCCCCAAATGATGTTGAGTATTGGTGGTGGTGGTGGTCGCGTCATTGCTGAGAGATTCACAAGATGCTTCCTTTTCAAGAGGCCGACACGATCCCTGAGACTCCTTGGATTTGTGAGGTGTGTCAAGTGTGTTTGTGTGTGGATGTTTATGTTCTGTATGTGTGTCTACAGGTTTATGTGACTGTGTGAGTGTGTGTGTGTGTGTGTGTGTGTGTGTGTGTGTGTGTGTATGTGTGTGTGTGTGACTGTATATGGAATTATGTAAGGGTGTGTGTTGTTATGTTAGGGTTGGCCTCTCATATACAGCACAAATTCAGCCTCTGACTCAGTCAGTAATCCCAGTGGCTTTGCTGAGAGGGGCTCACAGATGCTTTCACTGACCCAGGGTTTCCTGTGAGGTACCAGTGACCAGACTACATGGCCTGGCTACTCCATTCGCTCATCCCAGAGTGAGAATAAATACACATCTGAGATACACAGACTTTCATCTGTCACTCATGGGATTGTTGGAAACATTAATTGCTGGTGTCCAGAAACAAAATTGACTCCACAAATACAAGTACAAGTACAAGTACACAAGTACTTTCATTTTTTACTTGGAAATGATTTAAATGTAATCTGTTTGCATTTGATTCATAGGAATCTGCTGTTGAGAAAATGGATCTGTTATACCTGCCATCCTCAGATGGCTGGGATATGGTCCCATACATAAAGGAAAGGTTCTACTGCAGACAGGAAGTACTGTAGTCCTAGTGTTAGTGCAGACACTTGTACTGTAAAACTTGCGGTCACATACAATATGGAACCTCTCATCTTAAAACTCTCCAAGTATAATGAAAATCGTTTGAAGTGGGGCTGCATTTTGGTCTACACGTCTATAAGGCACTTGTTGAAAAATGTACAAAATAGACTCTCACTTTGTAAGTGAGATCATTGCTTGTAAATACATACTGATATTTAAATAGAGTTTTACAAGTAATAATGATTCAAACCTCACTTATTGTTTTCCAGTGATGTGTATTTAAACGTGTTTCAGTACGTTCTTCACCCCACATCATCGGATTAAGTTCAAACGCGATTGGCCGAGTTACACTCTGTCTAACAAGACTCAGAGAAATGTCAGGCATTTTTATGTGTCATTTCCTGGGTCTGATCTTGTCACGCGTCTCAAACATGCTGGCCAGTGCAGGCCACGACCGAATATGTTCTTCTGTCAAGGGGCTCCCACCCAGGTTAGATAGGATTAAAAAAACAGATGCGGCCATGTGCTGAGACCCCGATAAGAATGATGAGGGAGGCATGTGTGAGTGTGTGTGTGTGTGTGTGTGGGAGAGAGAGACAGAGAGAGGGTGGAGGGAACGGTATTGGCCTCCCTGTAGAAACTGAAAATGAGGAGGTCGAGCCAGGGGAGTTTTATCTCGGGGTCTGGCGGAGAGGAGATGCCTCCTGCACCCCTCAGAGGACCCCGGAAACACAAAGGTGACACCCCCCCTCCACCTCCTCTCACAGCTAAAAAGGGCAGCGGGTGAGGGGTTGGCCTCCGACTGATACTGAGTTGAATAGAGATCAGGATACTCATACTCATAAGGGACACCCCCCCCCCCTAATACACAGACACACACACACCTCCTCAATCTGTCAGCTACATCACAACAGTAGACGACTGCAGTCCAGTCTTCACACACACACACACACACACACACACTTACACACACCCATGTGCACCCCCCCAAAGGTGGGAAGCAACATAATTAAAAAGATAAACTCGATGAACGCCAGGCCAGAGATAAGAGCCTAATGAGATAGAGAGAGAGGAGGAGGAGGAGATGGAGAGACAGAGGAAGGGGGAAAAGAGAGAGAGAGAGAGAGAGAGAGAGAGGGAGAGATAGAGAGAAAGCGCTAAAGTGGGGGAGGGCAAACAGACAGCCCAAAGGGTTATTAGTGCAAGATGACACTCAGGAGGAGGCCCAGCACTGCCAATCTGATCCCCCTCTCTACACACACACACACACACACACACACACACACACACACACACACACACACACACACACACACACACACACACACACACACACACACACACACACACACACACAGCGACCCACAACCCTCTTTTCCACCCTGCTGATAGGGGTGCCTTCATATCCATCTGGGTACAACGTCCGCTCGCGGTGAGGTGTCAGGGTTTATCTGTATCAAGCCCTCAGCCAGGCCCTCACCTCCCCTTCTCCTCTCCTCACCTCCCCTTCTCCTCTCCTCACCTCCCCTTCTTCTCTCCTCTCCTCTCCTCTCCTCTCCTCTCCACTCCTCTCTTGGCCCCCTCCAGTCCTTGTCTCTCCCACTGACAAACACAAGTGGTTTATTAGCCCCGTGTTCTTATTAATACAGTATTGCAGACGCTATCGCTAACACGGCTAAGAAAGGGGTGAGAAGGTGGCAGCGCTGGGGATGATCAATCAACGTCTGCTTTCATGAGGACACACACACACACACACACACACACACACACACACGCACGCACACACTGCCCCCCTGTCTAAGTCAGACTTGTTTTTTTTTGTGCATTAATTCTATCGCATTATCGCCGTCGAGGTAGCAAATGTAATGGATTTGTGCACTCTAACAGAAAATGGCTTTTGAACTACACACAATTAGGGGGAGAGTTGGGAATCGTGACCATATCAACTTAATGGGAAATAGCCAGGGGGGGTTCTTAAATGAGTCGGAGTTTGAGGTAAATATGTATGGAAAGTTTTCAAGTCTGATTTATTATATTAGGATAGGCCATTAATCAGATATTGAAAAGAACATTATTCTATTGATTTTAATTTATTTTTATACCTCGTTGCTTAATTTTACCAGAGCTATGTTACGTTTTTTGTTGTTGTTGTTCTACGACCAATATTTAGCTTGTTGTTTCCTGATTTTTCTGCATTGTTTATTCACTAATAATCTTTAGCGTGATTCTGTGAGTCGAGCGCAGCTGAATCACTCATTGTATGTTACCGTGCAAATAATATTATTGTAACTCCAAAGCTTGTTTCCATATTAGGGGGGACTCCGCTTTGCCTCAGGCCTTCTTCTATCGAGAGTAGGGAGCCGATCACGGAAGCTGAATCCACTGAGGGAAACCCGTGATGTTACTCTCCTGCAACTTGGATTTTAATTAAAGCAATAACACATCTCATATAAAAACACACACTTTAATCAATTCTTCCTTGAAACACGAGGGCTTGGCTTTGATGCAGTGATTCCTCCACAAGCCTCAATTCAGAAAACACTTCTAACACCTGACATCGTGAGGACGCCGACTTAGACAGCAACTCTGCATTTCTGCATCTCTTAAAACCCCCCCACACACACATACACACAGTCTGCAGGCACAGATGCAAAAAAAAAAAAACACACACACACAAACACACATATATATACTCAAACACACACACACACACACACACACACACACACCGTTGCGTGCACCCACACACCGTACACAAATGTGTATTCTGGTATGATCGCACAATGCATAATCTCTTCTTTGCAAGCCCAGCAGTGTGTGACCTTCCACAGGCTGGCGGCCCCTGAGTGACAGGGCAGCTCGTCTCGTCTCGTCTCAGCTCGTCTCGTCTGGTCTCGGCTCAGCCCCGGCCATGCTGTGTTAAATTCATGAACACGCCGACCAGTGCCATCTCCAGTGTAAAGAGCTCACCTTGACACCCCCAATTACAACCTGCGTTCAAAAAATACATCTCAAACAAGGCTGTCGCTTTGGTAGCTTAACTTCCCCCCCCCCCTTTCCTTCTCCCCTATCACTTGAAATGCATATTCCTCGCTTGCTATGGTGCTTACAAAGGGAAAAGATAGTGTTTAAATTTGTAGTTGCTTTTGTTGGTGGCATAAAAGGTTAGTGAAGGTTAGCTCACTCAAATGCTACGATGAGCTGCTACTGACACTTCAAAGGCTGTCTTATCTGGCCGTAAAGGCAAATTCCTGATGTGCCTTATGGGGAAGCAAACATTTGGCTACTGTGAATATGAGCGTGTGATTCCACAGCTTCTCCTCCTCTGTAGTTCTCCACATAGTATTCTACTGCTTTTTCCACAATCTTTGTAAAGGGGAAAAAAGATCAATTAGACCAACACTGATACCCATACATTTGTCTCCTCACTAATCAAATTCTTTGTACTTGAACTGTAGGGATTTCATGATCCTACTATATGTTAAATGTCTATGTTACAGGGTACTCGTATTACAGTTTAATTCTCGTGAATACACATATTATTGCATGTTATTACATATCCAACACACCTTACCCCAAGTATATTGGGTTGTGAGTAAGATAACTACTACTAAGTACTCTGTAGCCCACTGGTTGAGGTGGGCAGTGTGTGCACCAGAGAAGGTCTACAGTAATGTAGTGTGTAGTAACACACAGTCTGAGTATGTGTGACCTGTCATGCTTTGAAGCCTATGAAAGGTATTCAGGGCTGTACGCAACAGAACATGACAAGGATGTCCTCAGCAGGGGTCACTAACTGTCATTCAGGTACGTGTGTGTGTGTGTGTGTGTGTGTGTCTGTGTGTGTGTGTGTGTGTGTGTGTGTGTGTGTGTGTGTGTGTGTGTTTGTGCGTGTGTGTTTGTTGTATATATCGATATTCCACTTGCTAGACCTTGGAATTTTATTGAACAATACAAACTGCTGATACAGTAAAACCACATTTCTACCACATTTTCAATCTCTGAAAGTTATTTTCCTATCATTTAGTCATTAGAAATATGCCTGTCACAGCCTGATATTTCACGCGTCGGGATGAGCCAAACATCTTGTACTATTAAATGTGTTTATTTATTTCGTTTTGTCTTGGCAAAAACAGTGAATATTACAAAAAAAAAAATATTTGAAGCAAATACAGTTTATTTATTTATCTGTCTTTTGAAATTCAATATGCCAATAAAAAATGCTGTGAAAATAGAGGGCTGACAAACAAACAGTTTATGATGGAAATGAGACATTTGATGCTAGTCCAAGGGGTTGATTATCAAGGCAAAAAAAAAAAGCTACCTTTGTCCTTGCAAAACTTGGATATTCATGCGTACATTTTTTTTTCGGAAACTCAGCTCGGCTGGCGAACGCTTGCATAAGATCAATTTCCTGATCTACATGAATGAGATGTACATAGCAGGGTATTTTTGACATCTGTGTGCTGACTTGTCCTTGGATCGGTACCGTACTGCATAGTTGTCTGCTATTTGCCAAATCAACTGTCCCAGTAGGAAAATGCAAACAAGAAACATAGCTACTTGACCCAGAATCAGTGGCAGAAATGTTATCCATCACACACACACACACACACACACAAACACACACACACACACACACACACACACACACACACAAACACACACACACACACACACACACACACACACACACACACACACACACACACACACACACACACACACACACACACACACAGACACAGACACACTCACAAACATGCACACACTCTTCCATGTACTTTTGTTCATACTCATACACATATTATGTGTTTGTACTGCTCTACATAAACTCAACTCTTGCACAAACTCACACACACATACACACACACACACTCACACACACTATCATACTAGATGTGCACAAACTCTTACACCTTGCATCATGCGTGCACACACACAAACACACACATGCTGGTGCTTTTTTCAGGAAGGTATCTGGTGAATACACACACACACACACATAAAATCAAACACACCTAACCTCTAGACCCCATTTGACTTGTGTGTATTGGTGGCAAGGCCTTGCAGTCACAGCCGGCCTCTTCTGCTGTCTAATCCAGCAGGAAAGGGCCTGGGCGCTCGCTCCCCTCTGTTACGGGTTATCTGACCTCAGCATCGCCACTAATCCGGCTTAGCTCACTTAATGATGTCACTTGTGGTGCCACGAATGTGCGGAGTAGTCTATAAACTGCTTCCATTAAAATGCAAATCCACCACCGCCACAGGGAGAGAGATAGAGAGAGTGTGAGAGAGAGAGAGAGGGATAGAGAGAAAGAAGGAGAGAGAGAGAGGGCGTGATACAAAAGTGGGAGAATTTTCGGGGTCTGTAGACGTTACACCAGCATCCGAGAGCTCTCGCCACTCGGAACAAATACCCCTATAATAACTGATGCAATGATTATCATTCCTGGTGCACATTGCAGATGAAATGGACCCAGTCTGCCAAAGAAGAGACCAAGGGAAAGAAAAAAAAATGAAAGGAAGAAAAAAGAGAAGAAAAAAAGCATCCTATTTCATTTCTGAGGACTTATATGATTTTTTTTGTTGTTGTCAGGAAATGAACAAATGGTTATCAGTGTAACGAAGGGTATCGGCTATCTGGGCCCCAGGTTTTTCCGGTTGATATTATTCGCTCGCTATAGCACAGGAAATGATTTTTTTTGTACGTGCAATAGGACTCTTTTACCCCGACCCGTACCTTTCAGCCCAGCCTATCAAGGACTCCCCTTCTCTCTCTCTCTCTCTCTCTCTCTTTCTATCTCACTCTCTTTCTATGTCTGTATGTATTTTTCTGTATGTATCACAGAAAGGGTTCCCCCATACAACATTTGGATCAGAAACAGGAACAGCTTACACAGCAATAGAGAAGTTTCAATTCACAGAATTATTTGATGTTGAGAGGATTTCTCAGCTCAATTTTTTTTCAATTGTATTTTTCCCCCGCTCAGATTATAACCCCTTCTCCGCAATTTCATCATGTCTGTGTGTCTGTGTGTATTCACGTGTTCACTGCTGTGTGTGTGTGTGTGTGTGAATGAGAGCGCATGTGTGTGCGCACTTATGTCTTTGCATATGCTCACTTGTGTGTACGCGTGTCATGTTTGTGTGTCTGTGTGTGTGTGTGTGTGTGTGTGTGTGTGTGTGTGTGTGTGTGTGTGTGTGTGTGTGTGTGTGCTGTAATACCTATGTGATGACTCATACACACACACGCTCTGCTCTCCTGAGGATGAGGTGGAAACTGACTTTCACACCTCACGCTTGATAAAGATTACTTCTGGCCAGGTGTCAGTAGCACACACACACACGCATGCACACACACACACACACACACACACACACACACACACACACACACACACACACACACACACACAGACACACTCCTCATGCATGTGTTTGCTTCTGCATGTTACTGATAGGAGAGGTGCGAGGAGCTCAGGCTGTCATATGTTTCTTGTATTAGCGCTGAGGGCAGCCATGCTTGTTTGTCTCCTTGTATGGCCATGGTTCTACTGCATAATTAGTGTTGATCTGGTGTCCCTCCTTAAAGAAATTGATTGGTCTCCCTCGCAGGCCGACTTAGTCATAGCAGGTGATTGATGGAAGACTCCCGTCATGGCTGTTGGTTCCATCTGTAGTGTAGAAGCACATGTGTTTGGTGAGATCCCTCGAAAAACAATATTGGAATATATTAGAAATTTAACCGAGTGACACTTTCAGTTTTTCATCAGGCCCTACATGGTCACGCTAACAAGATACATTTCCAGGTGCTGGAGTTGCTTTAATTACTTTAGTGAACCAATATTGTTCTTTTTCATATTAGTGTGCTATTCGTAGCCTGTGCTATTGACTTAAACTTCCGTTAAACTTTGCAGATGAAGTTATATTGAAAATAATACCTTTTCTATGTATTGTATGTATCTGTAAGTTGAAATTAGAATGCAAACATTGCAGCATACTCCTCGCTTCATACTGGAGGTTTGCACTTGGCCATATTGAAATATCTACTATCGCACTTTAGAATAGCAGAGGCTAATTTGACTTGATTATCTTCATGACTCCATCTACATGTTCTTTACGAGTTGAAATAATTTCTTAGTCACAGCACCATGTTGTCATCCTATGTTTTACAAGACCGCAGCCGCGACCGTGATTTAGAGTAGGCTTGCCTAAGAAATACAAGGCTGAGAATAGTAGATCTTTTATTTTACAAGAATGATTCTAGTTCAAACTGTTTCCTTAAAACTTTAAGCTTAAGAGGTGAATACATGTATTTGTTGGTTGGTACAGCGTTCTTTGAGTACAAAATACAAATTTGAAACAACTTCAGGAATAGTAAAGAAATGTTTGAGAGCACTTGAGATACCTTTTTATTTCTTTATTTTACAATTGTGGAGATTTTATAAATTAGGTAAATAGTGTTAAATAACCAAATGTTTCTGTTTTGGGAAAATGTCCCCTAGTGCATTTGTTTTGGGAAAAATGGAGATGTACATATACTTGTTGGTAATAGTTTAATAATGTATTTGGAAATGTCTTGCCTTCTGTAGTTATGACTCTAATATATGCAGGACCCGATGAATATGAGAATAGTTTAATTTGCCCCAGGGTATATATTTTTTCATTAAAGCATTTCAGTTTTTCTAGCATGAGGCATCTGTCAAATTCTTGGAAATTGCACAAAACCAAATTTCATTGCAACTGAATTTTAATATAAAATTAAATATAAAACATGTTCCCTGTACATTTTAATTCACAAAACGCATTCAAATATATTTGTCAACCATGGCTTCCAGGCACTGAATATGAAGACAAAAAAGGCAGAAAATAAGGAGAGGAAGACATAAGTAGAGAAAAATCAAACGCAATTTCCCATAAGCAGGGTGGACATTTAATTAAACAATGCTGGCAAGAGCACTGAAATACCCACTTCCACAATGCGCCCTGTGAATGAAGTCATGTTTCCTAATATGATGCCTGTAAGATAAAGCAGCAAATTTGTAACGACTCTCTCTAGCCCAGTGGCCAGATAACTGGCACTTTTTAATTAATAAGAAACCTTAAAAAACTGAGCCGGCAACATCTCTTTCTTGACTTCGGGAGAGCCGTGACTGACAAATTCCTTAGACAAATCCCACTATCTACGACCAGCACACTTGTAATAACTCCTGCACCACCCACATTAATTAATTCAACGGATCTTGGAGTGAAGCGGGCATTTTATCGCCGTTCTTTTTTTTTTGAAAGCTTAATTTTTCACAGAGAAAGCCGTGGTGGAGCGCCTTAGAGTTGGCCGGGGTACAGGAGCGGAATGCAGGTTTACTCAGAGCTGGGGCCCTGACTGAGATGAGAGCAAAAGGAGCTGGTTGACAGAGGTGCTAAATGCTGAGGGAGAAAAGGCTCCGAGCCTGGCCCTCTAAATCTTCTCCATACACAGCCACGGATGTCAGCCTTTGCCCATATGAGGCCAGGTGATATGGGATAGCAGCGGTTGGGTTAGCGCACCAATGGCAATAGCCTTTGGTTATTATTATTAGACATAATCTACATGTCTCATGTACATATATGTACATACATACCAAATGACAAACTGAATGAAGACTACTTAGTCAATGCATTTAAGCATTATGTACAGATCCGTTATGTACAGATACGTTTTAACTCAGCTCAAAAACATCCCCATTTCTATACACTGTTTCTACTCCGAAGGCGAATCAAAACAATATCCATTAGCTTCAATAGCCATGCATTCTCATATCTCCCTGAAATCATCAGCGAGCCTTTGCCTCTGTATGGAAAAACGTGCCGCGTTGATCACGTCCCTGTCCCTCAGTGGCCTGAGGATGACCGCACCCAGAGGGAATGTCCAGACTGACAGCGGACACACACACACACGGATTGACGAGGGATTTAGAGGACAAATGCCACAGGAGGGACTGGAGACCCCCACTGACCCTTTCCCCAAATGCCATTTAACCTATTTTCACCCATGAATAATATTGCGGACAACACTCTGTTATGTTGTTTTTAGTCACACGTTGTGTTACTTTGTGCGTTCTTCGTAAATGTACTTTTCAACATGGTCAAGTGTGGGTGTGTTGGTGTGTGTCTCAGCACTGTAGATATTCACAACACACACACACACACGCACACGCACACGCACACTCACACGCACACGCACACGCACACACACACTCACACACACACACACACACACACACACATTCACATACACATACACACACACATACACATACACAATTCACAGCCAGACATAAATAAAATAGTCACAAAAGGTGAAAAGGGGAAAACTCTTCACTTAAAAACAATTAAAGACAAGGGAATCACTTGACAGGCATGTCCTTTGACTTGTTACCTTGGAGATAAACTGTCTTTTTTTCTCTCTCTCTTTTTACTCCGGGTACACAACTCTCGCCGTGTAACTCAGACAATCAGTAAAAGATTAGTGTTGGTTTTCCGTTGCAGACAGACCACTCATAGGTCACCCCCGTGGAGAAGAGAGTGTGGGAGACAAAGAGAGAGGAGGAAGGGAGACAAAAAGGGGAGCGCGAGAGGGAGAACAGAGAAAGGAGCGGAGCAGGACGAGGCAGGAGCATCTGCCGGTGGTCATGGTGAATTCGGCTTTCCTCTGTGCGCACCCCCCACCCCCCCCCAGAGGCCCCCTCCACCACCCCTCGCGCTCTTTGAAAGCACACCACCGGGGTGAAAGAGACCTGGCATGCTGCCACTTGCCTCCCCTCATTTTCATCTGCTACATTCATCATATCTTTGTGTGTGTGTGTGTGTATGTGTGTGTGTGTGTGTGTGTGTGTGTGTGTGTGTGTGTGTGTGTGTGTGCGTGCGTGTGTGAGTGTATACACTGCCACCCCCCACACTCCATCCATCCATCTCGAATACACAGACGTGTATTCACTCATAAACTCACACACACACACACACACACACACACACACACACACACACACACACACACACACACACACACACACACACACACACACACACACACACACACACACACATGCAGACTCGGTTACACACACACACCCACACATACTCTCCACAACCACCCTGTTTGCTCACCCCTGGGTCCCGTGGGTCCGGCTTGACTTCTGGAGTCCATAAACTGGCCTGTGGAATGGGTCGGTCTGGGTGGTAAGAACTTGTTGAGGTCTGTCCCCCTTTTTTTACTTTCAAAGCCCCCCCCCACACCCCTCCACCTCCCCCACCCCCACCTCCGTAGCCCACGCTCCATCCCATGTTGACATCACTTCTTTCCCATCTGCCCCGGTGATGGGGGAAGCATCTCCCTCTGAGGTACAGTGTGGTCCACAGATTTGGGGGCGGGTGAGTGACCCCTCCTCATCATCCTTGTCTCACACCTCTCCGTCTCCCCCTTTCTCTTTCTCTTTCTCTTTCTCTCTCTCTCTGATCTACCTTGGTGATCATCCTGCCTTGCTCGCCCCCTGTCTTCCCCCCCCCCCCCCCATCTTTCCCCCCACTTTCTGTCTGTGCCATGCTTATCTTCCCTCTTCTTTTCTTTGGGGCTCTCTTTCTCTCACAGACACACTCTTTCTCAGATCCTCCCTTTTCCTGTTTTCCCTCTTTCCTCTCACATTCGCACACATCCTCTCTTCCCTCTCTCTCTCTCTCTCTATTTCGCACTTAGACACACACTATCTCACTTACTAAACTCTCTCCTCCACCTCTCTTTCTCCCTCCCTCTCTCCTCCTTGCCATTTATGAGTTTCCTGTTTGGCTCCCTCATCAGCTCCGCTGTCAGTAAATGACTCCGAAAAGGAAACAAACAAGGCTGCATTCTCTCTGTAATTACCCCCGTGATGTTCATTTATTCAGACGATTGTCCTGCTTACCAGTACTTTCGCACAATACGTTTCACACCAGCACCAGTGTGTATTGCAGGGACAGTGGTTAGAAATTAGTGAGCATTCAAAGTCTGTACCCAGGACGCTATTTACACATTGTCATTACTGTCAGCATGCACAGAAATATGGGCTTCATTGTTTGTGCATTTCTATATATTTATGTATATATATATAATGAATGCATTTTAGACTTCTTTGCAGTGCAGTGCATTTCGCTATCCCTGCAGTCTGGTGTCAGAAAATATGTTGACTGCGGATACCTCTGGTTTGCTGTTCCTCAAAATAGATCAGATTGATTTATCATAACACAAGGGATGTTCAGATCCACATCTAAATAGTTAAAGTCTAGTGAATCTACTTTGAGGCTGTAAATATAAAATGAACATGGCAATGCAATGCATGTATCAGCCCTAACATGAAAATAGAGTTCACCACCAGCTAGTTAGCATGCTCTCATACACATCATAATTATCTCTGTCTCATTGGAAATAAGTGGCACTGTATTGACATGTTAGCAAAATGCTATTGCCCTACGGCTCTACAATCAACAAATGTCAATGATGTTGGTCCATTTGTCTTGCCCAAAGGGCAGAGCAACTGGCTAACATCTAAATGGTAGAGAATACTCAGCTAGCAGTTTAGGGAGAAAGAGGAAGCAGGGGCTTGATCAAATGCAGCTCCATCAAGTCCTGTCCTCTCATTTCTGCAGACACCCCTGTGTGTGTGTGTGTGTGTGTGTGTGTGTGTGTGTGTGTGTGTGTGTGTGTGTGTGTGTGAATGTGTGTGTGTGTGTGTGTGTGTGTATGGTGTGAGCCTGCTGAAGACAATAGGCTGACGTTTGCATGTTAAAAAAGACGTCTCGGGGCCAAAGTATCCCCACCCCAGTGTCCCCAGTGTCCCCTGCTCCGTCTCGATAAGGCCGAGACTGTCCGAGAGGGAAGATGTATCTGTGTGTGATACGCTATTGTGCCCGTCTCCCCCTTCTATGGCGTGGGGAAGCAGCCTGCCGGTCTCCTCACACAGCCTCACCTTTCAACTGTCACCCGCAGGGAGCCATTGGCACAACCTGTCACACACCCCCCCTCATCACACACACACACACACACACACACACACACACACACACACACACACATAGACATACACACACATAGACATACACACACACCCCACACCCCTGAGTCCAAAGGTACAATGACTTCACTGCTTAAATATTCCATCTGGCTTTGTATGATTTGCAAATGGGACAATGATAGAACAGGAGACAGATTCGCCGGTGTGGGCCTTTTGAGATCTCAGGCACATTGGAAGTACACTCTATGGCCAGTCATCTGACCCAAAGACACAATGCTAATGAGAGTGGTAGAGCGACAGGGAAAACAATAAGATGTTTCTGTTTGAGGAACTTCTTCAGAAGTCGTCCAAAGTTTTACCGCCCTTTTGTCATGACAGATGTTTTCCCTTGGTTCTGTTTTTGTGCATGAGGATGTCAATAACTTGTGTCCAATTATGAAAGATCTTATTTTGGCAGATTCAACTTTGTAGAATTTTTTTTTTTTTTAAATAACACACATCTTTTCATGGAAGAATGAAAACCACAATTTATTGTATTATTGTACTGTTTTATCATTTGCCTCCTGCGGGTGTTTCTCATCAGGTCTGCGTCCCCTTTATCGCAAAATAAACAAATAAACAGTCATAATGGAGTGACCCAAAAGAGAGGAGCAGACAGTAGAGGGGAGGAGGTTGGAGGGAGGAGAGGAAGACAGGAGATGGAGATGTGGGGAGGTGGAGAGGAGGGGAGGTGCACCAGCTTCGATCCCCCCCTGCTGCTTGATTTGCAGACACGATGGCACCCAAGCAAAACCCCCCACCCCCCACCCCCACACACACACACACACACACACACACACACATGCACACAATTCACAATTATGATTCTCCTCTCCTCTACTGTCCACCTTCTTTTTTTCCCCTCTCTTTTCTGACCTTCACATCACCGTTGCATTGGCTCACCTTTTCCCTTTCTGTATCCACGTCCTCCTGTTCTCCTAGTCTACCTGTCTCCTCTTGCGCTCCCTGAGTTTGGTGTCACCATGATGGTCTTGGAGCGCTGACGTGTCGCGGCATGTCTGGCCGGAAGCGGAGGCCAAGGAGGAGGGAGGGCAGATGGTTGCCAGGGCAGTGCTGTGCCCCTGTTGCCATGCCCTGTGGACAATAGTGGATGGGTGTGTGCGTTTGTGTGTGTGTGTGAGTATGATCCTTTGTCTTTGTGTGTGTGTGTGTGTGTGTTCGTGTGTGTGTGTGTGTGTGTGTGTGTGTTTGTGTATGTGTGTGTGTTTGTGTGTGTGTGTGTGTGTGTGTGAGTGTGTGTCTCTGTGCGCGTGTCTGTGAGGGAGGGTGGGGCACCACGCCGTGCCCCAATAATGCCGGTGCCGCTGAGGGTTGTGACCTGGAAACGGAGGCGACTGCGGCAACAGCTTGGCGGAGCGGCGGTGGGTCACGGGGGCCGTGGTGGGGAGGAGGATTCCGACAGCCAACCCCAGCCAACACCACGGCCGATGTGTCCGACTGACCCCGTGAATGTCACCGCCCGCTTGTCCAGCACCCCACGTGGGACGCCAACTGGGGGGCTCCAGATGGATATTGACAAGGCTTTCCTCTTTGATGGAGGTGGTGGCTTTATGATATATAGACAAATGTTTCATGATATTAACCACCCTACACACACCAAAAAGGAACTTTCCCATTGGAGCCTTGTTCTTCCATGAGAGCTGTCATTCTCTATTAATTTGTCTTAATATACCACCACTAAGGGCAGATGAAGAGTGTTTGAGCATGTGAATGAAAAGAAGAAAATGAAGAATAAAAATAAAAACAAATGGAAAAAACTAGAGCATGAGGTAGAAAAGATTTGATTTAATATTTCAGGATCTGTCTCAGGGGCCGTCGGCCTCATCCTCTTGATCCAGCGAGACTGCTGACCGGCGCCTGACTGTAAGCTGCCAACAGCAAGCTCCCAACGCTGCCATCATCATCACAACCCGGGCTTTCCAGGAAGTGCTAAAATGGTGACTGTGCTACTTTGTGCCATTTAATAGCCTGTATTGAAGCGACAAAACCTCATTGTCGTCACTTTTCTTTTTTTTTTTTTTTTAGCTTTTAATCATCGTCACCTCCTCACTGACATGGGGCCTCCATCAGGCCCCTGAACAGACTGCTCTGTTGGCACTCGTGCCCGACGAAACAGGGCCTGTTCTGATGGACCCGTTTCAGGACTCCTGGTGAGAATATTAAATGATGTCAACCGTATTAAAACCCTCCTCCAAGCTTCACTGCACCGTGGTGACCCCACTATATTATTTTTGGATCAGTGTCCTGGACTCCGTTCATTAGGAGATGGACATGCTGGATGTCCAGAGATTACTGCCTGGTTTTTTTTTTTTTTGAGAGAGAGAGAGAATGAAGACACAAAAATAGACAGGGAGTACGGTCATTGTCGTGGAATTTTAATAGCTTCTGAATTGACGTTCGGTGTAGACGTTTTGAAACCATTTTAGGATTCCATCATACACAATGTCTGTATTTTAAGCAATTGTGCATGATAATTCTAGGTCATGTGTCATGCATTTATGATTTGAGGGTTTTAATGTTTGCTGGTGTTGAAATATCTCATGAAGAAATGCTTAACCAAGCATTTCTTCTATTAAGAGTGTAATATAACTAAATTAGACTCTGAAAAAAACATTATGTGAATGAAAACACTCATTAACTGTGTAATATAACTAAATTAGACTCTGAAATAACACTATGGGAATGAAAGCACTCATTAAACCGCAGGCTCATATTACACAGACCTGACAGTATTGGAAAACCAAGAGCACGCTTCCAGATGGACTGAACCAGGTCAATCACTAATCCACTTAGCACGCTTACACAAATGAAGTGGTTCTTTTACTTCACAAATTTCCAAGTGAAGTGCTCTCCATTCCCTGGGAGGCCTTTGCATCTGAAGAGGCTGATGAGAGTCTTATGGATTACCATGGCTCTCCTTGGGAGAAGCTCGTCTGGTCCAATGGAAAGGCTCCCAGGTGGGCTCTGTGGTGGAGCTGCGCGAGGAGGCCCTATTGCCACCAAGGACAGGGTCTTCTTCTTCTTCCTTGAGCTGGAGAGCCAAGCCCCATGGGGAGCTGGTCAGTGTTCGATGTCCTGAGAGAGGTGAAAGGGGAGGGGATAGTGTGTGTCAGTCATGTGACAAGAGGCTCTTTCTCTCTATGAGTGATGAGAGCTGAAGACTCCACCAGCAATATCACCCCACACACACACACACACACACACACACACACACACACACATACACACACACACACACACACATACACAACCCCAAAACACCCCATGTGGTGGCCAACAGTGTGGGACAAAGCCTGCTTGCAGAGAAAAAACAAAATCATCCTAATTGTGCTTTTCAGGGGGCTCCCAGGGGCAGTCTGACGGGCATTCCCAGTAGACACCTCGTTGTGCGGGGACCCGAATCAGGACCCCGCTCCCACCAAGACATGATAGATGGGGTGAGCTGGTGAGCAAGGGTGGACACAGACACTCAATCGATTTGTCCCCATTGTTGGACGGCCATTGTTGGGAAACCTGACTTTCTGTGAGGGGTCGTATGGGGGTAGCTGAGGGTCCTGACAGGTTGGAGAAAAACATGTCCCTAATCACTGAGAATTTAAGGGAACAAATGAGTGACTGGTGGATTTACAAGAAGACCAATAAATGAGAAGTTTGTACATGCGTGGTGACAACTAGAACTTGCCCCATGGCAAATCATAAGTGTTTTAATTTTTTATTCATGTGGTTAATTATACATGAATTTTAGATTTTAACATACTGTTTTCTCACCTTTACAGTTCATTGGTTGAAAATATTCCAAGACTCTTGTTCGATTTCATTTTATTGAGTGCTTTAAAATGTTGACTGATTTCCATATTTTAGTTTACAGCATTGCGCTTTATATATCTTTAGTCCGTTTATAGTGGATACTCCTGAATACAATGCTCAAGAACCGTATCCTCTTCATCGTGGCTTAATGCGTGTGAATACCATCTTGTAATGTTTATGACATGTCTATCTAGGTTTCTAAAGTATACCCAGCATTGTTTTCATCCATTGCAAATTAAACATATTGAAATAGTTTTTTTGTGAGAAATGTCATGTTGTGGCAATATAGTAAAATGACAACCATTTGCAGAAAGCCACTGAAACAAACATAATGCACATATACAGACACCCAACCAAATACACAACACACAACACACAACACACAACACACAACACACACACACACACACACACACATCCTTACATCTTGGTTTTTCGAAACACAAACCCTCTCGGGGCGATGCTCTGGACTGCCTCAGCATAACAGAGTGGAGTGGAGAGAAGCGGAGAGGAGCTGAGCGGAGAGGACTGGAGCAGAAAGGCAGCCTCTTCTCAGCCACCCAGCCAGTGCCGACCGCATTCAGCCTGGGCGTGCAGGAGAGGCTCGCTCCCATGTTGCTGCTGTGCTCTCTCAAACCACTAGAACGTGCTCTTCCACAGATTATCCTCCTCTCCGCTCCCTCTGCCCGCTCTCCACAACGCTGCAAATCCACGCTTGCCTGCCTGAGCCTGGAGAGAAGAAAAAAAAGAAAGAGAGAGAAAGGGGGAGAGAGAGAGAAAGAGAGAGAGTAAGGGGGGGGACGCCTCTGCTTCTAATTTGTAAAAGAAGCAGAAAGAATGCAATTTATAACTGTGAAAGCAGTATACCACCAACACTGACTTCACTCCTGAGGGTCCAGGCGCAGACAATCTGGTAAAAACATCCAGGCCCTGCAGCCCGTAGACCAGTAATGGACCCCTGGCGCCGAGCAGAGGTTAAGCCTATCCATTGGATTTATATAATGCAAGGAGATCCTGTGAAGAATCTATCTATCTATGCACTTCTCAGGTTGGGACACCTTGCAGGACTGCCATACAAGCTATTTCACAACAGATTACAGGCAAATTACAAGTTGTCAAATCAAGTATTGTTGTAAATAAATATTTATTTAAATAAATAAATATTTGCTAATATATCCAAATAAGGATATCACCGCAAAAACATTTTAACATTTAGATAACTTTAAAACGTTTTTAATTCTTGTGAAAAAAAAATAAAAAATAAAAAATTAAAAGTAATTCACCAAAACAGCATCTTAATTATTTTGATAGGTTTATTAATGATAGGAAATCCTTCCTTTGTTTAATCAAGCACAATGTTGGTTCATAATCCTATATACATGACAAAAACATACTATAAATAAAAATATATTTAGAAACAAGCCACAGAAATTCATCTATCTCTGACAAAAAAAAAGAGGAGTATAAATACCTCACCATCATAATAACAGCTTTGTATAATGCGACAGGATGACAGCTATAATTTGATTGACAGGCCAGAGGGCTAAGGGTGGAGCACTATCAGCCTGGAGGGGGCGGGCCGGCTTCCGTGACTGACAGAAGGATGGGTTCCTGTCTTCCGGATGAATGGATAAGGCCTGTCCGGGGCTCGCCTTCCTCTTGCCCTCACCCTTCTCCCTCTTATCCGTCTGCGCCCGTGAAAGAAGGCACTCGGGCCCCTTCTGCCCTTCCGCCATTTTACATCAATGAAGCAGTCAGAGATTGTGGTTGCGAACATCACTCCTGTTGTTTACAAGCTTGTTCGCTGCCTGCTCCTTGTGACCGGTGTCCTATACATATTCAAAAGAGTCTCAGGATGAAAGTGAGAAGAAAAAACATATATAAAAAATAAGATTATATAACCACATTTACATATTATATGAAATGCAACTGAGGTGTAATAATGTTTTAACTGGTTAAGAAGAGAGAAATATGGAGGCATATGATTATATATGAATGCAGGAGACCCCTTAAGCTTTCAGCAAAGGCAAACCTTGATGAAACACACAAAGGCATTACCTGGGTGGTGGTTTTAAAAAAAAGAACACCCCAATGTGTCCAAAGTCAAACAAATGTATCTAGTAAAAGCACGCCTTGAGGTTTAAGAGAATGGTTCGGTATGTGTCCTCTATCGGAGTGTTGAAGAATTAATCTGCCATCTAGAATTGACTTGGCTGTCTGTTTGAATACCTAGCCTAATCAATAATCAAATAATCAATAATCAATTAGGATCAGAAACCTGTCAATTCTCTAAGTCCTTAGAGCTATCTATATTCTAGGCCTATATAGACAGTTGTTTGTCAGATACATACACTCTTTGGGGATTGTAAAATTACAGATTACAGAATGATGATTTCTTTTTTTGTAATACTTGTCTTGGTACTTTCTGTACACAAAGGTCATTTGTGTGTGTGTGTGTGTGTGTGTGTGTGTGTGTGTGTGTGTGTGTGTGTGTTTGTGTGTGTATGTGTGAGTGTGTGTGTGTTGTTGCGATGCTGGTGAGAGAGAGAGAGAGAGAGAGAGAGAGTGAGAGAGTGAGAGAGAGAGAGAGAGAGAGTCCCTCAACACCCGTGGTCATAAATGTAAATAATGGACTGAGGGGACATTAGGAGTGCCATGCAAGACTGCACCGCCTATTCAAAGTTGCAGATGAGGAAAGTCAGCACGCCAACTGTTCCTGCAAGTCCACTTCCCCACCCGTACCCCCCCCCCCCATCCTCCCCCCTCCTCCTCCTCCTCCAACCCAGCCCTCCTCCTCTCCTCTCTGTTCTATCCCCTCCTTTGTACTCCTCAAAATGACCAATCTATTTAAATTAATTACCGCTTTTCATTGAGCAGGCTGAGGTGATAAAGGCTGGTCCCATAGGAGAAGGAGGAGCAGAGGGATGTGGAGGATACCCTCCCCCCCCCACACACCCCAAGTGGAGAATACCAACTGACTGACCATAGCCGTGTCCACCAGCTACCCCAAGGGACCCTCATTCACATATCATACCTCACCAGACTAAGCACTATATTCACTAAATGCTAAAGAGCAGCGGCTGGCACTGTGGGTGCCATAATTGGAGTCATTGGTCTCTTTCATTTATCTCCTGTCTGTTTAGTGTTTATCACAAAAGGCTGTTGAGAGACCTCAGTGATCTCTTAGAAACGAGGGCCCCTTTGACGCAGATGCTGGGATATTACAGTTTTGCGGTCGGAATGTGCTGTGGCGTTTTGTTCGGGGAAATAGAATAGCGTGGTCGGCTAAATAGGTGACTCTTTATCTGCTCTCCTAAAAAATGACCATGACAAAATATTAGAGAATAGGTGCTGTTGGGGAACTGCCATTTTTGTGGGTGGTTTTCCCACAATACATCAGCTGTTAGGGCTTAGGTCAGACATTTACTGCATCTTTCAATGGCAGGGAGCCACAGAACTATATTTGGGACTGTTAAAAATGCTCTTTAGTATCTTAGTCTTTAGTGAACATAGATATGCACGCAGGATACATTCTTTCACTAGAGCTGAGGTTATATGATAAGACCTATGAATTGCTAATTCTATAAAGATATTTTTGAAATTATTGTGGATATTTTAAATTTCTTCCAGTATAACAAGACACATTTGTTACACAACAACAAAAAGAAAGGCTTGCACAAATTCATGCATCTGCTTTTCTGCAAAAAGAACCCCATTCTTCTGAGTACCCCCCAGGAAAGCAAAGCACTCCTTTCTTTTCCTGATACATTTGAAATATGGCCCTGCCTGTATCACACCAAAACACGTTGTTGTTGTCCCACGGCTGAAAATGATGATATTTCTATGATCATCGAAGCATAATATGTGGAAACAATAATATGTTACAGCATGTAGCGCTAGCGCTCAGCCCTGCTCTACTCTTATGGGAAACAGATTGTGTGGCATGTTGATGTCAGGCGCTTTAATTACTTCTATTTTGCATATTCAAAAAGAAAATAATTAGTCTTAATTGAGGCAGCGGTGTCACTTGTGGTTTTGGAAGCTACAGCTGTGTGTTGGAGAGCCAAGCCAACGAGAATGCTCCCCAACATTAATGAGTTGTTTCGGAATACTCTCAGCAGTAATTCTGTCAAGTCGTGGAGGAAACTCCATCATTTCTCAGGGCAGCACAGAAGACATCATTAATTTGGTTACATTGCTCCGTACATGAATAATCATTTTCTACCACTCATTGTGATAAACATTGTAGTTACCCCATTCATTATGAAATTAGATGCAGTAAAGAACATCACATTGACGTTGATGTTGATATTATTTGGCTTTCGGAAGGGGTGGGTTGGAGTTAAAGACAGAACTGCTGCCATACTTGCAGCTTTATTTGAATGCAAATACTTCCACATGCCTTCTGAAAATTCTCTAACCTCTGCTTAAAAAGGTTGCAGCTTGACACAATCACCCAAAGATAACAGATTACGAAATGGGCACGCCGCATAGATACGTGGTGTCATTGAAAATTTCAGACGCCTATTATGCATTGTTGTCATTCATTCATTCAGTTTTGGGTTATTAGTCACAAGGCACCAGATCTAATAAAGCCTGTGTGGAGGGAGAATGGAGGATATTGTCAGAGCTGAGGGGCTGAGAGCTGGGCTGCTGCTGCTGCTGCGGCTGCCACCGTCGTCACTGCCGTCGTTACACCTAAGACCCCTGAAGAGGCCTGGAGCCTGTGAGAAGTCGCAGGATTTGTTTTAATATGAAGCCCCATACATGTGTAGTGAAGCATGGAGCGTATCCGTCTGAGAGGCCTCAGCAGCAGGCCTGCAGTTATCTCTATTATTCCCACCTTTTCATATCGGCCATATTACACAGGGATGCAAGATGCATGAGAAAGCCCTGGAGGTGGCTTCGGGGGGGGGGGGGGAGGAGAGATGGGAGGGAGGTTATTAAACATGGTGGGAAGTGGAGAGGCAAGGCTTAGTGTCAGCCATATTGACAGCTTCAGTGTCTGCCTCAGATGTGCCATAGAGACACACAGAGCTACAGTTGCTAGCCATAGTTGTTCTCATATAAGTGAAAACATTTAGTCCAAGTGTCCATATTAGAGTACAACTACTCATATGTACATTGTGAATACATAACACCTGGGGGCACTTTACAGTTTTTCTCGATTGATTACATTCAAAAACTGGAACTTATGGCACAATGACCACAACCTGTAACTCATGTGCCAACTCCCTAAACCAATTCTGCTAAACTATAAGCACAATTATCTGCTTTAGACACAGATTTCAATTGTTAGCCGCACTTTCTTAAAAACACAACACACAATTATCTGCTTTAGACACAGATTTCAATTGTTAACCACACTTTCTTCAAAACACTAAACACCATCCTCTCTACTTTGCACACTTCATCAATGCCAAAACCTCCTTGTGTTCAGACAGAACACACTGCTATTCAAATGGCAAAACTTCCATTTCCAAGGCTGTTGTGCAATTTGAAATCAAAGCTTTAGCAATATGATGGCCACAGGTTAGCTCCTGGTTTGGAGAACAATTGATGGCAACATTGAAGTGAGAGGTGATCAGAAAGGCAGAGGAGTGAGAGTAAAGTGGAGGAGGAGGAGGAGGAGGAAGAGGATGAAGAGAAAGAGCAAGAAGGAGAGCCATTATCTCTGATGAGATTCGGGCCACTGTGATCAACCATATGGTCAACCATGGTTTGACCATGCAGGAGGCTGGCCAGAGGGTTCAACCAAATATAAGCCGCTTCTCAGTTGCATCCATTCTCTGGACATTCAGAAGAGGGAATAGGTAAGAAACACTACTATGACAGGAAAACACTAGTTTGAATGCCTTATCAGGAGCATAGTATTCTTGTATTTTCCATTGTACTGTATCTGTAAAATTACGTAAACAAATACAAAGTGCAACCATTGATGACCAAGACATATTCCTAAACATCAATACAGTGAGCCTAGCCACAGTGGACTGTGTTCTAAGGCGGAACACCTTGAGAATAAAGCAGGTGTACAGGGTGCCTTTTGTCAGAAACTCCGACAGTCAAACAGTTATGCTATGACTATGTGCAAGTAAGTCATATACATTTTCACAACTGATTGCGTCCTATCAGCACTGACACATTACTGTACTGTATTGTAATCCAATCCAATGTTACAGTTTTTCTCGATTGCTTACACACATGAAGCATGCCTCGTTTTCTCAAAACTCTAAACACAAATCCCTAAACCACTCACACAAAATGCAACAACATTCACAACACTGTGTAGGTCTATTTCTGATAGCACATTGTCAATATTGTCTTGAGCTAGAACAGGATGCAGTCGTTTTTTGTCCTTTTTTATTTTACATTTTTCTTTCTTTTTTTTGTTGACTGTACTGGCCTATATCCTATTGTTTGTTCTGTGCAAATCATTTACACATTCATTTGTGTTTGCTGTGATGTATAGGCTACAGCACTTTTGGAAAAAATAAAGAAATATTTTAGTTGTTACTGTATATTTGTGTGTTGTTTTATATTTGTGTAAAAACATTATACAGTTATATTTTACTACAGGAGTAAGCGTATAGTAACATAATGTTCCTGATAAGGCCTTCATACTGGTGTTTTCCCATTTCATAGTAGTGTTTTCCATTGAGCACATCAGTGTTCAATCGATGCTTAGAATGTCTACTCATATAATGGGCTGTGTTTGTCATTAGAAAACAAAGTACCCTTTTGAGGTGACATAACACTGTTTTGAAAGCAAAGTTGCCTTTTGCAGGATGTATAAAGGGTTTTGCATTTTGTGTGAGTGGTTTTGGGATTTGTGTTTAGAGTTTTGAGGAAACGAGGCATGCTTTCAAAAAATGTGTGTTAGCAATTGAGAAAAACTGTAAGCACAACAGTTTAAGGCTGTCTGAAATAAGGAAATAACCTTTTGTGACAATATTACAATATTATCCTTTTCCAGGGAAGCACCTACGCTGGATTTCACACTGTAACCATGTCCTCTGTAATAAACTGTCACAATATGTCACAGAAGGAGTTAAGTCATGTTTTGTGACACCAGGTTTAATCTGGGACATCTGAGTAAATTGTTTCACATTTCCTGTAAGGGTCCAGTTTCACAACAGCTTTGCTGAACCGTCTGTCAGTCTCCTGGGTTGTCACATACATTAGCAGTCAACTGTATGGGGCGGTAAAACAGACACGTCGACCCAGTGTTCAGGCGGAGTAGTTGTGTAGCTGTGTATGCCATCACATTAAGTCTCAAGAAAGCATAGCATGCTACGTCTATGACTGTAGAAATTAGCATTAGCATTTGGGCATTTAGCAGATAAAGTACCACAAGGCGTTATACCTGGTTCAGAGGTTAAGAGCTTAGCTTCCTTGAGCTTCCTTACAACACTTGGCCAAGGGCTACACTTCATATCAATTAATATTAGCATAGCAATGCTACATTATGGTCTCAGGGTATCTGCTCTGATGGGCTCAGCTCCAAAAATGGTAGAATAACATAATAGAAACAAATTCAATACCATAATGATATTTTGCAATCACTGTCTATATATTACATGTATAGCTCTGCTCTAAAGACTATGCAATGCCCTTTAAAGCCCTCTTAACATTCACTCATTATTCCCCCCCAGATAGTGCAGGAATGAAAGTGACAGGCCCTGTCACCATGTAGCTGCCTGGGCGCTTTGCAGGAAGGCAGGATCTCATGCAGTCTCATTATCCAGCATGATGAGTCAATCCAGGTGGAGGTGGAGGCTGAGGTGGAAGACAATATGGCTCAAGCTGAGCGGGGCTATAGGCCACCTGGCCCTGGCTACCTCATGGTGGGTAATCTGCGGTGTTGGTCTGTGTGTGCATGCGTGTGTGTATGAGAGAGAGAGGGAGATTGTGTGTCTGTGGAACGAGGTGTTTTCATGAGTGTGGCTGTGTATAATCTGACAGCATGTGCATCTTTGTGTGTGTCTGTGTGTGTGTGTGTGTGTGTGTGTGCGCGCGCATGTGTGGGTATGTGAGTGAGTGTGTGTGTGTGTGTGTGTGTGTGTCTGTGTGTGTGTGTGTCTGTGTGTGTGTGTGTGTGTGTGTGTGTGTGTGTGTGTGTGTGTGTATGTGTGGTATGTGGGTGTGAGTGTGTAATAAGTTGTTTGGTTGGGTGTGTGGCAGGGTAGTAGGTGTGTTTGTGTGTATGTGTATTCCGGTGTGTATTTTCGTGCCCACTGTGTGTGTGTGTGTGTGGGCAGGCTTCCAGGCTGCCTCCCTGTAGTGCTCATCAGCGTGATTTGATTAAGAGAGGCAGGTCAATAGCGGTTGTGTGTGGGGTGTGTTGTGTTGATAGCTGGTTGCTATTGATGCAGCTCTCCCTCCTGCAAGCTACTAACTCTCATCAGCTCCCGTGATCAGGGACCACAGATGGACCAGACTAGGTTTAGTTTCCATGTTCCACAAAGCAGGTCTGAAATATTATTAACGTGGCAGCCATTTGAAGCAGATTTGAGGTGTACAAAAAAGAATTTGTATCTGAAAAAAAAAGATTGTACATTGAATATAGATGCAGAGTTTCTCAGGAATATATAAAAAATGAGAGGACACCATCTGACTGATAATCAACACAGGCACAAAGTTATCACTTCTACTTATACATCTGCTAAAAGATGCACGTCGTAAAAAAAGAACATTTTCAAAAAGTGAAACAGAATATGCTCCTTGGCTAGCGTTAGCAGATCTGATGGCTTTGCCTTACTTGAGTCGGCCGCGGAAGGTGACACCTCGGGCAGTCCCCCATAGGCCCGTCACTTGCGGAAATCCACTCAGGCCGTGGTGTCATTCAGTTTTCATCAAAGGGCTCTGAAGTGTCGTACTGGGCCTCCCCCACTCACCCAACTCTCGAGTTTTTTTTTTTCAGTTGTTCGAGGGCAGAACCATTGTCTAAGTTCAGGTGCTTTCTAACTTTGCTGCTTAACACATGGATATTTTTCAACAGCCATTAATTAAACCAATTATGAGGGCACAGAAGCCATTGATAGGGGGAAGTGATTAAAAGTACTGTGTCACAGTCTGCCTTTTATCAAAGTACATAATTTTGCTTTAATTTCGAATTAATTGGAATAAAGTCTACGCTGCACTAGACACATAATGTGAAGCAGTAATCTGAAGCCTTTGTGAGGGCCATGAGATAAAACTAACCTTTTCGCTTTCTACAGGTTCAAGTTAATTAAATTTCATTTAATTG
Source organism: Clupea harengus (assembly GCF_900700415.2). Classification (NCBI taxonomy): domain Eukaryota; kingdom Metazoa; phylum Chordata; class Actinopteri; order Clupeiformes; family Clupeidae; genus Clupea; species Clupea harengus. The sequence continues at coordinate 16,434,995 of NC_045172.1, read as the reverse complement.
TGTTTCAAGAAAAAAAATCTAATTTTTTCGCCACTAATATGTCTCCTCCCATTTGAAAAAAAAAAGCATTCATGGATTGAGAGAAGGGGGAAGGGAAAGTGAAACGAAAAAGAAAAAAAAAATTAAAGTGGTCTTTCTTGAGAAGAACTGAACTGTCAGCGAATTTCAGGGGCAAAAATTAATTATTTCAGCTTGATAAACCTTTTCATCTCCTTGACTCCTTATACAGCAAAGCCAATTAATAATGTCAAACATGCTCTCCCTCTCCCTCTCCAGGGGAAGGGCCCGCGCGCTGATGAGTGTGTTTACCGAGGGAGGGCCGGGGCGGGAGAACGAGCGATCGAGTGAGCGAGAGAGAGAGGGAGAGAGAAGGAAGGAAGAAGTGAGCGAGTGCGGCAGAGAAAAATTTCTCCCTAATCACGACACACCTGTCAGACGCTCGCCTCATTATCTATGTACAGAGGGCAAAGCTCATTTTGTCAGCTCGCGCCCCCCCCCATCCCTCTCGCTCTCCCTCTCTTCCCCCTACGCCAGCGAACAACTGCCTTGGGAAGCATATAGGACTGTCGGCCAGTAGATGATTCACTTAATTACAGGAGCGCGCCGTAATGCGGCCGGGGCCTCAGATGCATGGCTAATGTACTGCTGAGAGATGTGAGGAGAGGAGAGGAGAGGAGAGGAGCAGGAGTCGAACGGAAAGGAGGGATGGGGGGGGGTTGGGGGGGCAAAAAAACTCACTGTCTGGATGTGCAGTTCTTGGAATCTTGGGGTTTGGGGATGTTAGTGTCTCTCAGGTTGTGGAGGAGGGGGAGGGAGGGGGGGGGGGGACTTGGAGAAACACGGCTCCCGTTGCCGGAGATGAGCTGTTGGTGGCTTGAGATGTCAGAGGAGTTGGTATCAGACTCTATGGCCTGCTGTAGACGGAGTGAGCTATCATCATGAAATCAGTGGCACAGGTGACATCTGACCACAGGCATGTACTGCTAGATCACAGCAGGACTTGAGCCCCTAACATTTTTCTTAACCCTGAAATGACCAAAACACTTCCAAGTTTTTTAAGACATGGG